>NC_133896.1:125631481-125936403 GCF_964199755.1 Larus michahellis
TAGGATATTTTTATTACTATTATTTTGTCCTCGTCTTAAGAAAAAATTATGGCATTGAAGAATTTTCAAAGAGCGTGAAATGAGAACTAACAACCTAGGTAGCAAACTATAAGCTAAAATGTGGCACATTTTCTTGAAACCAAAACAGTAATATGAAGGTACATTTCTTACTTATATAGCTATTTTGCACCATATTAATCAGAAATGTTTCAAAACATTCATGTGTGAAGGAGAAGGAAAAACAGGCCCTGATCCCAGCTGCTCCCTACATTTATTAGGAGCTGTGAATATTAAGCTCTTAACAGGACCAGAACAACAATGGGACATATTTCCAAAACATGAATCTGCTGGAAATTACCATTTGTACACAGAGCATCAAGCAATTGAGAAATATAAGAAGAAATATTTTTCATTGTTTTCTGGTGTTCACAACAAAGTGAAATACAGGCTAAATGTACAGACAAATACATCTACATTCTTCTGTAGTTTGAAACTTCAAATGTTTTGGGAAGGTCTTGATTCTTCTCAACTTTAAGCAGAAAGGACTCCTGTCTGCAAGTAGTGCAAAAATCAGACTTTGTACTTGTCAAAGTTTACACAGTAGAGAAGTTACAGAAAAAAGCAAAATGAAACCTCATTTAGTTCCTAAGAATGCACAAGTTTCTACCCTTTTTTGACAGGTTACATCTACTTTAACATCAGTATCTATAAGGCATTTTATAGATTACTCAACAATAGATTTCATTTACTGAGTTGTCTGATATGCAGTATAATTTGCACTATTTCTTTTACCTGCTCCGAATGTATGTATTCACCATGCTGTTCACATCCAATATCAAAGATATATTTGCCATGACCTACAGGCTGCATAAAGATACAAAAATGTTAGCAAAACTATAAAGTTAGTACATTCTAAGCACACAAATGTAAAATATGCTTTACTACAAAATTCACTCAATAGTCAGTAACTAGTTTGAAAGCAAAGTTGCAGAGAAATTTGGCATTCTGTCCTGCAGATTACTTTGGTTTCTTCTGTTACACCTATGGTACCAAAAATACTACAAAAGATCGTGAGCCTAGCTTCTTATTTTAAGTGGAAACAGATCATATTAAGGCAATTCCATGATAACTGTTCAGATGAATAAAGAGTATTCCAGTACACTTACATTTCCATTCAAAAACTTGCCCCTAAATCGATGGTTTAGGTAGATAAGTTCAGCTTCTCCTTCCTGGTTTCCATTTACCCAACCACCAACGTATATAGCTCCTGTGTCTTTATAGATATATCTACCTTGTCCGTGCCTAAGGAGAAAATAATAATTATGCTTTATATTACTGAATATTGAGAATGTAGAATATTGTTATACTTAAGGTATTACAGCTGTATTATTTAAGTAGCTGAAATGACTCAAGTTGGCCTAAATTGCCAAGGTCATCCACTAGCACTTGATTTGCTGCAGTCAGCCACACTTTGAAAATAACCTTTGCATTTTAATGCCAGTGGGTGACTTGAAACATCACTGCAAGAATGAAACAAACCTATTATGATTAAACCATTCTCCAGTGTAGGTGTCTCCGTTTGCATATGTATACACTCCATGGCCATGTCTCTGGTCATTCACCCAGTCTCCTTTAATGAGAATACAATAAAAACAGTGAGATGTGGTATATTTCATTGCGTGATACAGCGGTCAGTTTGGGAAGTTATTATACAAGAATTATTAGAGAAGGAAAAGGAATCTATGACATCATTGTGATTCCTTACCATTCCTTACACCATTCTTTACTCTAAACTCCCGTCTTTTTTCTTCTGTCTGCCCCTCACCGCACATACTTATGCAGCTGCCTGATCTTCCTTACACTCCAAACACGTTTTGTCCATCATGGTCTATCTCCATTATCTTAAGATGAACACTGAACACTAGAAGCCATGGAACATGCTGCTCCTACCTTTACATTTGGTAATGTATTACAGTTTCATTAGATAATGTGACATCTCCACTCAAATAAAAAGGGGGACTACTTTGGTTTGACTCATTTGCTAAAATTGTCCTGTCAGTCAGGGGACATATATACTCAAAATGATGCTAGATTGTGTGTCTTAATTACACTTCTATTCAAACTTAAAAAAAAATAATATATATATATATAAAATCACAGGTGGATATGCTCCTGCAAGGCAAGAATTGGGCTGCTCTTTCTGCTCTCTGCTTCTAGCCCTCACAATGTGAATGTTCTTTCTTGCCTAGCTTGGAAAGGAGGGGGTGGAAATATTGTGTCTTGAAGGCTAACTGATAGGCAGAAAGTTTTGAGTACTATACTGAAAAAAGGGAAACAATGTGAGTTTCAACTTCTTCAAATTTCAGAGGCATCCCAGTCCCTGAGTAAGTGTGCTAATCAGTAGAACATTTTTTAAGGATGAACCTAATAATGTTCTAAAATACTTTATACTGAACACAGTCAGTGGTTCTAATCATCATCCAGAAATATGTAATTATACTCTCTTCTACCAAGATTGCACTGATTTGTAAAAGATTGTTTAATATTTCTCAGGACGTGGAACATCGCACTTGAAAGGAGGACGTGACAAGCATAAACTGCTACTAAACACCACAATTCTCACAGTAATTGACAGAAACCCACGCTTCTTAAAGCTTGTAGTCAAAAAGGAATAAAACGAAAACATTTCATAGAAAATGCATCTCTTCAAACTAATATGCTCTCCAGTTCACTATCTCCTTGCATTCCAGACACGGGGAGGGAGCTGGGGTAATGTGTCCTTTCAGTTACAGAAATCCTTGCAACTGGGCTTTACCTTCATATTTTGATCCATCTGGATAATAAAAAATGCCCCGGCCATGTTTTTTGTTTAGAAGATATTTTCCAATGTAGCAAGCACCATTTCTAAACCTGTAGGTCCCCTGAAACATATTTGGTATAGATAAAATACTTGTCAGTTCTCATTCTTGTTTCAATATAGTGCCCAAAATAACAGAACTGCTGAAACATAAGCACAACCACTGTCTTCCGTCACTGTCTCACCTGTCCACTTCTGAAACCATGTTCATATTCTCCATCGTATATATCACCATTGGGTAGAAATGCTTTTCCACGTCCATGTCGCTCACCTTCTGAATTGCGTTCACCATCATACTCCTGATCAAATGTGGGGGGAAAAAAAAACCTGTTTAAGAGGGCTGTGCCTGACTGAATCTAACCTCCTTAGACACAGGAAAACAGGTGTTTGCTCAAAGCTGCTCCAGTTCAGCTTTGAATCGGAGACTGCAGGAGCACCTGGCCAACAGATGTGCTGCTTATGTGCCACTTTCCTCGGATCCTGGCACCCAGGGGCTGACACAGTACTGGCAAGTATGGACGACTTCATCCAGCGGAGAAAGTCGGGCAGGTCCCAACTGGAACGGCACAGCCCCGCTTCCCAAACCCCCATCCCCACCGATGAAGCGCCTCGGGAGCTTCCCCGGGCTCGGCAGGGCCGGCACACGGTATTTAAGACTCCCTGAGCGGGAACGTTCACTCTGCCCTTCCCCGCCGGCTCTCCCCCACCGCCTGCCCGAGCCGCCCGGGGCAGTCGGCCGCTTCCCTCCCCGTGACGGGCCCCCCGCCCCCGCCGGGGCCGGGAGACAGGGCAGGACCTCCCCCGCCCGTGCTGTTGAACCGCCAGCGGCAACCCGCCCGCCCCGGCGGACCCCCAAATCGGCCTCGGCCTCCTCGGCCTCCTCCTCCGAGCTCAGATCCGACATGGCCGCAGCGTCGCCGTCTCCCTGGCAACCACGGCGCGCGTGGCGGGGGGAGAAGGAGGGGGGCTCGCGCTGTCCCGGGTGCTGAGTGCAACGGCCGGCCCCGCCCCTCAGGGCGGGGGAGCGGGGGGAGCGGGGCCGTCCCGCCCGGCCGCCCTCTCCCCACTGAGGGGAAGCGCCGGCGGCCGGCGCCGTGTGAGAGGAAGCGGCGAGCCCCGGCCGCCCCAGGAGGCCTCCCGGGAGGGGCGCGGCAGCCGCCAGAGGGCTGTCGTGTTAATAGACCCGCGGGGGAGGAAGAGGGGCGACGCGCCGCCTTCCCCCGGCGCTGGTCTCCCTTCTGCTCCTGGCGCCGAGCTGTTCCCGACCTCTACCTGCGGTGTCGTGAAACAGGCTGGTGGCATTTGAGGTGAGACACAAGAGCCCTCAGTCTTCTGACAGCTCCCAGTAGTTTGGCCGGTTTGGCCTGTAAACAACATTTATTTTTTTTTATTTTTTTTTTTCCCGTCAGGTTTAATTATGTTCAGAAATTCCAGTCCACGGATCTCACCTTTTCATTTTATATCTTAACAGTTTCAGTGTGATGAGCTTCATTCACCCACTCGACTGAGCAGACATGTTCCTTTCCCCACCTTTCACAGCCTGCTGAATCCCACTGTAAATTCGGTACGCTCCTTGAACTGGAGCCAGAAGGCCAACAGCATTCAGCTCCAGTCTCTGAAATCCCACAGGATCCTCACAGCTGGCTTTCCCCGCCATTTTCCTCCGATGGTGCAGTGGGAGACAGAGGAACCACATGTATCCTCAAGAGAAACGTGCTTCAGCTGTCACCAGCACGCCTGGAGCACTGCCCTACTGTTAGCCATCGGGCTCTGCATTTCGGGGCGCTCTGAAGAGATTCCTCTCTTTTCTATGCAAAGCGCAGCGGAACGGTCTGTCTGGCTAATTTGGGGGGTCAGGACAGAGATGGGGAAATGCTCTGGCACTAATCACTTCTGGAGCTTAGGCACTGGAAGTGATCGAACCACCGTGTGATATGGCCTGGAATATCCTGTGTTTCTGCATAAATGGATGAAGGGAGAGTGCAAGTGACCTCTCCCGTTATTTTTTCTAGATTGCAGTGAACTGCTGTGGTGACAGGGGCACTGTGCAGTTCTAACAGAGTTACTAGTGAGACAGCAGAACGATGAGTCACTCAGGTTTTTACATAACTTAAATGTCTTCTGCTTTCACACATACAATGACTTTTACTTACACTAAAATTTTTTTCTTCTCCTTTTAATAACTATAATTCTCAATGATCTTAATGTGTAGGAAATGCTCTGTATTCTGACTTTTCTCCAAACCCCTCTGCTCAGTCAACTTCAACAGTTATCTACATAACTCTGGTGACAAGTTCAGCCCCCTCAGCCAGTCAAGAGCCTCCCATACTAATATGATTACAGCTAAGTCAATGCAAGGAGGCAAGAGAAGGGCTCTCCTTTCTCAAAAGGCCAAGAAGAGTGGGAGTAACTCACAAGGAAAAGGAGAGACAACAGTACATCATAGCCACTATATTAATCAGTAATAATACCCCAACCGGAAAAGACCTGCTTCATATTTTATGTCACAGTTTTTTATGTTTCATATGTGAGCTGCAGTATTCAAAAACAATCACTCTTTTAAAAGATCTTATGTGCCTCAATGGAAAGTAGTGTTTTCTTTACACAGGAAAATGTCCTAAAAATCTACCTTGGCTAAGGGAGATGATGGTGACTGCAATACGGCTCGTGCCTCCCTCCTGCAGATGTTGAAGGCGAGTTGTCTTGCTGAATGCAAGTGGCACTTCGCTTCTCTGCAAAGCATCATCATCACAGTGCTTGCAGGAGCTTGGCAGGACTCGGGGCCTGCCAGTGACACAGGAGTCAGGCAAATCACCTCACTGTCACTTTGCATGGGAATTTAATGGCCAAGATTTCAAGAGAGGAGCCATGCGTGAATATGCGTGGTGAAAAGCCATTAGCTAACTAAGCACTGGGCAGAGGAGGTGACGCTTCTGAAGTAGGCAGCAAAAGGAGTGGTAACTGGTTGGAAGACGTGGTGGAGGTCACCTTATACCCTAGGTCAAAGCTTCACCACCCAAACCAGAAGAAAAACAGGGTCACGTCTCCACAAAGATATACCATATATTCAGGTAATTTTCTTAGTTTTCACAGGTAGGAACCTAAATAGCCAGTATTTAGATAATAAATAAATAGTGTTTATTTATTATGATTGTCACTTATGTGGCATATGTGTCTTTTTGTTTTCAGTTGGGCAAAGGTGAAAATGAAAGAGAACTATTGCTCAATACCATAGTGTTCTTAGCTCACAGGAAGCATTTGGGCTTCCACATTAACACACAGTTACTAATTTGAGAGTGCTTTCTGTTTAAAACATTTAAGAACATTGAAATTAAATTTTGTTAGCTGGCAGAGTTTTAAGAAGTTATACATTTATTAACTCAAAATTGTATGGTTATTTCTCTTTCCTGGACATGCCCAGCGTTTAACTAGGGAAGCCTAATTTGCATAATGGCTGTACTTTTAGTAATAACTGCAGAGTGTGCAAACTACTGCTCTGATTGCTTACCTCCTGCAGAACTGGATATGAGTGCATGTTATCTGAAGCATAATCTGCTCATTTCCTCCTTTCTCACTCTTGATGATGCCTTAGTTTCTTTTTTCACCTAAGGATGGCTAAATTCTTTTATCTGCAATAAGGTAATGTTTCTAATTATAAAACCAGTTACTTAGTCTGTGAGCGATGTATTAATTCTAAGCAGACACTGCGGCTGAGAGTTGCATGGAAAAATACAGTCGGGACACATATAGAGGTGCTCCCTGTTAAACTCGATGACGGAAATAACTGGATATGTCTTCTGGCTTCAAAGTTCATGTAGCCCAGGGTCACAGCTGTGACACAAACAGGACACAGTGACAAGCTGTCAGATACGCTCCCAATGATCACTAACTGCACTTGCTCTACGTATGTTTCAGAGTCCTAAAGGAGGAAAGGGTCTGAAGGAGGAACAGTTCACTTTTCTTGGGAAGCAGCCAGGAACTATTTATTTATGAAATGTAAACAGCTCTGAACCTAGAAGTGGCAGACAGCACAAACATCTGTGTGTTGGGATCATATAGTTTGACCTAAATGAGGGAGGCATCATTTAAAGTTTTCTATACCTGGAAAGTGTCTTGTGAGGACACCTACAGCTTGTACAGATGCATATAAGTAATGACAAGGAGGATATATTTTGTAGTTTCTGGGTTTCCAGTTGCATTTGGGTGTGTTTCAATGTCAGATTAAAGTTAAGCTTTACATACGTTACTATCGAAAGCAGGGCTGCTATCATCCTTATTTTCTTGCTCATTTTCCTTTTCCATCGAAGGGCCAACATAATACCATAAATATTCTGGTCCTGCTGATCTTGTATATAAATTTCATTCGGCAAAAGCCTGGAGAGGGTTAGCAGATGTGCTGATGACCTGCTTCTGCTCTTTCTGCTGGCTCAGCTGGCAGCTGCCGGCACCGACTGCTGGTCGCCCTGGCAGGAGAGGGCAGAAGCTGCCATAGCTGCGAGATGCCCTGGAGAAGTTCCTGGTTTGCAATTTGAGCAGAAGGTCTGTATGGAGAACGAGCTCCAGGGAAATCTGAAGCCGTTGCTGCCAGAGGTACTTACAAATGGGAAAAGACAGTGACACAGCAAAGCAAAAGGCTGGTAGGCACGGGACTCCGTCAGGTGCCTCCTGCGGGAGGCTGTCCTCTTATCCTGCGTTGCAGGTCCTCATTTTGAATTTAGCCAGAGAGCTCCTCTGTAGGGAGGAATGGCCAAAAGGCCTCTTTAGGGTCCGCTATGCTCCCGGATCTCTTTGGACTTTACCCTATGTTGGGGCGGGGCGGGGGGGACACTTTTGGCAGGGCAGAGCTATTGCAGGGAAAATGCTGCTGTGCCAGGCCTGACCTCGGGGGTTCCTTTCCAGCACTGACCGAGCTTTGAAAACACATTGCAAAATGAACATAAGAAATGACAGTACCTATTTGTTCACCTCTACGCTGCAATCAGTGTCTGGCTTCAAAAGGGTGCTAAAAACACAGCAGAGTGCACACATTACCTCTGATGTGGTAAAGGTGGCACGCTTCTTAATTCACCCTAGGTGCACTTCGGTGTTCCTGCCCGCCAGGAGCTCTGTCCTGCCATGCATCCTTCTCCCAGGGGCAATGCCTCAGTGAACCAGCTTCTCTCCACTCAGCCAGCGATGTGTCTCTAGGGAGCCACCTTTTTGAATTCTGCCATCAAAATTAATAGGGAGAGTGGAGGTAATGTGCCTGATTCACAGGTTGGTTTCCTCACTTTGCATACTCTTCAGTTGTTACTGACAGAGCTGGGTACGTTGTGAGGGCCAGTCCTTGGGCACTCAAGTCAGTTTGAGTTTTGCTCTGGGTTAAATCAGAGATGCAAATGACCGTTTATTGCTTTTGGGAGGGAAGACCTGGGCAAGATTACGTCTTTTGACAGGAATTTAAAGAACATAAATCTGTTGGGAAATATTTTGTTATCTCTTGGAGGATAGTCATTTACATCTTTCTCCATATAAAAGCTAAAACCACAGTCTAGTGTACTGGTCAGTACCAGATACTAGCAAAGTGTAAACTGGAATTGTCAGAAAAAACTTAACGAATCAGCTTTCTTCCTCCTGAAAATTAATATAAACCAGGTTGATTTCATCAGCCTTTTGGAGGAAAATTCTGCATCAGGGAATCAAAATAAGGTCTAACGGGGAGTTCTTGTTTGGGAATATATATTTCAGGTCTTTTTATTATTCTGCAATGTATACTATCAGACACACTTAAGGAATTGAAAATATTTTCTTAGATTATGGGAGCAAACAGTGGGCAAAGTGAAATTTACTGTCATTAACATCAATATATTGGGTTTTTTTCGTTCAATTCAGAATGAAGCCAGATTCTGAAATGTCAAAGTCCTTCACAAAATGGAAACTTCTCTCCGCACAACTCTTTTTAAGCCCTTTACAGCAAAATGAAAGCTGCTTAGTATGTTTGCATGCCAAGTAAAGATAGCCTCTTTTTGTGCTCATAGCCAAGTCAGAAAAACAAGTAAATGACCTTTCTAGTCACTTGGTTTACAGCTGCCTCCTCCAAGTACAATTAACATTGGGATATCCCAAAGGCGGGATGATTAGGAAAAAAAAGTTTGTATGAAAGCCATTCTTGAAATACCAGCAATACTTTTTTTGCATCTTGGCTAAACACAACCTTTCAGTTCCCTCCTGCAAATTATCCAAGGGAAAGCATTCTGCTGTGTTTATACCCTGCCTGCCATTTCTCTGACCTTACTGCTCATTTTGAAATACAAAGCGCATTCCATTCTTCAGACATATGGGAAAATCATCAAGTTTTTCTTTTATATATGGTGTCTCCCTTTTCCACTAAAGTGCAATAGGGATATATAGAGGTCACTTCTATTCCATTTAGGAAATTGTTGCTAATGTCTTTTCTCAAGACTTACATGATAGTCAGCATTACTACTACTGCTATCAAGAAAGCAGTTGACATTCATGAGATAAATCTTATGGTCAGTATAAGAATAAAGCAGTGATAATATTACATTTTTCTCTGCTTATCTCTTAAAGTGGGTTTTGTTTCATTAAATAAACCCCCAAACCTAAGCTTCTTTATTTAGGCATATCTTGTAATGACATAAAGTGAAAGCAGCCCAATCCTTTTGTCCATACCATCTAAAGTCCTAACCTGGTAACTCAGAATGAATTCAATAGAGAAGAATGAAACGATTGAGGTAGATGGCACTAATTTGCTGCCTCCTCATTCCTGTCAGCTTCAATACCTTTGTGCTTCATCTTCTCATACATGACTTGCAAGGCAATTGCTTTAGTGTAAGCTCTCTGTTCTGATCTGCATTCTATTTTACTGTGGTATTTGTAACTGTTCTGGTATTTGATTTCTATTAAAATATACCTCAGTCCTCCCTTCTTATATAACTACCTCCAGTGATGAAGTCTGCAAGCACGAAGAAATGAAATCTATCAGTAGTCTACCTGCCTATTTTGATCTGTGCACTCCTCAGCCATTGTTTCCATAGCCATTTCTTGCACTTCCACTCAGCTCTGCAGGCAATCTAAGAAGAGTAGAAATACAGCCAAAGTAACAAGAGAAACTCTTCCATTTCCTCCTGGAAGCAGAATTAAATTTTTCAAGATAAGTTCCTCAAAATAAATGTTCTTCTTTTGTAATGAAAGATGATCTAGATGTTGTTCTGCAGTTTCCTTTTATAATAATACAGCTTGGTTGGGGTTGTTTTGGTTTTTTTTTAATTCTGCATTCTCGGAACATTCTTCATTATTTTTCTGTGAGCAGGCGGCTGAAGGTATGAGCTGATCTGGATCTCTCACCAGGGAACCTCCATCCTAGCTGCAGGGGCCACTGATCCCTGTAGCAAAAGGTCATGCGCAGCAGCTTTGCCCAGGACTCCCTCCAGTAGATCCTACCCCAACAGACGCCACCATTGCTATAATCACTTTTTTTTATAGATGTTTCCTTAGACAGCATGAGGTGATTTAACAGCCCCACTGTCCACCCCTCTGGAAAGCCTTGGGGAGAGTCAGAGTAGCACAGTCATCACCACTGATCTGTTTTCTGAATGGAACCAGAGATCGATAGGCAACTCACAGGGTTCAAATGAATGCCATTATTCCTAAATGTCTCCTATGTGTTTTTATGTAGGAGGCCTGGAGGCAGTTTCACTGCCCCTCCCTCTCCATGTTCCACATTCTATATGGTTTTTTCTTCGTAAGGAGCCTTTACTACTCAGATACTGTCCTGGCCTGTCTTGGGAAAAGGCTCTGCTGGCACAGGGGTCTTGTCCGCTGGTCTCTTTTCCTAAAGCTACTGACTGGTGATTCTCACTAGCTTTCTGGCAAGCTAGATGCGATGAAAGTAGCAGTCTGGAAACCATGTAGTCATATTAGTGTGGCACCGTGCCGGCACTAAAATTCCTCATCAACAGGCAGGACATACTGTGCTAACTCATCTCGATAGCGCCCAGACCACAGCTGGCTGCCCTCCAGCCCTTCCTGAGCACGGACACAGCAGGGCTGTACCCTTCTCTTCCCACACATACAGGCATAGCCTTTGCAGCCTCCTTCTGTTTTGGCTCTTTTGGGTATTATTTTTTTTTTGTCTGCCAAAGCTCGATGGCAGGTTATATTTGGATGGCACCCAGTGTTGATATGAATTGCTTATACAATATCCCAGCTGCTCTGTTGGGAAAACAAAGCATGCAAAACTAATAAATGCAACTCAAATCTGCGATTATATCAGTTCTGAGAATCCTGATACCTCTGTGAAATAAAGTCTAAGTAAATATCGATTTTTATGTAGTAAAATACTATTTAACAACCCATTATTATGTAAAAAAGTTATGAACTTTTCTGATCCCGTAAGACAAAGAGATCACTCAGTGGCTAAACAGATTAGCCTCGTCCATCTGTGCAATTATGGATCATAAAATATACTTGTGCAGTTTACTGGAAAGAAAATAAACACATGAATCAGCTCAAGGACGCAATAGTCTGCATTCAGACCTCTGTTCAGCCAGCATCACCTCTTCAGCAAAGGAAAGACACTGCTGACATCCACGGACTGCAAAGTGTTTTGCTAAGTCAGGACTTGAGGAGTTAAGAGCACCACTCCTGTTCCCTGGACATAAAATTTAAGTGTCAGCCGGGAAATGAGATTATCTTTTCTGAGAGAAGGGCCAGCAGAAGCATGCATAAGCATCTGTCAACTCATACATCTTTACTTCTGTTTGGTTTTGCAGACGAGAACACACCCTTTTCTGTTTCCTCTAGTATCAACATTGCCAGAGGCTTAGAAAGCCAAGCTGCTGCCATGCTTGCTACCCAATACGACCATTTACTGGACTGTATCCTTCATTTGTACTCCCTTCTAGAAAGGAACTGGCAAACTATCCTTTCATGTGTTATATTAAATGATTTTTTTGTGTTCTGTTTTTTAACCATTTACTCCTGGTTGTAGATCCCATTTTATCTCCGAGGGACCTCTGGCCTTCCTTTGATACTCTGTGGAAACCGAGCTGTTGTGCAGCGAGCAGCACAAGGTCGTGCTGCTCCTTCCCTCTGTGTCCTCACTGATTTGAGGGCTTCTGGCAACTGCAGCTGCTGGGGACCAGCCCTGGCACAGAAGAGAGAGCAGCTGTGCCAAGCGTGGCAGACAGCAGGTTCCAGTGATCTTAGAGGAAGGGATTAGGAGGGACCTTTATTTTAATGGGAGACGCAGCTTCTGATTTAAGTAGGAAAAATGTCAGGGGGTTTTGTGGCTGTTCGGCTTGTGCTTTTTTGCAAGTTGCTTGTAATGGAAGATAGAAAGGTACTCAAGCAAAGATAAATTCTTTAAGGAATTTAAAAAGGGCCAAGCCAACATCAGTTTAAAGAATATGAGGATCCTGCATGATGATGATAGCTGCTGTGATAATTTGGGATGGCTAATCATGTATACACACAAGTGCACTGTGATGGGTCTGACCTTTTCTGCTGTAAAGAGACAAATCTTCATTTTTGTATCTCTGTGTGTGCGCCAATCAGAATGAATGGTGCCTAGGTGCTTTCCCGTGCTGGTGGAAAAGTGCAGCCACGTGATTCATGCAGATCCCTTTTCCTAGAGGAGCATTCCCTGTCTAGCTTTGTCTCTGCTAAATGGTTGCTACAGCAGAAATGGCAAACATCACCATACATAGACGTTCTGCTCTGGCTGTAACCACCTCATCTATATCTGATGTTAAGCATGTGCTTTTCCACCCCAGGGAGCAAATGCCCTCTCAGTAAGACAATGGCATTTCCATGATACATGTGCTCAGAAGAATAACGAGGCTTGAAGTATTTCCTTGATGGCTTCATGTACCATCACAGAGGGGACAGTAAATGTGGAGAGCTGAAGGGGCTGTGGGACATCTCTGTTTATGCTCCACCTCGAGGTGCTGAGAGTCACTAAACTTAGCCATGCTGCTCAGGACATCATCCATTTCAGCTGAGCTGGCGAGGGTTTGGGGCAGATGATTTTTCCTTTGGATTCACAAGGGACATGGGACTGTGCGCAGTTGCTTTTTGACAACAGTGTCCCTTTCCTGAGACACTGGACGAAATGGTGGTTTGTCTTATACTGCGCAGGACAGTTCAGTAACAGCTGTGTGAGACCTTTTGATGCCGAGTCGTGGCTTTTGCTTTTATCTGTGAACCAAAATCATCTCCTTAGATAAGACTGATACTAATCAAGAGCAGTGCATTAGCTTTTCAAGTAGGAACTTCGTAGCATTTGGGGAGATGAAGTGAAGACTCTTTTTTAACTTCTGATTCACTGTTTAACCTCTGATTCACCTCAGCTAGAAGGATGTCAGCCTGAGCAGGAGACATCATCTGCCGGTGAGAAGCTTAATAGCAGCAGGTTGTGCAACACCCAACTGCACTGCAGTGCTCTGGTGCAACTCCCAGGCCCCAGTTCTGCAAATGTTCTTATAAGGGAGAAGCGCTTGTTTGTTGACTGGGAGAAAGTGAAGGAAAGATGCCACCGGGGCCCTGGAGCAACGCCAAGCAGGTGTCTCAAGTGTTTGAAATGTGGGGCCTCAGTAATACCATTCTGGGAGCCAAAGAGTTTCTTTTATTAGTATTAGCAGCATAGAATCAAAGAATCGTCTGCGTTGGAAGGGACCTTTAAGATCATCGAGTCCAACCATCGACCTAATACTGACAAAACTACCACTAAACCATGTCCCTCAGCACCAAGTCTACCCGTCCTTTAAATACCTCCAGGGACAGGCAGGGCAAGACACAAAATAAAACTGAGCTTTTCAGTAAGTGCCTTAGGTGAGCTGCTTGTGCCAGGCAGGTGACACTCTACAGGGGACAACTGGTTATACAGATAAATTAAAACCTGCACCAGGTAAATGTTAGCAGCTATACAGTTTTGGATGAAATAAACAGCGTAGGGTTATGCGCGTGTGTGAGGTGGTCATGATAAAGAAATAAACCCGCAGCTGAAAGTACCCGTTTCTGTAAGTAACTAAGCTTTGAGATATATATGGTTGCCAAAAACTAAAAAGCACTGCAGGATCAGGAAACCAGAAGGCAAATAAAACAAATATATTATTTCATTTTTAAAGAAGCGCCACTGATTTTTTTTCCTCAGTTTTCGGGTGAGCTGCTGCGTGATTTCTTAACGTTTGCCGTTTGGCACCAGAAATACCCTTGCCTATTTCGGGCGGGCAGCCCGCTGTGAGCCACCCCCGCACGCCCACCGGGGACGGGGATCGCCCCGGCCATGCCGGGCCACGCAGAGGGCGCCGGGCCGCCGCTGCGGAGCGGGAGAGGCCGCCGGGGTGACAGGTGGGTCGGCGGGGACGACGGGCAGCGCCGGCTCAACCAGCGGCTCCGCTCTTCTCTCCACAGCCCCGCCGCCCCCTCACCGGCGAGGCCCGGGGAGCCGCGGCCGGCGGGGGAGGCCGGGCCGGGGGCAGCGGTTCCCCCTTGCAGGCTTCGGCGGCCCTTACAGAGGCGGCCCAGAGCCTCCGCGGGGCGCCCTCACCCTCCTCCTCCTCCTCCTCCTCCTCCGCGGCGCGGCGGGGAGGGGCCCGGGCAGACCGGTCCCGCCGCGCAGCTCCCGCGGCCGGCCGGCGATCCGCAGCCGCGCCCGGCCGTCGGGCTCCGCGCAGGCCAGGCAGGAAGCAGGAAGCTACCGGCGGCGGGGAGGGCAAGAGCGGCGGACCCGGGTAGGGTAGGCTCAGCTCGGCTCGGCTCTGCGGGCGGGAGGCGGCCGTGCACCTGCCGTGCCGGCGGCGGGGGCGGAGCGGGGGCGGCGACGCCGCTTCCCGCCTTGTGCGGCGGCGGTGGCGGCAGTGGCCCCTTTCCCCGTGGGGCTGCCCGGGGGCGCCGGCCCCGGCTCTCGGGAAGGCGGCTGCCGGGGCTCAGGCGTCCGCCTCCCCAGCTGCCGCCCCCGGCTCTCCGCTTTCTTTCCTTCACCCTTTGTCTCGCTTTCCCCCGTTTATTTCCCCGAGGCTGCGAGAGACCCCCTGCCGCCGCCCCGGCCGGCGGGGTCAGGCCCCGGTCCCGAGGAGGAGTGTTTTTGGGGGCACGCCCTTGGGTTTCGTTGGTAGCGGAGGGGAGTAATTGTGTGCTTTGTGTGTGAAATGGAAGGAGATAACGGCCATTTGAGGTCTATGGCCGGTGGATTTGACAGCCCGTGGCTCAGGTGCCGGCGCTGCCGGGTGTCACCCACAGTCTGCCACTTGATCTGCCTGTGTCCAAAGGCCCTTCCGAGTCCTTGAGGACACCCTGGTGAGGGCTCGGGCTGTCTCTGCGTACGCAGGATTAACGTCAGCCCTCCCGGGGCAGGGGACAGGGTTGGCAGTACCTGGGGGTGGTAAAAGCCGGTGGCAATTGACTGTTTCCCTGAAACAGGGAGGGAGCTGCGTTTTTCGGCTAGCGCAGTGGGAAGCCTGAAGAAGCGATGCGAAGTTTGGAAGGTAAATATGGATTCGAAGTAAGTACTGGAATACTGCTGTACACGTTGCAGGGCAACAAGGAGGAAGCGAGAGTTATTTGTTGGCACTGTCAGGTAAAGGTGTTGCTGAAAATGAAAAGAATGTGAAACCGGTTTGAGTGATTGGAGTTTGTCCTTGGGCTTCGTTAGTAGAACAAAAATATAGAGGATATATTGGTATACTACCAGTTATGCGTTGTAGCCTGTTAATGTAATTTCTGAAGAATAGTTTGGTTTTAAAGCCTGGTTTAATCTACAGCAGGATGTGATCTTTATAACCTGTTATCACAAGTCTTATTGCCACAAGTTTCTTTGCTTCTGTGGAGGAAGTTTTATTTATTTTATTAAAAGCCCGTGAACGTTAGAAGAACTTATGGATATATGGTGACAGAGGTAAGCTGCTGATCAGTAAATGAGGCCTTGGGGGTCTCTGCCTGCAGCAGATGAAATCAGCCCCTGTCATATAGCGTTAGTTCCCTAAATGCTGCTCATAGTCCAGTCTTCTTTGCTGGGGCCTTGTGACTCGGGATTTACGGCCAGGATACGCTGTTAGGAAACTGGTGTGAGTATGGTCTGTGCAGCAGGTGCACAGATGTGCAGCCTTGTGTGACCACTAGCATTGAAACCACCTTTTTGTAAGACGTGTGAAGTCTTTTTCTGCTTACACTAAAGCTGTTAAATAGTAACTTGCTAAACAATTACTTTTCTGTGATGACAATTGACGTGTCCCATTATATTTTAAGCGAACTGTTTAAAGAGATTTATGACATCGGATCTTTGTTCTTTGCTGGACTCTCACTTTTTTCCTAGTAGATATTTCTGTCTGCTCACCTAAAGTGGGGTCAGTTAAGTAATACTTTTGGTGTTTGGGATAAGTGTGAGAGAGGGGAAATGGGGTTTGGGATCACCCTGAAACGGATCTGTTACTGCTGTAAGAAAAGTTCACCCCTATTCTGGGCTGCTTGTGCCCACCTCTTTTTCTTCCTACCTTTCTTATCCCACTGGAGCTATCCACAGCACATTTCAACCTGACACAAAATTACTGACAGGCAGTTGTTGGTTTGAAATTAAGAGTTAGCTGACCTAACTAGCTGGCTGTGGCTGTAAGTGGCAGTCCCACCTTTAGTCCCTGCTGCTTTGGATTCATCTTATGTAGCAGTTTGGTGGCGACAGAGTGAGTTAATATTCTCTGTTGGACAAGCTGTTTTTCAGGGCATATTTTCTGATGGATCAGCCACCCGTGAACCATGGCTGTATGACTACCAGGTCTGACACAGAGGGAGGCAGGGACCTGCAGCTGGGGGTGGGAGAGGGCAGGAGAGCATAGGGTTGCACTTTCCCTAACCTCTGCAGCCTCACAGAGCGGGCGGGAAGCTCGTGTTGGGTGGGAATGATTTTGGTGTTTGCTGATAATTGCACAACCAGATACCTGATTCAGGGCCTGGGGGAGGAGGTGGAACATGCCAAACGAGATTAGCAAGTCAATTCACTTTTAGGGGAGGAAGGTGTCAAGCTGAACCAGGCCACTGTGGAAAAATTAAAGGTATGACAAAAATGTGTTAACATAAGGGAGCAGATCCTTGATCTTTTGGTGGGATACTCTGTTACATAAGGAGGTACTAGTTTTCCTCCTTTCTTGGGAAAAAAGCCTATGCGGATAGTGAAGCGTTCAAGTTGCCAGCTTTGACACAGCAGATACTGTTTGATGTTGTCATTCAGCTGGCTGAGGAGGAGTAGGCTTGCTTTCTGTAGTAAGATGGGGGAATAAAGATGAGAGGAGAGAGGTTCACACCTCTGCCTGCCCAGTGGCAGCCTCTGAAGTTCCCAGGCTAAGACAAGCCCTTCGTCTTGGCAAGTGTGTTTTCTTCACAGGAGAGTTTGCTTTGGCTCACCTGCCGGGGTTTGCCTAGCCAGGAGAGCTAGTCCTGTTATCCTACCAGCTTCCCATCCAGCCACATGGCAGTGGCTGGTGCTGGCGTTAAGCCCTCTAGCTGGGCTAAACAGGAGGGTAGGGGTTACGTTGCAGACCCCAGTGTGTTATTTGGCATCCCGCTGCGGTGACTCTACTGTTAGCGCACAGGGAGGCTTGGCTTGCACGCACGAGTTGCAGTCACACCTTTTGCCTACAGTGCCTGTTGTCGTGTCACTCAACAGTTGGCTCAGACTTGCTGCGAAGTAACAGTGCAGCTAGTCCCTCATGCTAGTCCCTGTAATAAAGGGTACTGTCCATCTTTTTCTGTTGAGGGGCTTTGGCCCAAATTTGAATAAACAGGATGCACTCTACAACATTTTAAAACCAACTGAACTGATGCTGCGACAGGCTCACCCTTCCGTGCATGTCACGTACAACGTGAGCCTGCCTTCTCCCTTGTGCTGGATGAGCTGGTGTAGGGAGCTCAAGCGGTGAAAAAACTTTTTTTTTTTTCTCTTTTACAAATTTATCTGACGGTGTGGTGCTTTGTGCAGCACTAGTACTAGGAGAGGGAAATCAGGCTGGAAGAGGGAGTGCTGGTGAAGCCCTGCTGGCAGCATTGTTCAGCTGCCCCCACTCTCAAACTGAAGTCTCTATTCTGGGCTGAAAACACTACAGTTGTTTTTGAATGAATTTCAACCTCATTAATGTTTCTGATGTGTTAAAATAGATCTTTGTACAGTGGGGAATTGCCTATTTGTAGTCTTTCTGGAACAAAAGCAGAGTGCTTTGATGTCAGCTGGTTTTGGATCATGTTGTAAGTGCATCTTTTCCTATTGTCCCTACTGCTTTATACTATGCTGATTTCTCAAAATAGATTATACGTGATAAAATTCAGGAAAAGCTGCGATTTACATTGGCTTAAAGTTCTCCATTACATTTTTGATATCTAGAAGGATAGTTATGGTAGTTACTTGTTCCTGAAATAGATAATTGCTGATTCAAATATTATGATTAGAGAATATTATAATAACTCGATAAGAATATTTACTTATCAGCTTCTCTTATTTGAAGATCAGCAATTAACAAAAGCAGAGCAAAGAAATTTGCCACGTCGTGACTGAAGGTACATGAAGAAAACCTACAGGGTGATCAACTCAGCAGCATATCTTCCACGTTTGTTAGCAGCCTACCATTGCACAGCTTTGGGAGGATCTTTGTTACGCATTCTGAAGAACAGATAACATTGTCACAAGTACATAATTGTGTTGCCTAAAACTCGATACCAGTTGCAGAGTAGATGGCTCAGCTTCCTCCTGGGATTCGCTTCATCACTTCATTTACACGAGATCAGTGGTAAGTCTTGAAGTATGGTGCTGATCTTTGGTTTGGACAATGTGAGTTTGTATCTGGGGAAGATGATGCTGTTGCCTTGTTCTGTTTTTGCTTTTTCATTGCTTAATATATACAGCAAGAAAATATAGTCAGTTGTCTAAAAAGTAAATATTGCTGACATGTAAAAAGTGAGATACTTTGTTAGGGGAACCCAGACAGACCCTTATTAGTCAAGTGTTCTAGAGAATAAAGCCTTTTGTCCTTTTCTTTGCAAGTTATGTATTTGAAGGGTTAAACTTCAGATTTTTATTTTCAAACTCTTTGGTGGGAGGGGGTGCTCGAGGTTAGCTTTCTTATCCTAACCAGAAGTGTATTTTCTCCTCCATGATTTGATGTGTAATATAGACTTATAGAGTTACAGTTTTAGTTCTTGCTACTGTAATATTAAAAAAAACAAAACCAAAACCCTTTCCCTTTTGGAAAACTAGTCCTGGAAGTTGGATGGCATCAGTTCTTGTGCTTTCTGAGATAGAATACTGAGCCAATTGTGTGTGAATAACAAAAAAATAACAAATGAAAGATGAAATACTTCCCATTTGAGCAATTTTATCACATGCTTTCTCTAGTAGAGCAGCAAGAACAAAGTCATTTCAGTTTTATCACTTGTGAGGATGCCTTCAATTACGGGGTGAATAACTCAACTGGCAGTATAACTTGCTCTTTTTTAATGTCAATGTGATTATGCCAGAACTATAAAACAAGACCCTTGTTATGATCATAGAATCTATGATCATAATCTATGATTCTATGATTCTGTAAAAGTTTATAAGGCAGAAAATGATTGAGAAAGGTTAATTAAAAATTAGGGACAATAGTAGGCTGTGTGATATCAGACCTTTGTACGTATGTCGTTAAAAGCACAGATCCCTAAAACGCTCTCCTCCTTAAGCAACTGAAACATATGCTGCAGGTAGAGAATAGAATAGATCAGATTATCTTTGTTTAACCCTTGCAGTGACAGGGAATTTGAGTTGTCCTCTTAATTCAGATGATCTGCAGAGAAAGACCCAAGTATGCCAATGAGGTACAAAGGAAAATTCCTTCCCAATCCCAAAGCTGGTTAATTATGTTCATGTGCTCCAGCTGACGGTACACACAGTCAGTGTCAGTCCCTTAGTCCATCTCCAGAAATGTCCGATTTCCTCTGTTACAGAGGAAGGCAAAAGTAAAGCAAAATCCTAAAAGCAGGAAGGAAAGAAAGAAGTAATAACCCACAGTAGCCAAACTGACAATTCACAGAGCTGTCATTTATGCCCAAATCCTGCCAGAAAACTGGAGGAGACAGTGAAATGTGAAATCTGGTTATTAGTATGTTTAATGTTGAACTGCCTTTTAATAGTCCACAAAGGAAGGTTGCAAACAAGGCAGATCAGCTCTGTGGACTCCAGAGCGCTGCTGTGTGGTCCTGCCCGTACCTGTGTGCCAACAGGCTCCCTCCCAAAGCCAGATCAGAGCAGATGTTGTAAAGCAGCAAAACTGCTAGGGTGGTTCTTCAGGCTGTTGGAGAACAAGAAAAAAGTTCCCTTCCACTATTCCAAGATTAACAATGACACGTGTAATGTTTTTATGTAACTTAGTGCTAAAAGTAAATCTGAAAAAAATAATTCTCAAATACTCTTTTTTTTTTTTTTTATATTGTAGGTATAGAGCCTTCATTTTCTCTCTCACTTTCCTGTTGTATGCCAGCTTCCATTTATCAAGGAAACCTATTAGTATAGTTAAGGTAAGCAAGGTCGCGTCCTTGGTTAAACATCCTTCTACTCCTGTCAAACACGGAAGTAGTTGTCTCTTTAAGTATTTCCTTTTGTGAAAGGCAGTGTTAAACTTTAACTTGGAATGGTTTAAAAGATGAAAAACTGATAAAGCTCGTACACGGTGACACTTGGTAAACTTCAGTGAGACCACACCTAGCATATTGCATATACATCTGATCTTTGGGCTTAAGACTTGAAGCAGCTATGCCTACACTTAATTCAAGTGAATTAATCTAATTATAGATATTTAAGAGTTTAGAGGTTTGCATTCATATGTTTAAGAAAAGTTGCTCATAACTGATGAGACAAATGTGATAAAATTCTATTGGCATGTACAAGGCTGTTCAAAGTACTGTTGAGCATCATAGTCATAGTTGTCTGTACACTTGGGACTCTGTTGCCAGTGGAGCTGGTGGCAAAATATTATCTAATTCTAGATTTGTTAGGTTATAATCTTTGACCTGTATAACTTGCCAAACACAAATCAAATCCCTCAGGGCTGTATTGTATACAATGGATGAGTAACAATGGGCAAAGTAGCTTGATGTTAGTGAAGAATTTTGAAATTCTGCATTATCAGAAACATCAGCTCACTGTAACACGTTGTTTCTAACCACATAATTACTCTTTCATGTGATGGTGGCTTCATCCAGCAAAATACCGAGCCGTTAATAACAGCTAACAATTTTACTGATTTCAGTGGGTTTGACACAGGTTCATATAGAGCTAGAATTGTTAAATTTGTTGCTGTATGGGGATTAACAGCCACAAGTGTATTTTCCATTTTCAAATTTCCTTTCTGTATCAGGGAGAGCTGCATAAGCATTGCGCTGCTCCACATGAAGTTGAACTCAACTACAAAGAATATGCTGCTCGGATTCAGCCTGTCAAAAAGCTGTCTAATGTATCTCAGTGCGGTTGGGAACCATTTGGTAAGGGTTGTTTTCTTGGTTTTGTGGGGTTTTTTTGGTTTTTTTTCCTTTCGTAATAATGAGCTGATATTCATAATTAGGTTAGTTGCCTCTCTTGCTATTTCTTCATGTGTGGGGGGATTCAGCAGATGTGTATGGGAGGGGTGTTTTGTTTTCCATGTTCTCACTGATGTTTTTTCCCAAAGAAAAGTTAAGTTGTGAACTTACCTTATGGTATCTTTCCTACTTAAATCACTTAAACAACTGACATTATTTTACCTGTTTATAGCTTTGAGATAGTTTCAGTACATCAGTTTTCAGTCAGAAAATGGGATTTGTCTTTAAATTGTCTATTAAGGAAAAAAAGGGTGAAGAATAAAATAAATCACTATAATTTTCTGCTGTTTTAATGCAAGGTCCAACAATCATTTAAAGGAAATTACTTGGTGTTTATCTAAATTGGAATTTTTCAGAGTCCTTATCTGCCAGAAAGAATATTTTTCTTCCCATTTTAATGGAGAAAAATGGGAGACTTTACTGCAGAATAGAGTTGACAACTTACTGAATAGCTTATGAACCTGGCCTTTCACTTAAATATTTTCCTACTTACAATTAAACTTGAATTTAATTGTATTTGAATTTAATAGAGGTTCTGAATCATTCCTTGACACTTTTATCACTACCAAGAACATCAGTGAAGTAGAATAGTCCATTCTGTCAATGTGCCAGTCTATTCCAGTCTATCTAGCCATCCGTTCTAATTATTCTTTAATTAGCAATTAAAAAAAAAAAGTCCTACTCTGTTCAAAGATAATTGAAGATCTGAGCTCTGGATTTTATGTGGACAAAATTCTGTGTATTAACTGCCTGGTGTAAGGTAATCAGTCTACTGAAATGACTTAGTCCCACAGGTTTCCAAATGTATTGGGACGCAGTTAAACTTAGTTGTTGGGTCTTGTCCCTGGACAAGGGGAGACTGAGGTTGCTCGTCAAAAATACTAGTTAGCTTTCCTAATGCAGACTTCTGAGCTCCAGTGTCCTCCTTTTTCCATAAACACACAGATTATTGCAAAGCTACCCCCTTGGGATGACACTCCAGACTTCTTGTTTCAGCTCTCTTTTTCAGGCAGGAAAGCTGGCCGGCTGGGAGTAACACTGAAAGAACGAATGCTCTAATAACTCTGACTTTATTCCCAAAGTCAATGGGAATTGTGGCGCCTTGCAAATACACAAACTGGCTTTCTTGGTATGAGCTCAGGTCTCTTTGAGACTAGACTTGATGTTTCTGTCTGGGTGGAGTCCCTCCTGCTCCCTCCATCCTGCTGACAAGTTCCATTTAGTTGTCATTCTGGTCATTTGCTGTACAGAGCAGAGCCCTGGTTGGTTTTTTATAAACAGGACTTCTATCTCTGTGCCTTAGGAGTAGTTGGAAAATTAAATGCAAAAGGCTTTAACCATTTAAAAAAAAATATATATATTAAGCTGATTCCTTAAAAACCTATATGATGGATCTATATGATGATTTTGACTGTTAGGACCTCACATGTTTGCAACACATCTTTCCACTTTTAACAAAGTCCATAAAAGTTTGGGGTTTCTTTTGTCTAAGGACTTATAAGAAAGGGGCACCTCATTAATAACTGATGTTTCTTCTCTTTCAAAATTCTGTTTTGAATAAGGTGGAATTAAGAATGGGCCTACCAATATTTTCCTAATGTGCTACAGACAAAATAATCAGTTGTAGAGGTGTTAGGGTTTTTTTTTTGTTTTGGTTTGGGTTTTTTGTTAAATAAAATGTGTTTTGCAAAATGGATACTTAAGTCTAAGAGTGCCCTTTGAAAATTAAAAGTCAGTGCATGTCCGCTTACATTTTTCTTGTAATATGTAAAAATGGTTGGGAAGTTACTGGTACATTTAAACTGACAGTTTGTTTTGATAATTATTCTTAGATAAGAACAACTACAAACAGTTACTGGGAGCGCTGGATTACTCATTTCTGTGTGCGTATGCAATTGGAATGTATTTAAGGTAAATCTTACTCTCTTGGAAACCTGCTTCATGGCTTACTGTTAGTATATGAGGCTGTACCGCTTCTGAGATATTGTCCTTTCCTGCTCTAATGTTTCTGGTGAAGAGAGTGAGAACTTGGATGTAATTATCCCACCTCTGTGCTAGTTGCTGTGGAAGAAAATGCATCATCCTGAGTCCCCAGTGGTATCATAGCTTTTGGTTCATAGGAAGCTTCCCTACCCACCCCTGTCCTGACTGTTTTGTGCAGGAATGCTTTACAACTGACAACTGAGCCTGTCGTTCCTTCATATTGCATACGAAGGACTATATGCTGGAATATATGTCGCCAAACTTTATCAGTCTCCAGCTTGCTCATGTAGACTACGCTGATTGTCCTGGCTTTCTCTGTAGTCAAAGGACAGAAGCACACACCTCCTAAAAATAATAACAAACCCATCTTAAGATGTGCAGTATTAGCTACCATTTGGAGATGAATCTTTTTATTGACTAAAACCAGAACCTTCCTAACTAGAATCATTAGCAAGGGAGACAAGTCTCACTTTAAATTGTTGGAGACACGTCGCACCTTACAGGTCATTTGGAAAGTGACGATGTAAGTAAATAGCTTCCAACGTGCTCCAGGAGAGTATCTCCCCAAAAGATGGTTGTGCGGATGTCAGCACTTAGCAATTAGGGAGCATGAAATGTTTGTTGTTTTTTCCTGTCAAGTGCTAAAAATTGCTCACGTACTGCAGATGAACAGCAGTTACCAGTAAAGTTTCTCCTCAACCAGAATTAAACAACACAAAAATATTCTTTATTTGTGAAGGCTTGGGGTACGATCTGATTTTTAATTGTCACCTTTCTTTTTATTTCCTTCCACATTCCCAGTGGAATAATAGGAGAACGGCTGCCTATCCGGTACTATCTGACAGTCGGGATGCTTGCTAGTGGATTCTTCACTGCAATGTTTGGATTGGGTTATTTCTATAATATACATAATCTGTGGTTTTACATAATGGCCCAGGTAGGCACGATGTTATTTAGATACTCCGAGTTTCCATGGTGCTGTTTAGTGTTGTATTAGGGGTTTTTTCAGTTGCGAGCAGTGATTAGTGGTTGGACGGGAGGATGTAAATGCTGGCATACGTTGTCATTGATGACAGGCAGAAATGATAGAGTGGATAGCCCCAGGTTTTATTTTTGAAAAATGTTTTTTTTGTGGAAGAAATCTTTGAAAACAAATTAAAACGTTTCAGTCTGTGTCAAATCAGTGATCAAATCTTTGCAAGCTTAAATGTGGGTGAGTTTTAAAACAAATGTATTTACTTTTGTCAGTCTGCCAAGACCTGAGTGACGCATCCTGGCTTTCTCTGCAGGAAAATTACATTTATGCTGCTAATGATGAACAGTCTCCCACATTGGTGTGGCTGAGAACAGGCAGCTTCTGTAACGAGATTCATTGTGTGGGATTTTTCAGAGCGCTTGTAGATCTAATCAGGCGTCACAAGAATATTTAGCATCGACGTGATGTGGAATTTAGCTCAGGACCAGGATATAGTTAGCACTCGTGAGTCATTTCGGACAGGTCTGCGCCTTGCACTGCTGCTTCCTTTGTGTTATTGCAGCAGCACTTTCACCGCTGACACGTCTGCATGGCATTGTGCAACGCAGCATGCAGCGATACTAACTTGGGTACTGCAAGCTTTTATAACCATTTCACCAAGTCATCCGTTTAACCGTGTCACTGCCCCAGCCCTCTTGGCTTATGTGGTTTCCAAGACAGGAGCTGGCTCCTTTAGGATTAAGCTAACTGTCTGTACCAGTGCCGCACTGCCTGGTGTGCTCACTGAGTTCTGTAATACCAAGGGTGGTCTCACACCACCAGCCTAATTGGTTTTTGCTAGGTAGAGTGAGGTTGTTTCGTTGCATGTTCAAGTGCTGGTTGTACGTGTGAATTATTGTGTTCTGATCTTTGTGTTAATGTGTCGTTCTAGATAGGGAGCTTTTTAGGAGGTGAGATGAGCTAGGGTTATGGTCTGTGCAACATGGAGGCTGAAGTAGCTCTTACTTCAGCCTGAGTATAGTAAGTTAAGTTTCTCCTCTCAGTTTATTTACAAGTGCCTGTTAAGCATTTTAAAGTTAGTATTCAAAGTTATGCAGCCTCCCCTAACATTTTCTTTTTTTCCACTTTGATTGCAAACATGCTTTGCTTTATGTTCAATTTGAGATAAGTAGTAGTATGTTGCTGTTTGGGCATGGGGAATTCATTTCTCTGTTCAGCGTAATGTGATTTTTGGTAAGCATGTGATCGATTTACAATTTTTTGTGGTTTAAATCATGAAATAATTGGAGAGATGTAGGCAGTGGGAGGAATCTGCAAAAAATGGTAACTTGTTTATCCTAGGAAAAGAATGCTTTGAAAACCCCCTACTCAATTTCTAAATTCAAAGCATTTGTTTAGGCTTCCTTTTCCCAATGCAGCACTCGGCAGGAATTGTGTAGGAACCTGACTTATTATAGGGTATGTTTATTTATTATTATTTTTATATACTTTCAGATAGCTAATGGGTTGGTGCAAACCACTGGCTGGCCGAGTGTCGTTACATGTATTGGCAACTGGTTTGGAAAAGGAAGGTAAATAATACGTAATCCAAAGTTTTGGAAGTACAAATCAACACGTTCTGGGCTGTAATATTATAGTCAAATTAAATATCTTTCTTTTGCTTCAGTGGTTTTTTTTGGGATGAAACAAGCAGTTAGGTAGATCCTTGAGAGGAATTTTCTTTGTTACACTGATTAGTTTGTATCAGTTTGAAATATTCTCTCTCATATCAAAACAGTGTTCTGTGGTAGCTCTTTAGTCTGATGTTTAATTTTTCAGATGAAATATTTCAGAACTGAATTAAGAATAATTCCTGCAAATATTAACAGTCTAAACCCACTTTTAATAAAGGCTGTTATTATGCCATTTTAATGTGGAATTTGTGTTTTCATTTGTGTTTCAAAGTAGTTGTCAGGGTGCAACTCTAAAAGTGTCTTTTTGTCTAATGTCTCTTTTTCTAACACACTTACAGAAACTTGAAAATTTAATTAAAAAAATAAAATAAGTATGACATCGGATTTAACTTTTTATCACTTTCTTTAAATCATCTTTTTTTTTTCACCCTTAATCCTATATAGAGATCACTCATTATGTCTATTGTCATATCATACAGGAGTTTTCCATAAATTTTGCATGCTAAATCCATTGGCTCTGATAATGGTTGATACAAGTAGTAATGCTGCTGTAGTGGCATCCATTGTAGACACATACCATTGAATGAAAATTATTGTCAATTGTCTCAAGAGAAGGACATGCAACAATAAAGTATATGCTTTCTATATAAAATCATGGGATAGTTAAGAAGATGTAGGCTCAAACTAGTTTTCCATAGTCCCTGCAGCCTTTGTGGTGAATGTTACAAAACAGAGAATGATAACCATCAGTCATACAGTACTGAACGAAATTGGTAAGTCTGTGCAAAATAAATAGGTTTATTCATATTTTGCTTTGTGCAAAAGCAACAGCCTTTACTTCTAGGAGGCTGCATAGTGGACTGGTGGGTAAGGCTCTGGTTTGAATGTCAGTGATCTGGTTCTTGTTTTCATTTTGCTACAAATTCTGTGAAACATGAGCAGACCTCTTAGATCTTGTCTTCAGCCAAAAGAAAAGATTTGGTTTAGTTCAAATTAGGTTGCTCCAGGTAAACTCCAGCTGAGAGGAAGGCAGTTTTCCCATGACTTATGAGAAAAAAAACAAATTGCTAACTGTCATGATTTCAGTAGGATTTTTGTGGTTTAGGTTAGCTCAGCTGGAGCCTATTTACAGCAGCTCTAATCTGGGATTTCCAGGCAGACAGCAATTTGATGTGTCTGTTAGCCAAGCTTGTGCAGGTGTTATCTTCTACTAGTGCCTAGCAAGTCCACAACGTGATCAGAAAATACTGAATTTGCCCTACCTATCCTGTACAGATTGTTTTCTTCTGCATGATAAGTCTAACGTATCCTAAAAGCATGAGATTATTGGTGCAGTGTGTTTCCAGGAGGACTTTCATTCCCAGAAGCATCAGACTTAGTGTGCATATGCTATGCAACATCTGCATACTTGTTTCTATTAAAGAAACTCTACCCAGAAATGAGCAAACCCGAGTGGTGCCATCAAATGCAGGATGAGTTCTGTCATACACAGACTATTTAGAACACTTCTATTAATATTTGGGTTCCTCGAAATTGCCAGATGAAAGACTAGCATAAAGAAGTGGTCAGTTAAAGAACAATAAGATTGCAAATATTTCACTGACACCACAGATGAACAGTCACTTTTGATACGCTTTTCTCGATATAGTAATGCTTATTGTTGAAATAATAAGAAATGTTTGTGGTTTTTTTAAATGCAGGAGAGGTTTGATCATGGGAATCTGGAATTCACACACTTCAGTGGGAAATATCTTGGGATCCTTAATTGCTGCTTACTGGGTGTCTACGTGTTGGGGTCTCTCCTTTGTGATGCCTGGTGTAATCATTGCTGTGATGGGAATTGTTTGTTTCCTGTTTCTTATTGAACGTAAGTGCTTTAATGGGATAGAACCATGGAAGGCTCATTATGGGTGAAGAACACCATCTGTTTAAGCTAAATGACCCAGTGCAAAGTATATTCCTCAAGCTATGCCAATACTTACAGAACTTCTAGGAAGTTCTAGAACACTAGATGGAGAAGAACCTGTGTATGTCTAAAGAGTTTATATGCTCAGACTCTGGCATAACTGAGAGAGTAAGGCTTCAGAATTCGGTCCACTGCCCTGTCATTACTGCCCTGTCTCTATAAATTGTTCAAGTGTATCTTAGCAGCATGTCCCACCTGGCTGCAGTGTATATTCTGTGCTACCGCTGAATCCATGCCATCTGTATTCTGTGCTGTGAAATACAGAAATCGGATGATAGAGCAAGTTTTGTGACTTTAAATTAGACATTAAAAAGGAATGCCTTGCCTTGTCCCTATGTAGACTCAGAGATATTAGTACGAATGCTTATTACTGTAACTGTCCTATCTCAGGAAGTAAAAAGTTCTGGGGATATAACTAGAATGCTGTAATGAGCTGGACTGCTAGAATAGCACTTAATGTGGTCATAGGATGGGAAGGGTACCATGGAGCACCCTTTTCTTTCTCCCTAAAGATACAGTTACACATTTCTACCAGGACTACTTCTGTGTTGTCTGTACTGTTGGTTTATTGACAGTAAATTACACTGGTGTTTTAAGAGCTATTCATTATGCTTGTTTCCACTAGTAACTATGTGTGGTATTGTATTTCAGATCCTAAAGATATAAATTGCTCCTGCACACCATCCAGTGTAAGTGAATGCTTTTTCTATTTTGATTTTTGCCTCCTAATACACATGTTTATTATGATAGTTCTGGAAATCAGATAAGCTGCCTGGCCCTTTTGTTGCCAGGCTGTTATAACTAACCCTATACTTGAGGGAATGATTGGTCTTCTGTGCTTCACTGGTAAACCAGTAGCTTACTTTCTGTCAAAGCAATGTGAATCAAGAGGTGGATGAGTTTGTTTTAACTAAAGTTTTGGAATAGATGATCTTACTACAGTAAACCAAGTAAAAACTGTTCATCTTTTTTTTTCTGAGTTCTCTAACTTTCCTCCGGTCTTCCTGGGCACCTTCAGAGCATTTTGACCTATTCTCCTGCTCTTGCCTTCCTTGCTTAGGTATGGCATAATGAGATAGTTGCCAACCATATCGTGTGAAGGGTCTTGCTGTGTGAGAACCCTGTATTAGACATTGCAGAAAGTAAAGAGCAAACAGCCCTTTTGCTGTGGGCTTGGGGATGGAAGGTGGGATGTTCCCTGGAATAGAGGAAAGCACGGTAGGAGCACGTGGCTAGGGAAAAGAGGAAGCAAGGGATGGATATGAAGCCGAGGTGAAGATATTGGCGCAATTAGTCTGTGTCAGTGAGTTTAGTCATGATATAATGTGGCCTATATTTAACCAAAATTGGCATTAATGAAGAGCTGTGAAAAGGAGAGAGAAACGATCTGTGCTTAATGGTATGGGTCACATGACAAATCTATGCTTTAGTTTTTGTGACATCACAGAATAATTTAGGTTGGAAGGGATAAGACCTCTGGACATTGTATGGTCCTACCCTCTGCTCGTGGTAGGTCTAAATTTGACGTAGGATCAAATTGCTTAGGGCTTGTCTGTCAAATTTTGAAATCCTCAAGGATGGAGATGCTGTTTATACATACATGATTTTTTTTCTTTTTTTAATATACAGTGAGTTCTTAGACTGCATTGATCATATGTTTTACTGGCATCAAGGCAGTGCATCTTGCTATTTATGAGAGCTTAGACTTAAAGGACTTAAATTTCGGCAGCTTTACTAGATGTAAACATACTATTACCCATACAAACTGTGGAACGCATACTGCCTGGATCACGAGGGAAAACGCAACTCTTGGCGCAAGAGTTTGAAAATCCAGTATCAGAGATTGACCGCTCAAGGCATTGTTGAAGGAGGATTGAAGAGTGTGTCTGTGCAAATGTCTAAGCTTTCTTTGGGTTGCTGAACATTGTGTGTATGCGTCCTTGTGCCGCTGTGGCAGCAAAACTCAACTTTTAATTGTATCTAAAATGAAAGCCTTTTCTTTAAGTCTTAGTATAAGGTTGTTCAAAACACAATTTTAAAAGTAGGTTGGAAGTAGTTAAGCTCTGGTACCAAGATGTTTGCCCAATGTTTTGGACCAAAAGTTCGTAAGACATTTTATGTACTCAAAATTAAGTAATGCAGAAAGCCATGTCAATGGCCAAAAGATGTGCCTTAGAAAGCTTTAGCTACTATGTGAGGAGATGATTCCTTCCTTTCTTGCCTCGTGCAGCTCTGACCCAACAGGAGGGAGGCAGTCCAAATAGAATGAGAGAAAAATAACAAGCGAGGGAAGGGAACAACAAAGAGAGCATTAGGAAGACGGGCTGTGCATAACTTCCTGTAATAGAATGTCATTTGTAGCCCAGTTTCGTTTAGGAGTGTGCTTGCAAGTTCATTTCTGTTTCATGTTCCATAGGACTCTGGTACGTGTTTGTCTCTAATGAAAACCTAGAGCAGCGTGTTGCTCCAGGCTCTTTCTCCTTTGGCTCCCAGGGATCTGTGGGCAACCGGGTCTGCCACATTTTCAACTAGTTTTTTGGAAGAATAGTAGGGGGAGATTGGCAAAGAAGGTCTTAAGGTTTCCTGTGGGTGAGGGCAAATCTGGGCTGTTGGGGAAAGGGTTGGAGGGAAGGACCCAAGGGACATGTTTTCCATTGCTAGGGGATTACACGAGGAGATGGTCTGCACGTGTAGGTATACGTGAACTATACCTTTCAGCTGCAAGTCTCACAGGTAGATTGTACAGGGGTGATTGCTGTTTTTTTTACCACCCTCCCCAATAGTTTCAGATAGGCGGCTTTTCGAGTAGTAACTGAAGGCAACTTTTCTAGTGTGTGTTATTTCCTCTTTACCAGTTAATGAGGTTTTTCTCCTCATGCAAATTACTCTTGGTAAAGCTTCTGAAAACTTTTAATGGTCTGTGAACTCCTGTTCTTAGTTTGTTACTGAGAGGTAAGGTGTGCTCACAATGCACTCTGTATTTTTCATTTAATTCTCTTTCATGTCTTAAAGGTAACTTCTGTCAAGTATGAGAATACTTTAAGTGACTCTTAGAGACTTCTACCATTTTTTTCCTTAGCTTTTATGTAGTTCAGAAATGTTCCCATGAACACTTCAGCTGCTGTTTATAATACCTAGAGCATTATGTTTACAGAATTTGCTGTTAAGCTTTATGGAAGTAAATGTTTGTTATTTGTTTCAAATACACTTTTACTGGAAAGCATAAATAAAGAGTTCTGCACAGCATGTTGCTCATATGTCTTAAGGAACCGGTATGGAAAAATTTGACATTCAGTATCCACTTGCCATGATATTTTTAACAAAAATACAGTATTTTAGGAGCTTTTTTCCCCTCCTTCCATTCACCACCTTTTTCCCCAGTCCCAGGAAGGGGCTAGCATTTGAATTAATCTCCTCTAGGACACCAAGATGATCACTGCTCCAGGCACAGTCTCACTGTGTAGGGATGCATTTGACCTTCTGTTTCCCTGGAAACCTTGCTCTCCAGAGCAAAAGGCGTCACTTCTTCCTTCCCTGTTCCTTATATTCACATCTGCAAATCTTGTAGGAGATTTATAAAAGTGCTTCCCCACCTGCCTTGGACCCTTCAGTTTAAGATTTGCCATTGTCTTGGGAAGCTGTATGCCATTTGAATTGCTCAAATACCTCTCTTAGACCTGTGTGGTCTGCAAAGTACAATGGATTCTAAATCCTTAGTAATAGGGCTCACAGCTTCTGTTAGCTGCGGGCAGGGTGGTTTTAGAAGTTAAGGAAATTACTAAGGTAAGAATAGAAGTTCAGGAAGATCTACAAATGCAGATGTGGTAGCAACCGTGTCTGATTTTAAAGAAAAAAATTATTGCTAATTGAGGGAAGGCTCATGTAATAAAATAGACTGTGTTTTTACTGGGAAGAAAATATTTCAGCCATGTTGTTCAAGGCATAGAATTTACTGGCAGGGATAAAATGCTAGCTGTCCTTTTTTTGCTCAGTCATTTCAGTGACAAACTGAACAACCTGTGTGCTTTTGCAGATAGTTAGAAATGTTTTTTCTAAGAAATTAAAGAAACACACACACTTGCTTTGCTCATAAGGCTGTAATAGGTCTCTGGACAGATGCCTTGGTTAGGTGCAGGCAACTCTGCCAGCTGGTGCCAAAAGCCAAACCCCAGTGTGGAAGAATGAGGCCAGTTAAATTTAAGTACAACTAAAATAAATGTTCAACATGAGGGAAGGACTTAGGGTAGATTTATATTAAGATTTATAAATCAGATTCATCTCTGTGTGATATTGCTATCTTCAAATAATTTGGTCTACTGTTTATTTGCAGCATGATTGTGAGCCAAATATTTCCACACAGTTTGTAGTGGTGAGTAATCAGATTTCCCTGAGTTGTCCAGAAGCACAGGCGGCGAGCCAGGCACAGAGCCTCGAATACATGGATCTTCTTCACTCACCGATTTCTTGGGCTGTGCTTCATTTGCTTGTATTCACTTTGGCTCTGATTTATAAATCTGAAATTTGTTTCAAAACAAATATTTGAGTACAATAAAGCGCTTTTAAATGCCAGCGTTGGAGGTGTAATCTATAACTTTACAAAAGGCTATACCTATGACAAAAGCAAGCGAGAAGTCAGTGTGCTTTCTTAAGCATTGGTGCACTTTCATAATGAAAGTTAAAGAGCAGATTTACAGGTATTTGTGAAATGTGATGATTTATAACTGGTTTTATTGCTTCTCATCTTTTCTCCCTGTACCTTTTTTTTTTTTTCATAGGTAAGCATGTTAGTTGCAGCACATTCATACAGACCTGTCTTTATGTTCTAGGAACTTTCTTTAACCTGACTTTGCATTTCTAGGAAACTTAGCTCTCTTTAGCTCCTGGGGCAAAGTGTTTGTGCATTTGAAAGATACCAGGCTGCAGTTTTTATCTTCTGAAAAAGAGAAAGAAGTCTAAGTATTAAATGTGCAGCCTCTCAGTCTAGTCCTTTTCCCCAGACATTTCCTCCTTACCGCAGTAAATCTTATTTTTGACAGTCAAATGAAAGTGTCTTTAATTTTTTTTTTCTCTGCTGAGCTGCTGAATAAAGATGTAGATGACTTGTCTCTAGATAATGGATTTTCTTCCCCACAGATTATTGTAAATCACTTTTTTGACAGGAGCCTAATTTTCTGTAAGATAAAATTTAAAAATCTGTTTTATCAGATGCTGGGGTTTTGAGTGTTTGTCCTTAAAATTTTTTTGCCTTCTTAGAAGGATTTGGTTGATGAATGGCAGTTTGCCTGAAGAATACTGCAATACATATTGTTGCATTTTTGTTGGGGAAGAATTGCATAGTGATTGATTTTGAATTAAAATGTTCAGTGTTTTATTATTTGTGGTGGTGGGGTTTGGGTTTTTATTTGGGGCAGAGTTTGGGGTTTTTGTTTTATTTTGCTTTTTTAATGTGGCATCCAGGGTGTGATTAGAAACTTAAAACAAATATCTCATCCCTGAGGAGTGCACAGTGCCTCTTGTGGTCTTAGCAATAGGTTGTCCGTACCTGACTGCAAACCTACTTTGAAGCTGTATATGTAATTTGGCGGACAAACCTTAATGTCCCTGACAAATCTTTTTTAAACCAAGGATCTCGGAATGACGTTTACCAATGAATGCAATTTTTGTTGTGAACTGATACACTAATGTGCTTGTTAATAAGTAAATATAACAAGTAGGCCCGTCTGGGGCCCAAAATATAGCTTGTCCTTCCTGCCCACAAGAGCACAGTCCCTTTCTGGGTTAGAAGAGTAGTGTGAGCGTAAGCTAAAGGCATAAACTTTTATCTTAAAAGGGATAGGAAAATGAAGAATCAAGGTTTTCCTGAAACGAAACAAATTCTCTGTTGTTGTGAGGATCATCTTCTTATGAGAAAAAATCGTTTGCAATGTCAGTGAAAGTTCAGCAGAGGAAAAAGCAGATAAATATGTTAAGAATGGCGTCACTGTGCTCTGAATTCAGCACGCTGCTTCTGTATAAAACCAGTATGAAATTAGCCTTCAAATAAATTTGTGATTGCATTTTATGTACATTGCTGTAGGTCTGCAAAAGAAGTTTTAAAACCGAAAATACGCAGTTATTTAATGAAAGGCGCTTCATTTTGCGTTATGTTTATGTTACAATGCACAACGGTTTTTGTTGCAGAGAAATGATCAACACTAATGTAGTCCTTTAAAAAACAAGCAACAAAAGTATGGGGTTTTTTTGTTTTGTTTTTTTCAGAGTTCTAAAACCATCCTGAATGGTGCATGTCGATTCAGAGTCCAGATGCCAACCTTAAATGCTAAGGAAATGAGCAAACCTCAGGTAAAATACAACATATTGTTGTAAAATAGAAGACTTCCTAAAGCTCACATGGAATATTCCCATAGATTTACTATTGGTAAAGATTGCTCTTCATTTTATTATGCTGAAATCTACTTCCATCTTCATACAAAATGTAACTTCATACAAGAGAACTAAGCCTTATCTAACATAAATACTGCAAACTGAGCTGAATAAGTCAGCATGCTTACTCACTTGGTCTTAACTTGCGATCTTCATACAATTCCAGCAAAAGTAATGCGCTGCAAAGTATTTTAAAGATAGCTATTTGAAATCTTTAAGCTACTTATACTGTGTTTGTCCCCTCCTTGCCGTCTCACTTCTCTCCCTTTTTAATGTAATAGGTGTATGTACTTAGAATATTACACACGGAGACACAGAGTTCTAAATGTGAGCAATTACTCACAGAAAGCCTGCTTAAAACTTGTGCAGGTAATTCTCACTGGAAACTGAATTCTGGATGTGCCCATGTGTTGGCAGAAAGACATTTTATCTTTTGATGGACATTAACTAAAAATTTCCATTTGAAATTTTGTATTTGTATTCAGTACACTTGGCACATCATATCCTGAGAGGGTAACTTTTTTTAACTTCTTTCAGTCTTTTACAGGAAAATAGAAGCTTTTGTTCTTTTCGTCCTCTGCCCATAAAATAATAATCAGCATTCACAGAGTATAATAATCAGTGTTGATGAAAAGGTTTTGAAATTTTTGTGAAGGAAACACTTTACTCATAATTTCAACCAGTCCAGCTTAAACCCTTTCTGTATGGAGTTTATTCATATTTGGTTTTAGCTGCCCAAGAATAGTCTCCAGCCTGAAAACCATTTGTCAGTATTATTTCACAACCAGCTGGAAGATAAGGGGAGAAGATCTAACAACATCAGCAGGTGTCTTTAGACCAGTCGTGAAGACAATTAAAATATAGTCAGGAAATTAGTAGACAAAGATTTCTCTTCTAACTCTGTTAGTAACTCTAATTGGCACCCTCGCTGTTGGCCTGCACTTGCCTGCAAGCGGGCAAGGAAGACGTATCCCCCCCCTCACGCTGACTGCTGCTCCCTTGTGAGCAGGACAGAGAGGCAACATGGACAACAAAGCATGAGAGCACTTGCTGGCAATCCTGTCAATATTCCCCCTTTTTTTAATTATTTTTTTTTCCCCTTCCACCCTGCCAGCTGGGTTTTATGTTTGTAATATGGAGTACTAACAAGGCTTTCAAAATAAATTAATAAAAAATTAAAAATCATTGTTTGTCACTGTTTGGGACCCCCTGATTTTCTGCTGGTGACAAAAGATAATCTTATTCCTGTCGAAGTGGAGTTGAAGTTGAACATCTTTCCTTCCTGCAGTGGTTGTGCTACAGTTATGCTGAGCTGATTATCGCAGTCAGCTTTTGTGCCTGCACAAACAACAGATGTTTTGGATTTATGAGCTGGTCTCCTCCAAGCACTCTGGAATGGCAGCTTTTACTGATTTTTCATTGACCTCTTCAGTTACTGTAAAAAGAAAGCAAATATTCAGGATATGCAGTGATTAGAAGCAGAATGTGGTTTTGGCTGCGTTACCTGAATACCTCTGTGTGTTCATTACTGCTTATATGAGGTTAGCTTCTTAAAAATTACACAAAATCGAGGGATAATGAATCCTTCCCCAGCGATCACGAGTCTGCCATATGCCTAATCACACTCTATGACTTGCTGACAAGGCTGCACAATGCTATCTCTGCCAAGCACAAAGTGCTTTCTTTATTTTATCATTTGGCTATGTAGAGTATAAAAATCCCATATTGTAGATAAAAGTTTCCTGCATGAGTTGCTAAATAAGTTATTTGGACTTCGGTCACTTCCACTTCAATATTTAACCCTCTCTTCTTAAATAGGCTTAGAGCTACCTGTCTGAGCAATGCGCAGCATTACCTCAGACAATCCTGATCAGGTTTGCTGTGCAAATTGTGCAAAAGATTTTCACATAAGAAACTATCAAGACGTGTCTTCCTTTGAACCAGTGAGCTTGTTCTGCATAAACATCCCTTTTTTTCCCTTTTTTGTTTTTATTGTTAGTAGCTGATGGTTTGAATTGCTGCTGTTAAAAATAATTCAAGTTATGAAGTTGCTTCAGTAATGCAGAAAATAAATACTGATGATGATGCAGTGACTCATGTGCCATAGCATAGATTTACAGTGCTGTGTTAGAGGTCTCTAGATGTTTTCCCTGTCTTCTAGTTCCTGCTTCATCAGGGTGCACTGTCTCTTGTAAATCTTGGATCCTATCTGCCAACCCTGTACAAATGTTTTGGATGCTGTATGAGAGTTTCTAAAATAATACTAAGAGCCTAGGCTCAGGTGCCCAGATGGTTCCCTAGTGTTTTCTCCCAAATGCAGTTCTTTAAAAAAAAAATTTATTTTAAATCACTGAGTGTTAAATAGCAGGATTGAATTTGAATTTTTCCAGCACTTGATTTTTTTTTTTTTTTTCTTTCTTCCTCCATCATCTTGCCAAATAGTAATCTGAAAGCTTTCATCTTCATAATAAGTACGGGAAATGGAATGATGTGCTGTTTGATCTTTACTAACCTATAGCCAAATATATATGTGAGGCTTAATTCTTAATAAGGCTTTATTCAAATGCACAAGAACTGGAAGAAAGAAGACGGTATGTAGAATACGTCCATAGTTACTAAGAGTATGCATCTAGGTAAGTTTCTCAGCGAGCAGGTGGAAGCGAGGATAGCTGTAGGTAAACTCCAGGCTTTTATAATTTGTGGATTGCAATGGTCAAATGAAACAGACATGAAAAAATAAGTGATTGCTTAGCATAAAGCGCTCAGTATCCATAATTCAATTGGAAAGATGGCCTGCATTTAAATTGGTGAAGAAGATTGATGTTACGGAGTCTGAAAAATGGGCTTAATATTTGTATAGAAGGAAGATAATAACATGCTTTTATACAGAAATGTGTTGTAATACTGAGTAGTACATTGTTCCTTTCTTTTTCATATGGTGTTGCTGGGGGAAATTGCAGGATCCAGAGATGGAGCATTTGCTTATTGACAGTGAAAACTGCAGTGTGTCACTGGACTCCAGCCCTGTGGCCACTGGGGAAGGTAGACACGGGACATCAGCTATCAGCTTCTTTGGGGCCTTGCGAATACCTGTGAGTACATCTGCTATTCTTGTCTGTTCCTCCAAGAATTAGGTTTTGCCTCAGAATCCTTATTACCATGAAGTTCTAGATGGAGTAGTAGATGACATTAACTTTGCATCACAGGCTTTGATTAGCATCTCTGGTGTATATAGGCTAAAGCAGATCCTGGTACACAGGACAAGGTGTGCCCTTCTCCGAGGAGAAGTGAAAAATCAGTACAAGAGTACTCTCTTGTATATAGGCTAAAGCAGATCCTGGTACACAGGACAAGGTGTGCCCTTCTCCGAGGAGAAGTGAAAAATCAGTACAAGAGTACTCTCTTCCCCAGTAAGCAGATGGCATAAGCTCATTGGTAGCATCTTAGAAACTACAAGCATCTAGGCTTCAGTGCCCATGTAAATGGCTTTTTTTTTTTTTTCTCCTCATTATAAGTAATATTAGAGCAGCCTATAAGGTAGTGGTTCACTGGTCTTAGAAATGACACATGGATATTAAGAATGGAATAGCAAGCTGAGTCTGTAGGCACTGCTCTGCATCAGAACTTCCTTCCATGGCTTCCCTTTAACACACTTCAAAATTGTTTTTAAAAGCTTTAATTTAAAAATATTTTGTATGGTTTATATTGAGAAGTTTAAGATGGCCCAAACGTTTGCAGTGCTTGTAAAAGGAAAGAAAGGAAGTTTCTTTTAGGTCAGAGACAATTGGCCTTGATTGTCCTCTCAGCTTGAAGTCTAGCAGCTTCAATGGGATGCACAAGAAGAATTATATACAAACCGATTTGGACCAGGTATAAAGGTAGGGAAGGAAATTCCCAGCACTGTATTCCTGCATGCTCTTGTTCTGTTCAGTCTGATCCTCTCTCTCAACTGTTTTTCCTGTGGCAAAGCGGAAATAATGGGTAGAAAAAAATTGCGGCTGACACCTGCAGTCTCTGTAACTCTGCAGTATTTTTCCTGCCTGTTGTTGGGAAGGGTCACAGCTGTATGTGAAGTAGAGCCAGCTGTGTATGTGTGTTGTCCATGCATGTAACTGCAGTGCTCCATACCAGCAATGTAAGAAATCCTGACTCGAACAAAAACGTATCAGATGGCGAGGGGAATGAAGGTAGGTTAATACAGTAGTTTAGTTGCAGCCCTGTTCAGTTAGCATACTTTTCATGTACCAGCGGGAAAGAGGATGGAACAAATTAGTTTTTTAAGTAGGTCTGTGCCCTGTTTGTAACATACTCTTACCACATATTGATTTGAACTGTGTCATACTGGTTAACTGCCTGTTTGCAAAGAGTTAAACAATACGGGAGAGCTTGTAAACTCATCCGAAGGATTGATCTAAAGAACACAAAAATATGCCCATTTCTCTGGAATACATTCCAAACCTGCTATAATGCTATATCAAAAAACTCTTTACATGAGGAAAATGCGATGCAGGTCCCAAACAGTATCAAATCCTTCCTGCTCATTTTGGTGTTCTCTCAATTTTAGTGTTCAGTCAACTCAGTACAATTACGAGAAGAGAAAACAAAAAAACGAGAAAAAAAAAGTCTGCTCTGATTGTCAGGTTTGTGATCTCAGGGAAAGAATGCTTCTTGGGAATTCTTAAGAGAAAAAGAAAAGCCTAAATGCTTCTTAGAAACCATTTTCATAATGGTCTTTGAAAGCAAATAGCAGCCTCTATGAAGATACTAACTTCCTATTTCCTTTATTCTCTTAGGGAGTCATAGAGTTCTCCCTTTGTCTTCTGTTTGCAAAACTGGTGAGCTACACTTTCCTCTTCTGGCTTCCCCTCTATATCACAAATGTAGGTAAGTACCACAATAAGGGTATACAGAATTATGACTACAAAGTGTCTGGAAATAAGAGCTTGAAATAAATAAGAGAATAAACATTACTGCTTCTGAAATAGGGTATCTTTGCTGTAGCAGGAGAGTTGTAAGTCACCAACTGACATATTTCTTAGTTTTATGAATTCAGTATTATGAGAGGGCATTTTTAAAACAAACAAACAAAAAGACTGTGGCTTTGGCTCTTGCAAACCAATCAAAAAAGTTTAGTTTCTAATAATGTTTTCAAATGATCCAAGTGCCTTATTAAAACATATGCCAAAAATCTAAATAAGCTTCTTTATCTGTTCAGTACTGCTGTTTTGTTTTGTGCTGTAGAGTAGAGAGGCAGGAGTTCTCCTTAGCCAGAGAAATACATGTTCTTGTGAGTCATGATGTGACCTTTAAACGCCCAGCTAACAAAAAAGTTGTCCTGGACAAGTATGGTGGTAACAACCAGCAGGGAGAGACACGTTGAACGCCCTATGAAAACACATAAAGCTGCAAATCCTGTAGCTGAAGGCTGTTGTATGTAGACTCCAAATAACCAGTGCTCCTGCAAGACTTGGTACCTTGAAAGCAGTGGAGTTTTAATAGAAAGGCTAGGGATATTTACCACAGTACTGCCATCTGGGCTGTGGCAGATGTTGGTGACGTTATGGTAGTGCCACTGCCACCACTGTTTTAGCACATGCTGCTCTTTCAAATGTATTTCAGAGGCTTAAAAAAAAATAATACCAGGGGGTTTAGAAATTAGCTCCTTTTGAAACGTCACACTGAACACAGTGGGACTTAGTTGCCAAACTTTCTGATGTACTTCTCGAAGTGTACCCCGTAGCGTATCAGTAACTACATCAGACTAAATATAAGTATGTGCAAATAGTGGTTTACACTGCCCATGGCAAACAGTGGAGTTGAGGAAATCCCTGTCTCTTCATAGTCCTCGTAAACTGCATGTTGCATGTTGTGCCAGGCAGGGTGGCCAGACATAATTTAATGATGAATATTACTGGTCATGTGATGGAGGTTTCCAGGATGAGACTCTGGAAGTGATCCAAATGTATGCTAATCAGGCTTTTAGAGCAAAGAGCCTCACTTAGGAGCATTGGTTAACTGCTTATGAATCTGTGGCTGTTCACAAATAGGAATATTGTTAGTCCGAACTTTAACAATCAGCAGCTCTGTTGCTTGGACTGTATCTATAGTTAAAGTGGTAAAGTGTCCTGCCATGGGTGTAATTGCGTTCAAAAGACGGTATCCTTGAATAACCAGTTCTAATATATTTTTATTTGTCTCATACGATGACACCTTATGGTAGCTTATTCCTGTGAACAAGCAGTACTTCTGTAAGATGCCTTTACGTAGCATGACAAGACTGTGGTGAGTTTTTTACATTTTGTAGTCTGGAAATGAGACAAATGTTTTACTTCCCTCACTAGAGCATCTTGATGCCAAAAGAGCCGGGGACCTTTCTACGCTGTTTGATGTGGGTGGAATCTTTGGTAAGTTTTAATATTAATATTTCATCCTTAATCAGACCAACTTAGGAAAAGCTGTAGTGTGCACAGCTTACATATATTATTAATCCTTGTGCTTTATGTACTCTGAAGAAGAGTGGCAGTAAAGGTAGTAAGCTGAGAGCTAGGTTAGACATTGAAAACCTAGTAAAATGTCTTTAAATTGAACACAGAGCCAATGATGTTGTCCAGTACAGATTGTGAGAGCCAGATATTATGGAATCTTTTAGCTCCATCAGCTCTGGCCCATGGCTGTTGGCCACTCCACCTGTCAGAGTATTTTTGTTTTGTCACTCTAACATAAAAAAAACTATCCCAGCTGTACAGTTGTGTATTTTTTGTGGGCACAAAGGTGAGCGCCCACAGCTATTTTTCCTTGATGCATTATGTAGCTGTATGTGATAAAATTGGGAGATCGTAATAATAATAAGGATGAGACTATTCCTTTGTAATTTGTGAGGCAATTACAGAATAATTAAATTTTTATGTCAGTGCAGACAGTATAGCTCACAATAAAGCATAATCATCTTGATGCCCAGCTGATTTGTGTGACCTGCTGTTCCCCTCCACCTCCCCCAGTTCCCTTATGGAAACAAGCCCTGTATCAAACTATTGAAAAATGATGCTCACGATGGGGAAGTTTCACTGGATCAAGAGCTATGTAGACCCTTGTAGTTCGAGATGCAGGTGTTAAGGTGTGTTGCAGTTACTGTTCCAGTCTTCTGCTGGATGCGACTTCTGCCATTTCACGCTGTTCTTTTCATCACAGATAGCTGGAAGCCAGAGTTAGTAGTAGCTTAGAGATGTGGGTGAGTTCTTTCAGCAGCATCTTATTCCACTGTGAATGCAAGCTTAACAAGGTGCCAGTGCTGCTTGGACTTTATGACTTTATGTTTAAATTTAAGTCAGATACAAACACTTTGGAGATGGGTGTATCTGGGAAAGGAGAGGCAGGCCTAGCAATGTTTAGGAATCTGGAGAATCCAGTGAACTTCCTTTCCTTCTCCCCTTACCAAGTTCCCTTTATGTCATTTTGGCAGCTCCTTCCCTCAGGCCTTCCAGCCCCCTTCTGCCATATGCTCTGATGAGTACTTCTGTGTACAGTCGTTGCCAAACACAAGGAGCAGGGAAAATTAAAGAGCCTGAGTGTCTGCCTGGAAAAAACCCCGAAATGTTTCATTTGCCCCAGGATCTAGAATAGCTCATTTCCCCTGGTTGCAGTGAGACACAGAGAGAGCGCTCGAGAGCCAAGTTTATTGTTGCATGTGAGGAGTTGAGACCAGTGAATAGCTGGGCACAGCTGGATTCCAGGGTGCCAGCAGTGGAGCCACGTGACACCTGGCAAAAAGGCTTTATGCATTCAAAAGCAGCAGAACAATGATTTCTAAATATTTCTTCCATCTCTATTCCACCCCCACCCCTGTCATCTTGGTTATTCAGTTAGAATAAACAATGAGGAAGAACAACTGTCTGCTTCTGTTATCCTTCAAGTCAAAACCGGTTGGGTTAATAAGGATCTTGCTAAGTGCAAATTATCTTGTCAGTCACATGCTTTGTGTTGCTGTGTAGAACTGTACGTTAAAAGTTATATCGTGTTTTTTTTAATCTGGGTTGGGTTTCATTAAGTATAGCTGATATCTTCTGTGTAAAACATGGACAGAGTGCTTTCTTCACACACCTCTTTTTTTTTTTTTTTTTTTTTTTTTTTTTTTCCTCTCAGGTGGAATTTTGGCAGGCCTGATTTCAGACAGGCTGGAGAAGAGGGCATCAACCTGCGGAATGATGTTATTGCTTGCAGCACCCACAGTAAGAATTTGCCCCTCTCTTACAGCTGTGGCTGAGACTTTGACAGCATTCCTTGGGAAGTCCTGCAAACAGCATCTTCTAACTTGGATATAAAGAGTTCAGGCCAGGTTAAAAGCTGGCATGGAAAGTTGAGCATGTGAGCAAGTATAGACATTGAGGCTGCCTTTACTAAACAAGCAAACAAGCCTAATATATTGCTTGCTGTAGGATCATATGGAAAGTTTATCATTCTCTTGTAAAACTTGATGTTGAGTTCTTAGCCAGAATTTTAGCTGCTCAAGGGCTAAAATTTCTGTGCTATTGCTGTTGGAATACTGGCAATTGGACACATGAGATGCATTTTTCTTTAATTCTTTTGTGAATAGTATTCTGTGCTGTGTTCGAGCTGGTGATTTGAGAGTTTAAAACTGAGTGGTCTCAGAAAACAGCCCTTTCTTCTGAAAGGTCATATTGGGGAATAGGAGCATATCCCTTATCTCCCTTCTCTGTCCAATCAAAGAAATATCCTGCTGTGGTCTGAAAAGATTTAGTAAAACCTAGAACTAGCTTTCACATGATACCATTTTGTAGTTAACGTGGGGAAAATGGAGAACCTAGGTTTAGTCCCTATGCTGGTATTCAACATGTTTGATTTTTCGTCTTCACAGTTGTACATGTTCTCTGCAGTCAGTAAAATGGGCCTTGAGGCTACTGTAGGTGAGTATTTTTAAATTATTTTTTGCCTGGCTTTCTGTGAACTTTTCACTTATCCTTTGGTGCTCTTTCCTTTTCCTCCTCCCCTGCCCCACTTCTTTTTCTTTTATTTTCTCCCTGAGAGAAGGAAGTCTGGAATCAAATTCCCTAGACTTTGCTTTCCAGGCGTTTTACAGGGTAAGGAAAGAGGCTAGGAAATAAGTTAAGGGGTGGCATGAGAACAGTGATTCACTTAACATTATTGGTCTTCTTTCTGGAGCTTGTTGTGTCAGCACAGGCTTTATTATATTCCAAACGCCCAGTGTCAAAGGTGTTTAAAAGCTACTTATGGTACTTTCGATGGCAACATTAAATTTACTTGTACAAGCTGAATTCACTTGTGGGTTTCTACCTGTTACCTCAAAACAGAAGTTGAAACACAAGTGCTGACAGTAGGCCCCCAGGTTCTTGGTGCTGTACAAGCAGAGAAGAGGCTTATGGGTGGCTCCCTGTGAGCATCCCCTGCTCTTACGGACAGTTTGGTCAGACTTTCCCCTTTCTCTGACCTACCAGGATCAGTAAAGGCCCTGGGAAGTGCCTTTTGACTCCACCCTGTCTCCTCACATTTGAGAATTCACACCACAGAGTAAGCATTGCGGGGAGATACTAATGTATGTTCCTTTTCCTCCTTGCCCAATTCTGTAACGGGGTGAGGGAAGTCAAAGAGAGATTAAACCATTTGAGAACCACAGGCTATGATCCGTTCAACCATTTGAGAACCACAGGCTATGATCCGTTCAACAAAAGCAAGTGTAGGGTCCTGCACCTGGGAAGGAAGAATGCCAAACACCAGTATATGTTAGGGGCGGACATGCTGGGAAGCAGCTCTGAGGAGAAGGACCTGGGGGTCCTGGTAGACAGCAAATTATCCATGAGCCAGCAGTGTGCCCTTGTCTCCAAGAAGGCCAATGGCATCCTGGGCTGCATAGGGAAGACTGTGGCCAGTAGGTCGAGGGAGGTCATTCTCCCCCTCTACTCTGCACTGGTGAGGCCACAACTGGAGTACTGTGTCCAGTTTTGGGCTCCCCAGTTCAAGAGGGACAGGGAACTACTGGAGCGAGTCCAGCGTAGGGCAACCAAGATGATTATGGGACTGGAGCACCTCCCTTATGAGGAAAGGCTGAAAGAGCTGGGACTCTTTAGCCTGGAGAAGAGAAAGTTGAGGGGGGACCTGATTAATGTTTACAAGTATCTAAAGGGTGGGTTTAAGGAGGACGGAGCCAGGCTCTTTTCAATGGTTCCCAGTGACAGGACAAGGGGCAATGGGCACAAGCTAGAACATAGCAAGTTCCGTTCAAATACACGGAAAAACTTCTTTACGGTGAGGGTGACAGAGCACTGGAAGAGGCTGCCCAGGGAGGGTGTGGAGTCCCCTTCTCTGGAGATTTTCAAGACCCGCCTGGATGCAGCCCTGAGGGATGTGCTTTAGGCAATCCTGCTCTAGCAGGGGAGTTGGACTAGATGATCTCTAGAGGTCCCTTCCAACTCTGAAGATTCCGTGATGTCTCCTGTTGTTATAGTTAACAGTCTTTCAGGCAACTCACATTTTCCGTTTTTGTCCAACTTGCAACAGTGATGCTGCTTATCAGTGGTGCCCTGGTAAATGGCCCTTATGCGCTGATCACCACTGCTGTCTCTGCTGACTTGGTGAGTTTGGCTTCCCCTCTGCTTCCAGCATAGCAGCTTTGGCCTCCAGAGAGAGCCCTTTGAGTTCTGCAGGGTCATCAGTGAAGGGGCTGCATTGTCCCAAAGCAAAGGGATAAGGAGCTGGATAGGCAGTGCTGAACTTGGCCATGGAGATTGTTTTGGAGTTCGTGCATTAGTACAAATGAGCATCATGCTTGTGAGAATCTTCTAAATTATTCTTGCCTACTAACGAGACAGGCCAAATCTTGTAGATGACAGCCCAAAATGAATGTGAAGGTTGCATGCAAGGCCAAGTCTCTGTACAGGTGCCTTCTCTCCTTTTATACTTTGCATCATTAAATGCGGGGAGGGACTGTGTCTGTGTGAGAGATGAGTTAGAGACTGAATTCGTTTCAGTGCAGAAAGCTATACCTGGCACATACCCTTACTTTTGTCCATGCTACCCTCTGCCCTTTCTTGTACTGTTACTCTGGTTGCCAGCACAGGTCAGTCAGTCATAAATGCTGTGTGAAGACATTGACTCTGGTACCTTTCACTAGCTAGACTTCAGAAGGTTGCTTTCAAAGGTGCTGGTTCCTTAAGGCATAAGTCCTTAAGTTCCAGAGGCAAAAGTCCTCTAACAAAAAGCACTCTAAATATAGGAAAAGGAGCAGGACAGAAATCTCCAGACTTCCTCCGGAGCACTGTCCTTGGCCTGGAGGTCTTGGCAAGACAAAGGTGGCCACTACATGTTGCCTGTTTTTTAGCCTTAGCCTTTTTGAAGGGGCTGCTAGCTAGGAAGTGGGGCCTGACGTCGCAAGATCCCTACCTAGCCCTTGGGAAGAGGGTTGAAAATGCCCACCAATTCCTCAGATGTCAGCAGTCAAGTGTCTGACACAAGCAAATATATATCACTGATTACCTGACTTGATTCTCTTTAGTGTACTGGAGGTAAAGGACTGTCTCTTTTTAGCAGTTCTCAGAACCATTCAGTTTTTCTGTCATTCTACTAAGTCACTCCCTTTATCAGCTGTTTTTTTCTGAAGACCTGCCTTCTAAAATTGGGGCTGAACAGATCAAGAATTCTCTGAATTGGCATTTCAGTATATATCTGTAATTCTGGTAGTCTAGTGTTCCTGTCACACCAGTGATTTTTTTGTTGTTGTTGTTTTTCTTCAGAGCTTTGTTGTATTAGCAGGGGAAAAGATGGCCATGGAAACAGGCTTGCAGCATAATGCAACGCTTAAGTGCCGTCCTTGTTGCTTGAATCCACAGTGTGTAGAACAGAAAGCTTCTTGGCTCCTGTGGTCTAAATGACATGATTTAAAAAAGGAGAATGCTCTAGGCAACAAGTTGATAGGGTAGAAGGCTTCTTTAAGTAGTGATAAAAGGGTTTGAGCCAGGACACTTAAGGCAACTTCACAATGTACATCTGATGCGGGGGGTTGTGAACTAGATGCCACTGTAAGGACTTTTCTAAGTTCGGCTCAGAATGGTTCTAAGCAGCCTTTGTCGCTTTAAGGGTACCCATAAAAGCCTGAAAGGAAATGCAAGAGCCTTGTCCACAGTGACAGCAATCATCGATGGAACAGGATCTGTAGGTAAGCTCGAGCTGTAAGGTAGCCTGCCTTAGCTGTGGGAGGTTAAAACGAAGGATCTTTGAGAACCTAGGCTCTCTCCAGTTCACATTTTGCTAGGACTCGGTAAAGCTTCGGGGATGGGGAATAGAGCAAACAGCCTTAAACCTGTCTAGTGGTCCCACACCTGAGGGAGGGAGGAAGGAAGAGGGTGGTAGACTGATACTGGACACAGCAAAAGGAGATGCCATTGGGCTGTTTCTGAGATCAGGGATGTTTTATTCCTGCCCTCTGCACTAGTATGTGGAAGGGAAAATTGAGTAGCGTTCAGCTTAATACTGGGTGGGCATTTTGTTGAGCCAAAGGCAAGCATTTCTCAAACTTGTAGTCTTCCAGCTTCCCCTGAGTTAGGTTTCCTGTTGGCTTGCAGATGTACCAGGAATGTTTTGCACTTTCTGGGACCTTTTAATACATAAGGTAATACTGAATTAACTAGGTGGAGAAATTGATATTCTAATTCAGAATAACTATCTTTCAGCTTACTAAATCTTAGATTGCATCATTCTGACAATATCAATATTATATTTTAGGTGCAGCTTTGGGACCTCTCTTAGCTGGTCTTATTTCCCCATCTGGTTGGAACAACGTGTTTTACATGCTTATGGTGGCAGATGCATGTGCCTTGCTAGTAAGTCTAAAAACACTATTTAGTTGCTATGTATTTCCTTTGTGCTAAACTATCTTAAAATGCAAATTCTCCCATTTGCAATTTCAGTACTCCATAAGAAACTTCCAGTTGTGTAGGAAGTTTTCAATTAAAGAGCAAATTTGCTCATTGTGAAATTCTCATCTAATTTTAATCAAAAGTGCAGATAAGTTCTGATGCACTTAAATTCCTGAGCAAATGCACATCTGTTAATTGCCGGCTGAGCAGATTATAGCAGGCATAATTGTAAGTGAACCTTCATATGTGGACCTAGAAAATGCCTCAGATTCCACTCACAGAGGAATTCGTTCCGTTTTCTTTAAAGCCAGTTTAGCGAAGCGGTAACAAATGTTTTGCTACATTGCTATATTGCCAAAATCACCACGATAATGAAGCTGTTGAAAGTTAATACATCACATTCTCCAGGTGGGCCCTAAAACTGCTGTACTAGGTTAGATGAAAACTGGCATCCTAACTTTTGACAGTAAACAGGAGCATATGTTCAGGGGAAGGGAATGCAATACATGTGGTGGCTTGGTACAAAGCACATCCATTTTCCTTTTTTCTGCTGTTTGAGATCCTGTCTAGGAAGATGTGAAAAGGTTTTGTGTTTGGCTGGGTTTTTTCCCCCACTTCTGACTTGCCCTGCTTTGCTTTTAAAGACCAAAGAAGACATGAGATGAGGCAGGGCAACTCTTACTGTGCCTTTGAAGTCAGTCTTGCTGCGCCCACCTGTAAGTTAGCCTGTAGGTTACGTTTTTGAGTTTGCCACACGTTTTCCTGGCAGGCATCTGTACCAGCCTTGTTCTCCAGCAGAGCGGAATACAGCTATGACTACCTCAGAGGCGTCCTGAATGTCACCTGTTTATCCTCTCCTTTTGAAGTCCTGGGTAGGAGTGCTCGTGGAAGGGCAGGGTGACTGTGAAACACTTCAGAAACACTCCTTCCTCTGTACTGGCTGTGCTCAGACAAAACCCTCTGCCTGCACGGTGCTGCACCGAGCTCTGTGCCCCTGCAGAGCTAACGCTGAGTGTGTCAGACCACTCTTTCCTGACAGAAGAAAAGCAAAGTCTTGCTTTGAGTTACAATTGAGGCTTTTTCTTCTAAATTTCAAGTTAAACCCAAAATTTTAAAGTAAATTTTTCCACATTTAAGATGTGAAATCCCTGGAAATTAAGTAAATAAACTAAGTGAGTTAATAGTTGAAGTGTGCTGCCGCTGGAGTCAGCAGCTCTATAAATCCTTATTTGTGGTGTTTTCAGTATGAGGTATTCCATGCTGCAGAGTGAGTTTTGGGAGATTGTTGTAGTTTTCCCAAGTAGACTTAAAGCTCTACTTTTTCCATTTATAGTGATTTATTAAAACCAAATGAAAAAACCCCACATTTTTTTTCAGCGTCAGTTAAACTGCCTTTGTAAAGCTCTGCGTTTGAGAGGGTTGACTCTGTGCTGCTGTAATAAATCCTGGGTTTTGTAACTTTCGTTCTATGTTTCCTGTTATTTGCAGCACAGCATATTGGTGCCTGTGTTCAACTGTTATTTCTTCAAAGATATCTGGAGAGGCTTTAGCCTCTTGCGTGGTATTCAGCTCTGTCACGCTTGGCCACTCGCATACCTTTGAAATGTTAGGTTTAACTTCTAAACCCACCAATACTTATAATAATGAAGAAACTTCTATTTATAACAGTAAGTCTCTGAGGATAAGGAAGCCCTTAAAAGTGAGAAACCCTGGAAATTCTAATTCTGTCTTTAATTTACGTGTGAATTGACAAATTTTATTTGTAAAATCACTTTCTTGGGTACTTTTACCCAAAAGGTACACCTTTTAAAGTGCACTTGAAGGTCCTGATCCTGCATGCGCAAGTAAACATGGCTGACTTCAGTCATCTTGACTAATTGTGGGATTAAAGCTTTTCACACACATGGAGCTGTTTTTCAGAGTAGCAGCTAAAATATTTTTAAGCTCCAAAATTTCCGTCTGCCATGTATTCTTGAAGTCTTGGGTTCCCCCTGCTGGTTTCTTTACACATGTGCTGGTAAAGTAACTTCAAAAAGCCATTCTGTTTTTTACAAAGAAATTGATCTCTCAAGGGCAAAAAGGAAATTATTTTCCTCTTGCCTATTGTGGAAACTCCTCTTCCAAACACTGAGCATCTGTAAATCTTTTTTTTTTTTTTTTTTTTTTTTGTTAACCAAGTTCAGCATTACAAGTTAATGCTTCAAACAAGGAACTCTTTGAATAACGGTGTATATCTTATCCTGAAGCTTAGTTTATTTATGTATCTGTATAGATATTAACACAGATACTGTGACTGTTTTTACAGTTCTTACTCCGTCTTATTCAGAAGGAACTTCGGTGTAACGCAGATCATACCCTGTAAGTGTTATGCACGGTTATTGCTCTTTAATAACAGTTTAAAAACACGTTACTAAGCCTCTGCCTCATAATACCTTGGTGTAGACTGAACGTGTTAAGGTTTTTGTATGTCCATTTCTGTCTGGTTTAATTTTGCTTCAAAAGAGTAATCTTGTCTTGATGTTTTCAAATCATGAACATTTTTCTTAAGAACATCTTATTTTGAAAAGCATTTGAAAACAGGTTTCTCTCTCACAGTCTCTTAGTTATTGTTTATTTTTTCCCAAATATGTAATCTTCCTGGTTTTTCATCATGGAGCATCCAGGTGGGGATAAGAAACTTGCTCTGTGGTTTTTTTTAACAGTTTCAAATGTAACTTTTTCCAAAATGTTTCCTTTAAGGAAAGGGTGACTCTGACTTCACAGTGTTTTTAATTGAGGAAAAAATAATCCACTGAATCAATACAGTTACAGTCGCGTAATCAAGATCTAAATCGGGCCCCTCGGCTGTAGTTTTGGAGAAGTAAAATGGACAGAGAATAGAAAAACGCGTAGCAAGGGATGGATCCTGCATTTTGAAGTTCGTGGCTGTTATGCCTCACACCTCAACTTTTCCTGTCCGATTGCTGTTCTTTCCCAGGTTTAAAGAACACTGAGCTAACAGACCGGATTTGGAATATGGACTGCGTAACAGATCAGAGCTCTTCCCTGAAAAAAAACTTAATGGAATGCATTATTCTATATTTAAGAGGTTCTGTTTGGTGAAGAATTTTGCACGTTTACTGGAAGCAATGTGAGAAACGCAACTGGTAAATCCCTGAAGCTCTTATTTTTGCACATGAATAAGTACCTCAGGATGGCAACTATTCAGCAGATGAAGAGACAGGAATTGTGGGAAGGTTTTAGCAGCGCGCCTCAACTGAGCCAAAGAGAAATACCAAGTGCCTTTTTATTTCTTTTGATAGGATGTTTTTAATTAAAATGCGGAAGTGTGTGTTTTCCAAAACCAAGTCAAAACTTGGAGCAGAAGGAAGTTGAAATAATAACAGACAGTCTAGCAGTGAAATGTCCCAGTGTCAGTGAGCACAGTATGTATCCCTTATGTCATCTTGCGCACATCGAGGGCATTGCTTTATAGAGGACAATACTGCTGATTATTAAGATGCGCTGCTGTTAGTATTTGGAAGCTGCTCAGACAATAATAACCTCACCGTATTATTAGTTTTTAACTACAGCACTACTTCTAATCCCAAGGACAACATCCAGCCTTTTGGTAGGTAATGAAATGGAATTTACTGTTGCGGTGTACCGCAGTTAGCAGTTTTCACAGGCTCTCTGGATGAATGTTAGTCCTCAATTAGGATGGTGCAAAAAAAGAGTCCTAAGCAACCAAAAGTAGATTATAAGACAGAATTTCCAGTGGGGGGGCTCAAATGATTTTCAGGGCATTATAAAGTAGTGGTGCGAACGTCATGTAATTGTTGTGCTGTTCCTTTAGGCTGGGTTGAAATGAGAAGTTGTTCCTTTGGGGTGGTAGAGAACTGTGAGCTGCCGTACTTTAGTACTACAGGATTGAAGAGATGAGCTGCTTTAGAGCCCACTGCCACAGTGATCTCTGGATACTCCCTGGTTTCGGTGCCGGTGGGTGCATGTGGAAGTCATAGTCAGATCAGGGCCTTAATAACCAGAAATCTTTCAAGTGGCTAATTCAAGTGGCACTGAATTCCAGATTCAGAGCCAAAAAATATCAGAAAAGAAAAATGACCTAGCTGGTAGGTTGTAAGAGAACACTTCAGTAACTAGCGTTACCCAGCAAATAGACGGTTTAATGTCTTCAAAACATATCATTTCTTTGTACAGCTGTCGCCTTTGCGAAACAGATAGTTTCTGTGATTTCTTTTTTAAAGATGTACAAAGTAAAAAGGATTTTTTTTTGTATGAGGTGTTTATACTTAGATCATGAAGGCTAGATAATTTAAACTGTGTATTATTCTCAACTGTATTTATTAAAGCTCTAGGCATATATCTTGTTCTGAACTGTGCTCTAAGTTTTGTGAAACAATGCAGTAGTCTTTACACTTGATTAACAAAACAGCACTCTCTAAAATAGTCCTGCAAAACATGGAGAAGTGTTCTCATCGGCTGCTGGTGTTGTCCATGTGCTGGCACAACACTTAATTCCCAGGACTGTTTTGTAATTTTTCAGTCTTTGATCAGTTATTTTACTGGTTTGATTCACCACGTGCATTATGCTTGACTTGAACAGCAGAAGGACGTGTTCATTTTTAACTGTTTTGCCGAACAGAGATACAGGGAAGACCTCAGTCCCACAAAGACGCAGGGAGGGTACCAAAGTCCTTGCAAGTGAATGCTCTACGTAGACCATGCCCCTGCAGTTACCCAGATGAATGGTTGACTTCACGCATTTTGAGTAAACCTCTTGAGACCAGTGGGGATACTCAACATGTGTGTTTGTAAATCTGTGCTGTGTTTGGACTTCAGGCTGTAGTTAAACGTGACAAAGTTCTGCAGCAATGTTACTTGAAAGGACTTCCATCCTGGTGGCATGGCATGCTGGCTCTTGCTTGGCCAGGCTGACTCTGGGGGACTGCTCGCCAGACCAGGGGACTGATTTAGCCTCTGATAGGGGAAAAATAACATTGCAACCCCAAAACAGCTGTACTGGCACAACTTCAATGGCTGTGTGAGGAGGGGGAGGGATGGAGGACTTTCTAGCTGAAGACGTCAGTCCCTTCCCCGCAAAAAAGGTATGTAGAGCTACATACTAGTTTATCGAGATAATTTAAAGTCTTAAACTCTGCTGCGCTCAGATTTTGAGAGGCTGTTCCCTATGGGCTGGAGTCTTAGGTTAAAATGCTTTCATCTGTATTTAACAGTTACAGGTGTTAAAGATATTTAACTGTGTTTTGGATTTTACGTGTTTTACTTGTTGGGGCTGCTGCTGTTATTTATTTATTTATTTGAATAGCTTTTGCACTGCAGTGATTTGGGTATGGGATGACGACAATGTTGGAGGTGCCAGGCTGAGTCCTTCCTTCCACCAGTGGCAGGAGGGAGGTAGGACTCCTGGTGTGTCGACGTCTCCTTCCTTGCTGACGTGCAGCATTTCAGTTTGTCCCTGCTATGAATTTGTTGGAGAAAAAGATGGAAGGTTTTGCTTTTCTTTCTTAACAACCCTAAAGGTCTCCCACGTTGTGAATAAACTGTGTGTTTTGTTAGTATTGAGTGTCGATATCCATTAATCTGGAAATGAGTGAGACTGACAAAATTTTGTGTGTAGAAATGTGAGTGACCAGTAGGTAGAGCCAAATTTAAGTATGACTGCAGGGTTTGTTTGTTGTTTTTTAATGCTGGTTATTGTGAATTTTATTAATTTACCATCCTGTCTTGAATAAAAATAGATTCCTCTTTAAAACGAGAAATGTTGATTACGTCCTCTTTTACATCTCCATGAAGAAATGCACTATATATTGCTTGGAAGGATAGACAACCCTGCTGGGACAGTGCTCCTATCTCTTGTGAGAGTAATGAAAATGGTTCATTAGGAGAACAAATTAGAACCTTTATTTGGAAAACAGTGCCCTCCTCAACTTGAACATGTGATTTTTATTTTTTTTTTCATTTTGTGGGATTGTGGGTTGTGCAACATCAGTATTTCCAATCAGCTGCATCAGATGGGTATATTCTGCCTCCTTATTTCAGTCTAGTAGAAAGGAGGGCACTCACCTCAGTCAGGGACTGAGTCCAGCTCCTGCAGCATATTTTTAAGGTGACTTTTTTTGTTGCCTGCTTCGCTTCCCCTTCAATTTATATGGAATTGAAATTGAAAAGCTTCATCTTTTCACTCTACCTCTCATCATCTTGAACATTTATTCTCTTGATTCTGTTATGATGTTTGATGGGATCTGCGTGCCTCTACCAGAGATGCAATGTCCAAAACGGCAGATGTGCTGGGGAAAAACTGCTTGGAAAGCCAAACAATTTCTGGTTAGAAAAGGTGCCTGAGGGCCTTGGACAGAATTTCTCATCAAAATGTGCCCAAAGTGTCTCCCAGGAATAGGCAAATAATAGCTGGAGCATCTTATAAAAGAAGGGAGACTTGGATCCAAGTTTCCGTTCCGCCTGATTTGGAGCAGGAACCTCCAGCAGAGTTCTTGCGCCATCATGAGTGCCCTGGCTGTTGCTGGACACGCTGCAGTGGCGGTTTGTCTCCGTTGTGGGTAGGAAGGGTTTATAGCGTGGGGAAAAGATGAATAGGTAGCAGGGGTGGTGGTGGTGTATTCACAGCTCACTTTGAGGCTTCTTATGCCTCTAAGTTGAGCTGCTAACCTGCTCCGTGCACTGATACACCTATTCCTGCGTGTTTCGCCAGCTGGGAAATTGCAGAAGCGATTTAGCCATCTGCTTCAGGAGGTTATTCCGTGTGTTTCTGGCATAATATCCTTAGAATAACAATGGAAGTCCTCCATGTGTGTTTGTGCCAATGTCACACTGCCTCAGATTTTGGCTGACCTCATCATGTTTACGCTCAGGAATCTGTTTGGTCGCTGCTGGTAGGTTTCTCCAAGTGACTGATGTGTGGGGTTGTTTATGTGAGAAGTGCTGCTCCAAATTAGGTAGACAGAAGATGGTATAAATGAAATCAGAGGATGTTTAGAGCTGTTGGAGGCAACTCTTCTTCATAGGGAATTAATTTGAGGAAGATTGTTTACAATCCTATCAAATGATGAGGCCCAGCATTGGTAACGGTGGTGTTCTCTGGTCTGAATGAAGTTTTATGGCCTGCATATTATACAGGAGGCTAGATTAGATTATTTCATAATTTGTCCCAACCTCAGAGTGTATCTCCTACGATGTTCTGATTGCTGAACTATGTCACTTTCACCTTACAGCAAACCTGTTCTGATTTTTGTCTGCTAAACTAGCCACGCGATGGTATGGACTCTTCCTCCTGCCCTCCGCTCGCAGGCTGCCGTGCCTGTGCAGGGACCGCAGACGGTTCGCTGGGAGCATCTGCGTGCTCTGCGGCTTTGGTAACCTTGAACTGCATTTTCTGCCACGCTGAGTTAAAAATCTGTCATCCTTAAAGCTAGGGAGGGAGAAGGAGAAGATTTAAGTGCTGGTATGCTTCAGCCTCACATCCAGTGGCCTTAACGTTGTGTTATATGTCACGCTGCCTCAGAGTTTATTAAACGCGATTGCTATAAAATCTTTCTTCCCTTTTTTTGTTTCCCTCCTTTTGTTTAGTTTCCAGTTTGGAACAAGGAGAGAATTAGTTAACATCACCAGCTGATGCTTGGGGTTTATTTTTTCCCTCTGTATTTCTCTCTCAGTGTAGTATATACCAGTTACCCTGCTCTGCAGAGAAACTCTGTAAATTGTGAATACAAGAGCCAAACTTTCTTTAGGCGTATTTCAGGGATTGTCTCCTGCTTCATTGTCTGCTTGTCTCCTGCATCGGGAGATTAGCTGTCAAAAAGGTGTTGAAATTCTCTTTTGATGCTGTACTTAACTGGAGGATTCTAAGGATGTTTTCTTCACTTCATGATGATACTGGGGGTGGGGCTTCTCTCCCTCCTTCTCTTATGAAAGCAGCTGACAAACACTTAGCCGCATTTCCACAATGCTCCGTCTGGTCCAGTTTGTTTCAGGCGGAGGAGGCCGCTAAACTGGCTTCACTTGTACTGCCATGTAAGTAGAAACATTGAAATGCTGTTAAAAAGCTGATGCACCAGGTAATGTGTCTCACTTAGATGGGATTCCAAAACATTCCCTTCCTGGTGGTTGATTACAATCTTCAGGCCAAGCTTTTCCAGCCGTTCAGAAATGGAAGGCATTTAAGCACTGTTTTCATGAATGATTTACGCTGCAACTTCACGTCATAAGGGACTGTCTTTCTGGCTGAGAGTTGATATATGTGTTCTCTGGTATGCAATAAAGGTACGTACACACACATCCGTGGAATATCCTTGCCTGTGGCTGTTAAATACCTATCCAGATGTAAATAAATACAAATGAGTCTGGGGTCTTGTTGTGGTGTTTTGGTTTTGGGTTTTTTTTGTCTGTCTTTTATGTCTATCTGCATGTTAGTGAGGTTTTAAAACAAGAAAAAAAGGCAAAGGGAAGGAAAGTACCCATTAACGTAAGTCAGCAAGAAGGCCGCGGTCAAGAGCTTGAACAGATTTGATCTGAAAAAGAGCAAGAGCCTTTTTGTATGAAAAATTGGCTACAGGTAAAGAAAGGAAGGGCAAAGACAGAAAGGTGATTCAATTTTGGAAATGAAAAGAAAGAGGAGGACATCAAGTGATGACACATAATTAAAATGCAGGGTGTAATTGGGATACTGTAGAAATGTGAACGTGGGATGGAGTAATGGTAAAAACGCAAAGATGGCAAAGCCGTCTGAGTTGGCTGGGAAACTAGAGACAGAGGTGAAAATCGGGTGTTGGGATTAAAAAAGGGGGAAGGGTAAGAGCCACCTCACCCCAAGGTCCTGTGTGCTGAGCGGCATTTCTGGAGCGAGGGGGCTGCTCACCCCGTCTGTCTCTGGTGGGCACTGGGCTTGGGTTCAGGAGGGCCAGGGGGGCTCCGAGGGATGTATCCAAGGGGAGAGGGCTGCCGTGGCTGGATGTGGAGCTGGTCAGCTGCCGGGTCCTTTCTCCTGTGAGGTAAACAGATGCTTTGGCCTGAACAACCTTCCAATTTTTCAATTACGTGAGCGTTCATTTGAAGCTTGGCGTTTTTGTGCCCACATCTGTAACCTTTTTTTTTTTTTTTTTTTTTTTTTTTTTTTTTTCCTTCTGGGACTAACTGGTTCCTGTGCTCGTAAGAAACGCCTGGGAGAGTTGGTCCCATCCCAGTGCTGGAGCGATCAAGGGTTTCTGCAGGTCCCCGCGGAGCTGTCGCAGGACTTGCATCCATCAGTGTTCAGTTGATTTTTCGCTTTTTGCCAGCAGCACATTCCTTTGCCCATGTGGTGGCAGGTTGGGCACAGGGCTAGATGAGCAGCTGGTGCAAAACTTGAGGGGGGCTGAAATTTTGGAGGTCCCTTCTAGGCAAGGTGCAGGGCTGTCCCTGTAGAGCCTGGTTTGAGTTGCTTCCACCATCTTCAGGTTGCCGTAGTTATTTGAATCTGGGCTTGGGACGAGAGGCAGTGCTTCAAAATTAAACGTCTTAGAACCTAAATTACTCTGATATTTGCGTTTATCATACTAATTGATTTTTCTGCTCTAATCACATTTATAGTGTGCTTTTAAAAATACAACAGAAAAACTTGAACTAAAACTTACTTCTCATCTTTCCTCACCTGTAGAGGTCACTTTCTTACATGAACCTGGCCCTGAACTTGTAAGGTTTCTCCCAACATTGCAGGATGTGGATTTCATATTTGTTAGAAAATCGGCTTTTTGTGGCCTGCCATCTATGACCGAGTTATTTTTTTGTTTGTTTGTTACACATAAAGATTCACGGAAGGCAAAACCTTGGCGAGGTGGTATTGGATAGGTGAACTGGGGCAGAGCGGGGTGAGGGAAGTTGTTCAGCCTTTCCCAACTGTGAGTACTTTGGCAATTGTACGCACAGGCCGCAGTGAAGGTGTAATCCCTTCCAGCCTTTACTCCGAGGAACTGATTGCCCTTTCGCTTGCGTAGCTCAGGAGCAAGCATTTGGAGAATCCAAAAACTTTATTTAAAGTCCTTGCCCCCTCGGGCACTGCAGTTTTTTTAGTTTGTCTGATACCCAAATCCTTAACAGGTGGCCTGAATTTCTTAGGTTATTCAGAAACCAGCAGCAGCTCCACGCGTTGAGGTCAGAACTCAAAGCAGCAGCCTGAGTTCATGTGCTAAATCAAGAGGGATACAGATGCACACGCACGAATGGCAGCGCAAATTGGGGACAAGCTGAAAGGGCTGGATTTCACTGCCCTATAGGTACGGGGAGACTAGCTCAAAAGAGAAGGGACAAAAGGATAGGTAACTCCTGAATTCTCACCTTCTCATTTTTGTCATGCGAAGGGCAGTCGGTGTAGGCAGCCCGTGTAGCCGAGTGACGTACAGGTAAAACCTGTGGAAGGAGTGGGTTTCTTCTGACTGTTCTGCCAAACAGAGTGATGTTATTTCTGCAGCAGAGGATGGAGTATTGTATGTGAATCTGAGTCATCCTGTTTCGCCGCAGGCCACGTGAGACTTCAGCTTAATAAGTACAGCCGGTTCTGAATCTATTCTTAAATCGCTCTGATCGTCTGGTAGGAAACAGCTGAACACTGCGTTGTTCCGTGGCAGAATTTGCAGGTTCCGTTTGATACCGATAGGTGTAACCGCGGCACCCGATTTAGCCATCCCTGTTAGAAGTCTTTATAAAGCTTCCTCCCCCTTTTTCCTTTGGTTGCAGCTTTCCAGTTATGTGAAATGTTTATTAACGTGCTTTCTTCCTTTCTCTCCCAAATAGAAGAAAGAGCTGAAATGGCATGCAAGGTCACCTGTGCTGGGATGACCATCACCCCACTGAAGCGTGCGTGTGTTCAGCTCAACGCCAGCCCCTCACTTTCCTCTTGGCTGGGTTAGGGGTTTGGAAGGTAAGAAAGTTTGCTCACCTGCTTGGCGCTGAGGGGACTCCACTACCCCAGCGGGTCTGCCTGGCCGCTTGCAAAATGGTGCGGTTGCTGAAAGCAGAGAGAAATCTTGATAAACCTTCTGGTTTCCGTGCTGTGATGTTTTTTACAGCGGCAGTTCTCAAAACAGGGGTCACCAGCCCAGAAAGGCAGAACTGGGCTGACTGACGAAACTGGGGTGCAGATGCCTGAGAATCTGCATTTTAGGGCTGATATTATCTGTATTAGAGCTACATTAGACAAACTTCCCATACGCATCACACTTTGCCCATAGGCAAATCGCGAGACTCTAAACCCAGATTTCAGCAAATAATTGTTTGAGGAGGATGAAATCCCTCTCCAGCAAAGCACCTAGAAACGGTGAGTAAATGAAATCCCCTGAACATTTGGAGTAGAACTAACAGCTCTAGTTCTGGAAACAATTTTCACTGTCATTTGAAATGAGACCTCTTGGTAGAAAGGTTACAGATGATGTAAGTCATACAGTAATGGGGAAAACAAAGCTCCTGTATTTGCCTGCTTGAAATCCTCTAGTAAAACAATGCATTTGTCGAAGCAGCATCTAAATGTCATTTCTGTCTGTCATCGGAAAGGAAATGTTATTCCTAAGCACAGACTGGTTCCTACACACAGTTTTTTCAGCTTTCCCAGGCCCATAAAAGCAGGCAAAATGGATGATTAGCAGCTCCCGCGTGTTCACCTTATGCGTCCCTGTAAACCTCAGGAACTGCCTTCTGCCTTGTTTTTGCTGTCTCTCTCTTTCAAGCACAGTTGACATTGTCCACGTAAATGGGTTCTGCTGAGAACAACAACAAAAACAACAAAAAAACCCACGATAAACTGTCTCACTAGTCTTTTTGTTTTTAGGCCAAAAAAATTGATCTAGTAAGCACTCGGGTGCTGTGTGACTTTCCAACAAGTTTAGTATTCTGTGGCACAAGTCTATTTTCAAGCAAGTTTGTCCAAGCAATTACTTTGTGAATTACAGTTCGATTCACCCGGAATCGAATCCTGGATCATTTCGGAGCCTGCAGCCTTTGCCGGGCTCTGCCTGTGCAGGTGTCCAGGCTGTCGGCGGCCGCACACACTCCCCGGGGGGATGCGCTGGCTGGTAGAGGCTGGGCCGGGATGCCAAGGGCAGGATGCTTCCATAAAGTGATCCGCGGTGATGGATTTTGTGTCTCAGAAGGACTCGGCCAAGCTTAAACCTCCTCTCTTTTAGAATACGAAGCAGAGCCAGGCGTTGAAGCGGGCAGGCTCTCCAGCAATTGCCTTAAAAGAAACAAGGAGCAGATGCACCCGGAGAGCAGCAGCGGCAGCGCTGGGGAGAAACGGGACTCCAAAGGCACAAGAAGAGCGTGCAGCTCCTCTCAGGGAGTGGTGGGATGTCTTAATCTTGTAGGAGGTTTGGATGTCCTCATGGGAGGACTCCGTGGAAATTCCTACAAATAATATTCAGCAAGGCAGAAACAGCTCATAATGGTGATGTTTTGCGTACTGCAATGTGATGTGATAGGACACTAGCAATATTTAGTTTCTGGTAGCCACCACGTGTCTCTGGGAATGTGTGTGTCGGGGGTTTATGCTGATAATGCCATACCTTAAGGATTTATAGACTCACGCAGAGACGTGTGTGCACGCAAAGCAGGCACACCTCCCAACAGCAGCTCTTCAGCAACAGGCGCAGTTCTTCAAATAAAACTCCGGTCTCGGTCGCTCACTCTGGGAACGTCGTGTGATTGGGCTGGAGGAGGGGAGAGGGATGTGTAATAGACAAGTAGACCAAAAGCACCATTTTATTAAGAGAAAGTGATGTGTTGCCTTCGGCCCTCCCCCTAGCACTGGCGAGGGTCAGGCACTCATAAGCTCCAAAGTAAGCAGGGCTCGGAATCTCTGCAGGAATCCTGTTTTGTTGGTGAGTGATTCTGGATCCGTGGCTTTCCTGCTGCTCATGGGCACCGTTTTCTTGGGCAGAGGGGTGGCGCGGGGCTGATTGCGCTGGTGGCAGGAGAGACGGATGGCAAACGGTGGGGAGCCTGCGCCCCTTGGATAAAACGGGGCAGGGTGAGAGTGTGGAGCCCCCCCAGCCATCGCAGGTGAAGACACCGGGGCAAATAGTGGGGAGCAGAGCAGTGGTCAGAGGGGATGATGATGGAAGAGCAGCAGGAGAAACCCAAAAAAAAGAATAAAAATGCAGGGATAAGGCATGGGGTTGGAAAGAAGAGCTGGGGACAACGCTGTGCCCCTTTTAGTGGGGGGCTGCTGGGTTTTTACTTTATTTCTGTGTGTTTACTTTATTTCTGTTTGTTCTTGGTCTTCTCAGGTTTTTGTCCAAAAACGTGTTTGCTGCCTATGGGAAGCTTTTAGACGGTAGCTGAGAGCCAACAGTGCATTTTCATCAAATGTTTGGGCAGAGGGGGAAATCCAAGGAGGGGAAAACCTTCACATCCAGTGTCCAGGTTGTGTGGAAGCAGCTGAAGGTGGGAGGATAACGATTTAAAAAAAAAAAAAAAATCCAGGTGAATCCAGTGAAATCCATTCAAAGCAGCAGGAAAAAGAAGGAAGAAAGGAGGAAGAGGAGGATGAAAGACTAGGAAGGAGACATGGCCTCAGCTGTATTGGAGTGTGATGGGAGAGGATGCAGCCGCTAACAAAGCCCCTCTGGAAGAAATTTCCCACTAAAACCCAGCAGCTGTCACGCTGGGAGCTCTCGAGGACAGCCGTGAGTGTTGTCCCGGATGATGGTCCCCTGAGCTGATCTCCTCAAATTTGAGGCTAAATACGTGTTGTAGAGCTGGCCTCAACGTGGTGACGTTGGGCCCTTCCCTGTGCAGGAGCGAGGAAGGGAAGCTCTGGCCTGAGCTTGTTTTCTTTACCTCTTGCAATATCTTAGACTTGAATGTTCACATCTCAAGACCAGTGTTACTGGTCCCAGGGTTCGCCTGGGGCCACCTCTAAGAAAGGGAGGGTGCAGGAGGGCAGGGAGGTGTGGGCTGAGACCCAGCACCCTGGTGTAAGCCTGGGCTGTGCAGGGCAAAAATCGGTGGAAGGTGGAGAAAGGGTAGTGAAAAATCTTTACCAAAAAAAAATAAATACAACTTTCATGTGAGGCACTCCTTTCCCCTGTAAGCTACTTCCAATTTAATTTTTTGTAACACTTCATTGCTGCCCTTTCTCCTGACCATGCTGTTAATTTATGATATTTACTGTTTTCCTCAGGAAATGGAGTCCTATTATTACATGAAAATCTCAGTTCAGTTTTGTTTCTTGATGAAAGTTTCTGGCTTTCAAAGTTGTAGAGGAAAGCTCACGTACGTGACCTGAACGAACAGTCAAGTTCAGAAGATAGGAGACAAGTAAAAAGAAAAAGCAGAAATGTGTTATTTGAAAGCAAACGCTAATGATTTCTCATCCAATCTTTTGAGTTTCTTTGGTCATGACCTGTGATTTTTAGAAACGGTGACCATGCTAATAGAGAGACGTGTGATGGGTGATCGTCTAAGTAACGCTCCTGGGGAAAAGCATCACTGAACTCAACGTAATTTTGGAAACTGCAGGAATAGTTAAAAGTTTCCCCATTTCATGCAGCCTTCAGTATTCTGGTAGAGCGGATCAGGCACGCTCAGTGCTACCTGAGGCTTTTGTCATCCTTTTCACACAGGATCTGTGGCTCTGTTCTGGCCTTCCATCCTAAGAGATGAGACTCTTTAATCTCTTTATTGAGAAAATGCGTTTCTGCCCATTAATGGAAACGGGACTGAATGATCTGTGCAAACAGAACAAATACGAGAAAATATGTACGTTATAGAAAAATGTTGTGTATTTGAGGTATTATCTAGCCACCTATGAAGGTCTGTATTTTAATAATCATGTTAAAATAGGTCTAATATTTTATGCACTGCAAAGAACTATGCAAAGTCCCTTCATGTTGACACCCACCCCCTCCCCCCCCGGAATTCACGTGGCTAGCTCTGATTTTTATGGGACGCAGGCGTGATGCAGTTGAGGTACAATCTCCCCACCCAGGGTCTGAACTTTGCCGATGCACCTAGCCTGCATCAGAGAGAAGGCCGTGAAACGTTTCGTAGCCATTCCTGCTGAGGTGACGGTGGGTCGGCGTTGTAAGGAGGGGGCGAGCGGCAGCAGCGCGCAGACGAGGCGGCACCCAGGGATGAGTCACGGATGCGGCAGTGATTGCCTCCTGCTCTGCCCATGTCAGGTCCTCGGCCCAGACACAAATTCCCCAGGCCCCACATCTCGTGAACGTGTGAAATACGTTAGGCCAGGCTGGCACCAGTATTAGCAACCCTGCGTTAAGCTTCGGGTTGCCAAGACTTTAGGGTGTCTGGTGGCTGCTTGTCAGAAAGCTGGAAATAGCTGATTTTACAGTGAGTCACTGAACAGCTCTGAGCTGCTCAGATGGCAGTCTCCCAAAACAGGCATCTGAAGTTACTTCGCTTTCCTGCACCACATAAAATGCCAGGCAGTTTTCTTCAAGTCGAGCCATGTATCGCTTCCCTCCCGTTTGGGAGCTGGGGCTGTGGCCCCCGCTCAAGCTTCCCTGCCAAGAGCATGAGCCAGCCTTGTCCAGGAGAGGGAATTGACTTTTCCACTTCTTGGCTATCACCCCTCTGAGTGATCTAGCGGGTGACTCCAGACACAGTTAATTTAATTTTTTTATTTATTTTTTTTTTTCTCATCAGCTCTTGAAAGTTCCAATTGGGCCTGCTAATTTCTTCCATAACCTTATGAAAAAGCAGCTTTTTATAGCTGGGCTTTCCCAGAAGCTCTATACCAGGGATCCAGCAACGCTGACTGCGTGTGTCGTTAGCAGCTAGTTAGAGTCTGTGTGCGTACGTATGTATTGCAGGCTTCATACCGTGCGTACATATGTATTGCAGGCTTCATACCGTATACAGCAGTGCCTTGGGCAAGATTGCAAGGCACTCTGCTACTCCTGGCTCCATGCTGATACTTTAAATTAAGGCCTAGGAGCAGATAGCTGGGTTGCAGAGACGGGAGGAGAGTGAGAAATGCAGGGAAGAGGTGGAAAAGGGAGAGCAGAGAGGGAAGGGAGCCTGAAAATCAAGCAGAGAGGTTGCAAGAGAAGAGAGTGCAGCCAAGGCTCTCCGTAGGCAGCCGACAGCACACCGCAGCGGGGCACGGGCCACGGCGATGCCCGAGGTCCTGCTGGCTCCTGGCGGGGAGAAGAGGTCGCCTGGGGAGGTGATGCAAAGCGCTCTCAGCAAAACCAGGACACAGGCGTTGCAGGGCCTGTGCCAAGGACCCGATGCTGGCCCGGCAATGAAAAGAAAGGCTTGTGGAGGCTGAGCTTCCTCCACACCCGGCGGGGAGCAGGGAAAGGCGACGGGTTTGCAGCGCTAGGAGACCTTCAGGAAATCAACTTGGGGAGCTGCCAGGTGTTGCGAGTGCTTTAGAAAACAGATTACTAAAAAAAAATGTTGCTAATGTAGAGCTGGAGAAAGAAGGTTTTTACTTCAGTTAGACAAAAGAGGAAAGTCAAGAAATGCCAGATGCTGTAATGGACACATGCTTTCATTAAGTGGAAGGATCGCCTGTGGCTTGAGACTGCTCCTTCTCCAAGCCAGTACTGCACACACGGACAACTATGTGTGAGTTAACAGGGTTTGCTGGTTTTATTTTCCCAAGATTTGAGCCTATTAACTGGTATGTGCGAGTGTTGAGACACAAGCAAGAACTACTGGTACCAGAATTTTAACAACAATTGTGAACAGAATAAAGGCAGTATTATTGCCGCGGTGGCCAGCATTGTGGGATTAAAGAGCAGGTTCCCGGGTGAGTAATACTACGTCTTCAGCCCACGGGGCTCTGTATCTGCACTCAGGTGCCCCGGACCAACCATCTTGGGAGATGCCGCAGCTCTCTTCCAGCCCACGTTCCTGGCGGTTTGCCATGGAAACCGGGATGTGGGTGATTACAGCTGCAGCACGTGGATTGGGGATGGGGTGAGCTATGGATCCAGAAACGGGGCTGGAGCCAGGAGCAAGCTGGGGAGCTGCGCTGCTGCGCGTTGAAGGGCCAAATGCAGGCTTTTAGGGCCCTTATAGACAAATCATATAAAGGTCTCAGTATTAATAATTGGTCATTCTGTAATTAGCATTAAATGTGATCATTTCCAGGACCAGTCATGTGGAAACCTGGCACTGTATAAAAGAAATGTGCGAAGAAACGAGCTAAAATTTCCATATACAGCAAGCCATATACTTTCCATAGGCTTTTGGAAAGGAGTGAGAGCTGGACTGAAAATGTCGGTCATGCTCTCCAACGGGCACGATGGAGGAGCTTACACTGGCATGGCCATCGGTTCAGCTGTTAACAGCGTAACCGCCATGAAAAGTTAATTCCTGCATAGGCTCGACCCTGACTTACATGTTTCTGGGAGAGAAAGATCTAGAAGCAAGAGTGGTGAAACACCAAAGACGGTGAAAGGAGGGAGAGAAGACTGAGTGAAATAGGGAGGGGAAGAGGAGCTGGGGGAGCGAAGGGGAAACCCTCCCAGCTCCAGGGGCAATCGGGTGTTCCGGTAGGTTTGAGGGAAATGGCATGGAAAGGTAAAGCAGTAAGACAAGGCCCTGTGGGAACGTGGAGACAGACAGACATGTGCAAGAGACCTTCAGCTGAAGGAGGGGACCTGCAAGGGAAGGGATTAGTGGGCAGAGGAAGCAGCTGAGAGACTTAGATATGGAGCAGGTAAGGAAAAAAGTTGATTTATTTAAATTATTATTCTCTGCTTTTTCTTCTAGGCAAAATTTTTTCAAAATGTATCGCCTTCCTTAAAATACTTGGCTTGACTCATACTCCGGCTGCCCATCCCTTCAAAGGCCAGGCTGCACCTTCCCGGTCTCAGTGGACCAGGAAGCATTTCCAAATAAAACCCGAGTCCCTAATTAGCCCCCTTCACAGGCACCAGCGTACTTTCTGTGCTTTGCACAAAACCTAAGGTTTTTCCCTCCCCAGTCTCCACCACGGGCACCTCTCCCTGCCCCTCTGGTGGGGGGATGAGCTATTTGGTGTTGAGTCCAGCCCTGCGCAGCCTCCCCAGGGCACAGGGCAGGGACAAGCACCGCAGGCAGGGCACCAAGAGGTCCATCGTGGAGGGCAAGGAGAGCCAAAGTACGGGAGAGAGTCAGGAAACACGGTTCAGTGACGACTGGTGGAAATGCGTTTCTCTGAGGAAAAGTGAATGGGGGATTATTCACTGAAAGGTTTAATTTATCTGGCTTCCCCCCCCCATCTAAATCCCTTTGAAGAATACTGCCCCGCACTCCCCCGGTTTGGATGTACATTTGCAAGGAGCACTTGATTTCTTGAGCAAGAAAGCTAGGTTTTAGAGAGGCTAGGGGTCATGATCTGCAGTGGGTGCCACCGCGTGAGCACAGCTACTTCAGGACGGGTGAAGCCATCCCTGGAAACCCCATCCCATGGCTGTAAATAGGTGACTGTTGTTGAGGGGGATGCTTCAGAGAAAGGATGGATTTTGGGAGGCTATTGCAGAAGGATGTTGCCACCTCGAGAGGCGTCTGAGAGGGGCAGCTCCTCGGAGGGGCCACACAAGCTGGCAGGCCATGGGAAAGGCAAGCAGAGGCAGCGGCGGTGCTGTCCCTGCCTTGTCCTTGACAGCTCGCTGCCTCCGTCCCTTGCAGCTGTGAGCAGGGGGGACAGAGCGGAGGGGGATGGTACCATGTCACCCCATGCCAGCCCTACATGGAGAGTGGCTGGGGCAGCCCTCTTCATCCCTAAAGCTTTACACTCTCCCTGTAACCATGGTTTGCAGCAGGGGGGGATCTCGACCTGTGTAAAGACAGTGTGGGTGTTTCGTGCCTTGACAGCAGTGAGCCCGAGTGCAAACCGCGTGTGATCTGAATATCCTACAGTTACACCTTGGAAACCCTAATAAAGCTGCCTCTGAACCGCATACGTGGAGCAGACGCCAGGACCAGGAGACAGAGGCACCTTTTTTACTCCTTGGGAGCAGCCGCTGGCATAAGTGACATCTGGCTGGGGCACCGCCAGATCGGCGGGCCAAAGGCTCAAGCCCCACAGCCCTCTGAAAGCCACATCTAGTTTTAAGGGTTGTGTGTACAAAGTGGTGTGTGTTGGCCTCAGTAAACAACTTAGCAGAGAAGGCAAAGCAGAGCTGTGCAACACTTGATGTGCCGCCTGCGGTCTGGGAGATAATAGCTTAGTGCTGCCTGTAGCTGGTCAAAATGCTCCATTAAGGCATTTTTACCAAATGATGGAGAAACATCGCCTGGCCGTATTGCCAGGATTTGTCCCAGCTGATGAACTGTTGAAGGGTTGAATAAGATAGGATAATTCTTCCAAGGCATTTTTGTCCCATGTTGCACAGTGTATAATGAAATAAGGAGATTCAGGAGGGTTAAACCAGCTAAAGGAAGGCAGCCATCTCACGGAGGTGCACATCCCCTTTGATGAACACCATCTTTTGTTGCCTTTGAGCTTTTGTAGATTGAATTCTACATGAAAAGTTCTTGAAAAGTGCAGTAGTCAGCAATTTTTCCAACAAGTATTAATGTAATTAAGGGGGGTGGGATGTGTGCTGGAGCTTAAGAAACACAATTTAAATACACAGGGATAATAGATATGGCAAGAAGGATGGACAGGCAGGAACAGGATCATCACCTGGATTTATGAGCCTGTCTTTTTGCTGGCTGGAGAAGCTGGTGATTTTTTTAAATAGAAATCAAAAGGTGGATGTTCACCGGTGTGATATTCTGATTGTTAGATGTTTCAGTGATGTGCGATCAAATCCTGCAGTGACCTCGTCTGACTACTCGTGGAGTGGGTCATCACGGGGGAGATCTCAGCCTCCTCCTCTACAAGACCAAATGCTCCACGTGCATCTCCCAGTGTGAGTGCTTTTGCTGCCTCCTTCTAAATGGCTGCATTTTTGTCGTCATGGACATCTTCCTCAGGTACCTGCTGCTTGTCAAGGTCAATCAAGTCACTTGGGAGTGAACCATAGTAAAACAGGATTAAGGCAATGCTTGGCAGAGCAGGGAATGAAATGATCTCTTGCAGAAGTCCCGACTGATGCACAGAAGGAGTGGGGTTGATGTGGAAGGGCTGTTGCGGTGGGAGAGGCTGCGCCCACCTCAGAATAGCCATGGGGATAGCCTAGAGCACAGCCTAGGGGATTAGCCTCCAGGGTAGCTTACAGGATGGCCTATGTGACAGACTGCAAAATAGCCTAGAGGATACCATAGTGGGTAGCCTTCAGGACAGCTTATGGGACAGACCGTAACATAGCCTAGGGCGCAGCTTACGGGATAGCCCCACTGTGGCAAGGGTTCTCTTCTGGAAGACCAAATGCCTGCTCCAAGCTGGCAGAGGAAGGACATGAAGCAAAGGCTTGCACCTCCCAAAAGAGTCACCTTGCTGCTCGCTGGCTCTGAGGGCATCAGAAGTACCACTGGCTTTGGTCCGAAAGGCCAGCCTGGCTCTTGATTCCACACTGGCTCCGACTTCCAGACTGGCTCCAGGACCTATTCAGCCCTGCCGGCTCTTAGGAATCCTCTTCACCCAGGGAACGAGCCCTGCCCGAGTGTTGCAGGGGGCAGCCGAGGGTGCACATCGTGCTGTGCCATAGCCCATAGGGCCACACTGGCCTCCTCTGCAGGTCAATTGTGCCTCCCTCATGTCACAGTGAGGGCCTGGGGTGGGCAGGGAAGGCAGGACCAGCCCCACTGCCAGAAGCCCAGCTCTCCCAGACTGCAGCGCAAAAGAAGCCAGGAGATGGTTTTGCAGCTCCTCCAGAAGCCGCAGAAAACACCCAGAACTAATGCTCGCAGGACGAGCTGTTTCCAGCCGCTGTGCGTGCTTGCAGCCCATCAGGCAGCTTCTCCCCTGCGAGGGCGGAGGAGATGCTGCCTCGAAAGCTCTGTCCCCCTCCGTGACCAAGCGTCACCCGCCGCCGCTGCTTTGGCTCCCCGCAGGCGCAGGCACTGCAGCACGGCACAGACATGCAGCAGATGGCATTTGGCATCCACTCAGAGAATCAACTGTCGGATGCTTTGCTCTCCCTCCCGGTTTTTGGCTGTGCCTTCCCATGGGAGAAGCCTTTGCCAGGATACTTCACTTACTTAAATAACAAATTCCTTCACTCCGGGGGTGGCACAGAGGGTGTTGGGCGAGAGCATAGGCTTTATGCTTTCTTCATGCTTCTGGAGCTTGCAGAGGAAAAAAAGCCGCTGCTTTTTCTTTCCGTCCTTGTAATGGTAACAGAAGGGATGTGGAAATTAAGCTGCCGAATTTGAGCTGAGACAGTCCGAGCCCCGGCAGCAGCGGGTGTCTGAAAGGACACTCCCAGCACAGGGCACAGCTGGGAGCCTGTCACACCGCTTGCAGGGTGCGGGCAGCTCACCAGAAGGGTCGCCACTAATTAATAATTACGGTCCTATTTCACCACAAAACCAAATGACATCTCTCGCCAACCCGATGAAGGAGGTTTCCCCCCCCTTCCGGGGGGATAAGTACCACTTGGTGTTGTGTGTAAGAGGAGGTGGTCAGCCCCAGGGTCGGAGCCACAATGCGGATGCCCAGCAGCTCCCAGCCCTAAAGCCAAGAGGGGTTGTTGCTATGGGAATGGAGAGGGCACTTGCAGACAGCATCTGGAGCCTGTGTCTTTCCCTGTCCGAGGCAGCTGGATGTGGAAGGAAGCAAAACTAAAAGGAGGTGGCAGAGAGAGACAGAGGCACAGCAAAATGCATGCATGTTAGAGGAGGGACCTTCCCAGAATGAGAGTACAGTGGGATACAGAAGAGCGGGGACACCAAACTGTCAGGCAGCGGTGGCTCAGCTTGGTAGCATAAACCTTATTTTCTGCTCTGTTTCACACTGGAAAAAGGTCCAGTGAAAGCCCAACAGTAACAAGATGGGATCTGCCTCCTCAACTTACCGGCCCAAGTGTATTTATTTGGATATTGATGGAAGAATTCAAAAGGTACTTTTGCTGTTTTTCACAAAGTAGTGTCTCCGGACGCAGCAGTGGCTGCGGGCTGTGTTTGCTGCACGACCTATTTCTGTAACGCGAGTTAGACGCGTGTTTGCATTCAGCGTTGTGGCGGGCTTCACGTCTCTTTTTAAGGGGAGGGGGTAGATCTTGAGTAGCTTCTGTTTTGTACACGGATGTTTATTTAAAGGGGAAGGGGAGGCTGGCAGCAGGGGAGGGCTGGGCGCTGCCAGCTCTCGCTGCCGGTGTGGGGATCCTTGGTTTAGCAGCCGTGTAGGCTTCCTCTGTGGGAGTAAAGTCGCAACGTGTTTACAAAGTTTTGCCTGTGGAGAGGTTTTCACCCAAGCATTGGGAGCTGGAAAGCACGGCGTGCCGAGTAATTTGGAGATTGCCTGCTGGAGTGGGGTTTAGCGATGGGCATTTTCCTATTGCCAAGCTGACCGGCAGGCAGGTGCCTGGCTGTTGTGCGATGGGGGTGTGCCGACGCATCGCCGGGGGGCTGCAGGGTCCCTTTGCCAAGTTGTCCGTAAACGGCGATAAATGTTAATTAAAACTTTCGCTTCCATTAGCCTGCCTTGTTTGCTTAACCACGGTTCACAGCACAGGGGAAACTGCGGGAGAAGTGTGCTCTGGCTGCAAGGGAGAGCTCGCACACTGTCGAGCTGACAGCCCACTGCTTTTGAACAGAAACAATGCCGCCGCATTTTTGCAAGTCGCTTTTTTCTTCTTTTTGTCAGCAACTCTTTGGCCGCAAACCAAGCGCCCTTTTTTTTTTTGTAATAGAAAGCCGCTGCGGGGCTGAAGAGCAAGTAAATTCTGACTTGCAGAATTCAAATCTCTCTCTCTCTCTCTCTCTTCTTCCTGCTCTAAATTTTAATTTCACCCAGCCTCGCCTTTTGTTTCTGCTTTAAGAAGAAACAGCAAAGATACCCTTTCCCTTCCCTTCCCATTGCTGTATGAGTGACCGCAGAAATGAGGTAAAGGGAGAGCTGATACTTACAGTCCTGTCCCACCACGCACGCCTCCGTTGCCTACAGTCCCCTCTGACACTGCCCTGGAGACCCACCGCGACTGCCAGAGTCCTGTCCCAGGAACAAGACCTCGGATAATCCAAATCTGCGCCAGGTCCTCCACAGCAGGCTGCTCCTCTTCATACACCTCGGGGCTTAGATGTGACGGTGGTCCCTCTGCCGCCCTGGGCTCCTCTGTATCGGTGGGCAGAAGCGTGCCGGCTCTACTGAGCTGAAGACGCCGCTTCTCTTTTGCCGGGGCTTAATGAGTTGGTTGCCTGGTAGCCCTCGAAAGCAAGGCTTGTACGGAGCTCTCTGGCACCTTTACTGTTCAGTGCGAAAATGTTTCGGTATTTTGAAAGGGTGGCAAATGTTTCCGTACATGTTGGTAAAGCACATCGTCTGTCATCTACTCTGTTTTTTTAAAAAAGTAGCATTTCGCAGAACCAGTCTCTGGAGAGTAATTTTGACACTAAAAACCCAGAAGAGGCACAAACACATGAGCAAGCAAATGCAAACCCAGGCGGCAGTAAGGTTCTTTTGCTAGATAAACGTTATCTGTTTCTTTTGTCAGATGTGAAATTCCATCTGTGCAATGTTTGGAAGGATTCCTGCAGTAAAAATGCCACGTAAATGGGGTTCACCCAGGGGTAAGCAGGGCATAGCTCAGATTCTCATGCCTCCTCAGTAACAACTTCATTAGAAAGAAAAAAAAACAAAAAAACAACCCTTAATCTTCCAAGGAATGCAGTATTGGAAGCTTCTAAAGGGAACTCGTTAAATCAATGCTAAGCTACTCGTCAACCCAGTAATGAGGTATGAGCTTCATTATAACAGCGCTTGTTGAGTTTGAAAGCGCTCAGCTCCAACTCGCAACTGGCTTGCTGGACACCGCGGAGTCATGCAATAGAACTGGGCATCCCCCCATAGCCCCATAGCACTAGCTGCGATGGCAGGTATTCACAGGTGATTCTGTGTGTCCGTGGCCTCATCCTGAATTTCCACCGGTGCGGCCGCAGGGCGTGCTACTGGCTTTGGGAGAAGGCGTCTTGCCTTGGCACTGGGGTAAACGAAGGGGCGCAGCAGGCGCAGAGAGCCACGTGCCGCCTCCCCCGGGAACCTGCGCGTTGCAGACGAGCACTTGAAAGTGCTCTGCAAACGGGAGCGTTGAATTCAGCTTAAGTAGGTTTGTGTGTCAGCGGGTCCAGAGGGGCACAGCGGGGAGAGCAAAGGAACGCGGTGATCGCCGGAGGAGAGTTTGCTGGCTTTGGAAGCCTTCTCAGCAACTCTTGAAATAAAGGAGGCACCAACAGCAGGGGTTGAACCCAGGACCGTGCCTGAGGCCATCATGTCCCAGAGGAAGGGCTTAGGTCCATACCTGCAAGGCCAGCGCCATGAACACCCAGGAGTCCCGTGGCCTCCTGTGGGAGGCTGGGAGCAGAAGGGATCCCAGCTCGGTGCTGCTGTGCATCACTCCTTCACCACACTGGGGAAGCCTAGTTCTCGCCTCAATAACGTCCTCGGCTCCTGCCCTTTTGCCTCAGCCCCATCCCACCTTCACCCACAAAGGCTCCCAGTCATTTGTCACAGATTGATAAACTGACCTTTCAGAGGCATGGGCAGTCTTCACCAAAGCTGACCACAGGGACGGGCTCTCCTCCAGCGGGCAGAGTTGTCTGAGCATCTCCCCATGCTTGGGCAGCACGGGCTCTGCTTGGGAGGGACATGGAATAACCCACCCTGACCCAGCAGACACCAACCATGGAACCCCCCCACAGGCACCTGAGTTCAAGATCCCCAAAGGGGTGGCTTTTGTGTCCACCAGGGGAAGGCTTCAGGCTGCTGGTACCTGTGTCCTGGCCAAGGGGCAGGGGATGGGGGTGGCCACCTGCCAAGCTAGTGGAGATAGAGCCAAAGGTGAGGCAGGAGATGAAGGGAAAAGCTGTGTCAGGGCTGCTGGAGAGGGAAGATCAAAGGCTTTGTAGCATTACAGCTGCATGCTGAACTGGGGCTCTATGCAAACCGGCTTCAAAGAGGTCACTTGTTCTTGGAGCTGGTTGAAAAATGAAGTTATGTGCTTCCTATCTAGCACCTACATGAAGGGGATGCACGCCTGGGGGAAACAAGCACTACTCGGTTTATTTATTTTAAAGGATCCTCTCACCTGGAGACACCCAGCAATTCATTACACGTTTGCCTGGACACACACCTCCCTCTGCACTTCACACGCATGGCTGGGGCTTAGCACACCCGGGAAACACGTCCCTGTCCCACCCCTGCCACAGCCTGGTCTGCTGCCAGGCACAAGAGAAGGCGGTGGGATGGGGGAAGAAGCCATGGCCGTGTTTCATATAGGATAAGGCGATCTTGCAATACCACCGTGGACGAAGAAGTCTCAGTTTTTTCTGGAGTGCCACTAGATGGGGTCAAGCACCCAAACCCCCAACCTGCCGGCAGAGAAGAGAGGTTTGCTCTGACAAACTTAAGCTGGATTTGGAGTCTTATTTTCCTCCATAACATTTTAACCCTTTGGCTGCATTTTTAAGAAAAATTCCTATTGAATCTGTTTCAAATTAAAAATCCACCATCAAGAAAATGTTCCCCAGCCCATGCCCAAATTTTTTCCATGAAGACACTACTGGGGAACGTTTTCTTTTGACCTTTGAGATTTAAATGGTAGCAGACCCAAACCAGCCAGTGGCTGTATGCCCAGATGGGTGGCTTCATGCCTCTCGTTTTCAAATGTCACAGGTAGTGGCTTTGCTCACAGAGCTGTAAGGAGTTCCTCTGAGAAAAATGCTTAATTCAAGAGGATTTCTGTTTCCAGTGTCTTACATAGCATCACATTTGTAAAAGAATGGAAAGTCCGAGGGGTACAGAGCCTGAGCTGATTGGAAAAAAGAAAAGGACTGCTGCCTTTGTAAAGGATTCAAGGAAATCACTTGGTGGTATTTTCTTTCTCTTCAGAGAGCAAGTAAAGAATTTTGGAGCCATTTTGCTGGCTGACTGAGTCATTTTGGATGCCAAACAGAGAAATGACCTTAGTTTTTTCTCAAAGAAATGTATTGAATTCAACTTTCTGGGGGTCTACTGTACTGACCTGTGGAGCAGGACACTGATCCATCCACCACCATTGTTCCTCTTAGCCCAAGGCCCACGATGAACAGTACAAAGCTAAGACTGCACTTTGGTGCTGTGGTTATTGCATTGAAATGTCAGCGCATAGAAATCGTTTCTGTCATGTGAGCTTTTATTTTTAATTAGAGCAACAGCAACTGTGGTATAAATGCAAACCCAACAGATTTTTCCAAAGCTCGCCATGCTATTTTTAACACGCCAAACTGGATTCAGATTAAAAACAAAACACAGCAGAAAAATAACGGTATGATGATCAGTTCAAGGAGATTAAATATTTTTGCATCCCCGTGACTCTCTTGGCACAGCAGGGCAAACATGCTCTGTGGTGCCCATGGACCCAATTCCCTGTCTGTTTGGACCAGGGATTTAGGGCAATATTCTTTCAGCTGCTGGCCATCAGACGGGTGCACAGAGAGGGGGGTTCACAGGCAGTCAGGACATGGACACCTCCGGGGGCCACTCTGCCTGGCCAGTGTTCACAGGTTCATCCTGCACATAGAATCATAGAATGGTTTGTGTTGGAAGGCACCTTAAAGATCATCCAGTTCCAACCCCCCTGCCATGGGCAGGGACACCTCCCACTAGACCAGGCTGCTCAAAGCCCCATCCAGCCTGGCCTTGAACACTGCCAGGGATGGGGCATCCACAGCTTCTCTGGGCAACCTGTTCCAGCGTCTCACCACCCTCACAGTAAAGAATTTCTTCCTAATACCTAATCTAAATCTCCCCTCTTTCAGCTTGAAACCGTTACCCCTCATGCTATCACTACCCTCCCTGATAGAGAGTCCCTCCCCATCTCTCCTGTAGGCCCCCTTCAGGTACTGGAAGGCTGCTATAAGGTCTCCCTGGAACCTTCTCTTCTCCAGGCTGAACAACCCCAACTCTCTCAGCCTGTCCTCATGGCAGAGGTGCTCCAGCCCTCTCGTTGTCACATGGACAAGCCGATGCCAAAACTCTCTTTAGCATGGTGAGGCACACATATGTTTTTGTGGGATCAAGGCCATTTTCTTAGTGCTGGCAGATCTCTGTGGGCAAGGGAAGGTGCCTGAGTCTGGCCAGTGGTCTCAGCTCACCTTGGTTCTCTGATTTTAGCTGGCCCGGGTGAATTCAAGGCGGCTGCTAGATGTTCTCATTGTAAAGCAGCAAGAAATGGACAGCGGGTTCCTAAAACTCCATCATGTTACAGGACATAAACATTTTAAAGAGTAAAAATGGCTTAAAACCAGACTTTTAAAAAAGTGAGAGAAAATGTCATACTTGAGGCCTTTCTCTCTCCTGCTCCCCCTTCTCCTTCCTCCCCAGCGAGGGCTCTGCAGAGTGTTTAGAGAGCCAAACCATAATCCTAGCACAGCTCTGTAATTCCAGCATAGCTCCATAATTCCCCTGCAGCCATCACCCGAAAAGGCTTGTTTACTGCTGTTTATCTTTCTGAAGTCACATGCAGTCTACTATAATTATTACAGTTTGTGCTCACGTTAGCCAAGACAAAGCGTAGGCCTAACGGTCTCCAGCTAGCCTTACCTATGGATTCAAACAAGCCAACTGTAGCAACCTATGCTCCTCACATACAAACTCTTCTGTCTTAATACAAACAAGACAAAACCATTTTGTTTCTATCACCTTTCTAGTGAACTGCAAATGGGCCTTTCACAGGCCTCTCACCGTACCTGCTTTTCCTTACTCCCTTAGCTGACATTATTACCCTTTTGACAGTCCTGTATTATCAACCCTGCGGTAATGTCAGGCATTAATTGTGTGAGTAGTTTTGAAACAAGCAGCCCAGCTTCACTCACATTTAGTGAGGACATTTGGTGCTGAAGCATCCTTATTATCGAGTTTACGAAACATTTCAAGCTTAATGCATTTATGTGCTACAGGGTTAATTGCACTTAGTACTCCATTAGCAGCAATCGTGTGCCCTTTTTGTGTTAAGTAAAGCCAGAGTATAAACGTTTCTGTTATTTGTCAAAGCTTGAAATAACTTTTAAGTCATCTACTGCAGAAAATAAGAAACTTTCAGCTCAAGCCTCTCATAACCAGCCTTGCTGGTTCCTGGTTACATTCTGCCATTAATCATTGGTACTGAAAGACTGAATAGTAGCAATATGTTCCTTAGTATAGTCACCAGGCTGCACAAGGCTCTCTTTAATGTAACCTGGATTCCTCTGCAACCCCAGTGACTCTAAAAAGTAATGAGATCATTCCTTGATCATAGTGACAGAGCCAACCCCTGCCATGCTGTCCCTCTCAATGGGCGTCCAGGATTGCCCCAAGGGTCACACGAATGAGTGTATCATAGATGTTTTCTCTTTCCTGAAAAAAGAAAAATCGCTTTTCCCATAGTGCTCTGTTCAAGGATGTTACAAGGATGGGAACTGCAACTTACCATATAGCCACGTGCTTTGGGATCCTGATACGTTAGCTCTGTCTGGCAGCTTCTGTTTCTCATTTTAGGGTAGTGTATATAATTGGAAACTAATGGGATTCACCCCACTTAACCGTTAACCATAGACATCTAAAAGTGATGACTGCTCCAAGCTAGTCACACAGTTTCCCTGTAGTCACTGGGGAGGTGGGTGGTACCTTCAGAGGATGATTCATCCCATCTTAAACTGGGTTTTGGAGACGTGTGGGCTGATTTACCCTCTTTCTCTACTGGCAAGAGAGGGAGTCTAGCAGCGCCCCATGCATGAGATGCCAAACTTGTAGATGTTTGAAGTTACGTCAGGTGAATCCCACCCGTACATTTCGCTTAGGTGTCGTGTTGAAATGAATGTTGTTAAGCCACATCACTGCCCGAAGGTTAAGCGTGAATCAGCAGGACTGCAGACCTCTGGCTGTTGGAAGTAAAACATCTACCACACTCCTCATCCTCTAACAGAAGCAGCGTTTGAAGAGCTCGGGGGAGCCTTCATTTTCACTCTCAGCTGAGGGCTCTCACGCTTTCGTCCCCACACATGGCAGATGGCAAATCTGGAGTACTATTTTTAATACTGCTAAACATTTGAAGCTCAGATAAATGGAGTGGTTTTCCTAATATCAGCTGTTAATTGGTGCGAGAAATAAAAAATAGGTATTTTGGATATAGCTGGGCTCATGCTATGCCTGTATCTGAATTCAAAGAATGAGAAACCTGGGAGATGTTTAGATGTGGGGTTCTAGCTAAGACCTCTGTTGGATGTTGGGAACTATGACTGATAAGGTCATTTATCACCCTTTTTTGAGGAAGACCTATTTGACTACGTGTATAGAAATAAGAATTCCTTCCATTGATTTCTACAGAGTGGTATCTAACAGTTCTGGATCCTGCTTCATTTTGATATGGACAACAAAGGCCACTGGAGAGACAGGGAAAATCACAATGAAAAATTTCACATTAGCCTTCTGCCTTAGCAATTCAGAAATCCTCAGTGAAAGCTGCTGTTACAGAAGCAGCAGCATTTTCATAGTCCCTGCAAGATACATAACTGAGTTTTACCAGACTCTTTTCTGACACACTCTCCTCCAGTCTCATTAGTGAAAGATTATCATTTTAGATTGTTTCAACTCTGCACTTTCAGCCCCGACTCTGAACATTGCTCACTGAGCTGAATCAAAGACATCACCAAGTGCTAAAATTCTTGAACACAGCCAGTTGAGACCAGCAAAAGGAAGTAGGACTGGAAACTGAGGATAGGCTGGCTTTGAAAATATGTCTGCATTATTTATTTAGGAATTTTACTAGGGTGAAAAAAAACCCAAACACGAGTTAAATTCTTGGAAGAAAACCCAATTACCAACAACAGATCAGAACAGGATAACATTTTGGACAGGGTTTATAGTTTACAGAGGGGATTAGCTGTTCTGAGGATCAAATATAGAACAGAAAATGGACTTGTAAGCTGTGTTTTTACCCATCCTATCTGAAAGGAAAATATAATGTGATTAGTTGTAAGCTGGTGGGTTGCAGAGTATATGCACTATGGTCCCTTAGTAATATCTCCATCACAATCCTTAATATTGAACTGCTCCTCTGAGTGCGAAAGTCAGCCACAGTAGCAGGGGTTTTAATCCCTGCTCTTTCTGAGAGGGCTTTTAAAATCCTTGTCCTCAACCAGAGGTGGACACTACGGATTAAGAGACAATGGCCCCTTATTTCAGAGGAAGACGTTTCAAAAAAATGCAGAACTGTCTCCAGGAAAGAAACCAGTCCCACAGAAGTGAGCTCTGGGCCAGGAACCAGGCATCCCCATCGAGTCACGTTGTCCTACTTCGCAGTCACTGCATGCTTCATCAAAATATTATTTCCACTCCAAAAAGCCTCAGTTATTATTCATTCTGCTTTTCCCCCCTTTGCTTCGTGTTACTTTCTAAGGCAGGCAGGCAGCGTTCCCCACTTAAATCAAATGGCTGCTTCTTGGTCTTGATGGAGAACATGGTTTCCTGTCATTTTTTTCTACACAGGGTAGAAGTTTTGCTAACAGTAACATGGACAGAAATATGACATAATGTTAACTCTCAAACAAGGGAAATGAATTGTTTGCAGATGCTGCATCATTTTTGAGGAGTACATTCGTTTTCCTCCTGGCACAAATCCAAGGGAAATGCAATTAACAGGGTTTATATGTGGCTGATTTTCTTTGTGGCATTTAGTCATCAACCTGCAGGCTGAAGCAGAGGCCTCTGTTTCGCTTTCCCATGTGGTGTATCACCTCTGTGACTCTGCTTATATGATTTTGGCTCTGCCTTTGCTGTCAGAAATGACGCTGGCAAATGAGTGTCTTGTGTTGTCCAGTCTTCCAGGAGCCTCTCATACCACTGGGCAATAGTGGAGTCCCTGTGTCCACTCTTTCTCACAGGAGTTGTGTCAGGAGCTGCACCTTTGGCTTTTTTGGGCTGTGCTGACCTGCATGACTATGCACTTTTTTGATGTGTATTATGGGGAAACCTGCCTGTGCCCTATACATGCATGATCTTAGCCCACTACTACAGCTGTAGAAACTGCTGTGGTCTCCTGCCTTTGACCTCTATTATTCTCCATAGCAAGGTCTCAGTCCTGTCCTGTCCTAAGCAGTGATTTCTTCCATTGAGGGGCTGTCGTGGTTTAGCCTCAGATGGCAACAAAGAACCACGTGCCGCTCGCACGTGCCTTCCTAATACAGGAAGGATCGTAAGAAAAGGCAAGACTCTTGGGTTGGGACAAAGGCAGTTTAACAGAACAGCAAAGGGAACAGGCAAACAACAACAACAACACGGATAGGGGAATATACAAACGCGATTACGGAACCGCCGCTCCCCGCCGCTCGCCGGACCCGGGACGCCCCAGCCCGCTTTTAAGCAGCAACTTCCTGCCCCCTCCCCTGGCAGCTCAGGGTGGGCACGGCTCACATGGCATGGAATACCAGGAAAAGTTAACCCTATCCCCACCGGAACCAGGACAGGGGCATTAATGCATAGAATGAGGTGCTGAGACATGTTGCAGCAGTGTCTCAGCTGGGATAGGAACCCAGGGATAGGAACAGGGACATAAGCAATATGGTGACTGTGGGTCAGAGACAGTTGAGACAGGTTTGAAGGAGGAACCCCATGCAGACCTGGGCTGAAGAGCAATTGTTTCAGAACATCTGCCCAAGTAAGGACATCTTCACGGGATGGGGTAAGATGCTCACTTCTTCACCCAGTGCCAACAGAGCTGCCTATCCTCAAAGCTGCAGGTCAACCCTCTTCCTTGGTCACAGGAGAAACCATGTGTCCCATCTGTCTGAAGTATGGCTGCAAGCCAAATATCACTGTATTGCCTTCATGTTGCTAATGTCCCTGCAATGATAATGGACTTTAGGCAAATAGGATTCCTATACTGTGCCAGAAACATCAATAGTGCGCATTACTGTCCTCCTGTCTCTCCAAAACACATTCCAATCATGTTCCATCAGCACAACTGACATCAACTTTATTGGGAACATAAACCTGCAGGCAATAACAGGAACAATTGCATATTGCTGGGAAATGTCTGAGGCTGGCTGCTTTGTTTTAGAACAGAAGGATGTTGGTCAGAAAAGCTCAGCAGGTTGCAATAGAATCAAGAAAACTTTAGTACCATATGCTCTTTGATTAAAAAAAAACCACAACCAGCTGAGAACAACCATCCTGAGATGAGTATTAAAGTGTGGTGGGTGATTCACAAATCCACTTTTAGCAAACTTAAGTAAAAATACCAAGTATGGAAAGCTAAAAACCATGTATGGAGGCAGCTCATAATCTAGAAAATAGTATCTACAGTCTTAGTTTTGCTTCCCACTCTTTCACTATTACATGGAGTAAAGGAAGCATTAAAATTCCTCCTCAATGCATTGAAAGGTCCTGCTGCTTTCTATGAGTCAGGCCGGCTTTCTTCCCTTTAATGTTTTTTAATATTTTTTTTTTAACCTTTTCCTCTCTTATCTGGCCTGGTCAATAATAATTGATTTCCAGAATAAGAAACCTCAATACCTGAAATAGCACTCCTGGCACATCACAAGCCTTTACCTTCTGTTCAGCCGCAATTAACATCATCTCCTCAGCTACTGCATGTACCAGTTGTTGTATCCTTCAATACTCTGTCAGCCAATTTTAGCAGCTATCACTCCAGTAGGATGCTGTTCTGCTAGGAGTGGTGTTTCAGCCCCATCTGAACTCAATTGGCTATGTTTTATTGCTTTGTATATTATTACTGCTGTATTTTAATAACCAAGGGTCAATCACTGGGCAAAGCAGGCTTTTAAAACACACACGGGTATTAATCCCACCCATTGCCCTGGTAGCGGTTACTAGCTACCTCAGCAATCACGTGCCTTGATGTTTTATAAAGTAAAGATATCACCTGGCGTAATTTCATCTGGGCCAGAAAACAGGGAAGGTGGGTGTGCATGCATGTATCAGCCACAGCCACCTCTTGAGGTGACCAATATCGCCCTCTTCTCTACCACAAAACCCCTGATGCTTCCCTCAAGAGTAAGAGGGCTCTTCACCACCTGTAAAAACTGATGTCTGAAGTCTTCCTTCAGCATCAGTTCTAGTGTCACAGCCCAGGCACAACAGGACACAGCCACTCTGGTCAGATCTTGCCATTTTGTCCTTATGCTCCCATTACTTCAGGCTCGCGGTGTCCTGAGCTGTGAGCAGGCATTAGCAGCTCCTCACTGGCAGAGCGTCCCACAGTCTCTCCCATGGCTTCGCCATTGCCAGTGTCAGAGGTCTGGGTCAGCACCACAAGGCAACTCTGAATGAGAGATTTCCCCTGGGGTCTGAAAGGCACCTTAGAAAAGGCTCATGGGAACCGTGTTACTGCAGCGTTATTATGATTGAGCAATTAAAGAGCTCAAAGGCCAAGACTGCTGGAGTGAGGCTGCAGGCTTAATTAACTCCTGGCACCTACGCCTTTCGGAAGAGTCTTTAATTAGATGATGACACGCTATTCCTCTAGCGTGGTCGTCACCTTACAGAACACATGGGGCCTGCCCAACTGGCCAGATCTGGGGAGGGCAGTGGCAGCCCCCGCTGCCTGCAGCCCCCACTGCCCGCAGCCCCTGCCTCCTCCTGGCAGCATGAGGCAAGGCAGTGAAAACAAGCCATTGGAAGGACATCATGGGTGACATGTTCCTCATTTTCTGGGTCAGCAGCATCGAGGATGATCTGTGTGCATGCACATCCCCTGTGCCCGCCATGGACAGCAACGGAAACCGTGCCTGAGAATGTGGGATGATACGGGTGGTCGTGAGGGGTGGAAAACAGTGTTTCTAGTGAGGCACCCACAAGGAGAGGAGACTTTTGACCTTGAAGTCCCTGTGCCTCAGACCTCATCTGCAAAATATAGCTTTCCTGCTCCTCCTGAGTTTTGCCATTAGGTCTCCACAAGTCCCTTTGAGCTGCTGCATCCTGAACCCAGAAGCTCTTTGGCTATTTCTTCTTTGGGGGTGTGAGGGAACTGAGCTCCAGTGCTGGCCAGGAAAGCTGCCCTGCTCCACACCAACACCTCCCCACTGCCTGCAGCCACCCCGTTGACACCAGCAGCTCCCAGACAAATCAGCCCCAACGCTTGCTGTTGTTCCTGGCTTTGAGATGATGAGCCAGGCGCAGCTGCAATGAGGCATTTTATTTCTATGGTGGTTTCAAAGCCTCCAATCAAAGGCACACAGAGAGGCTTTCTGTCCTGCACCCTGGCTGCAGAAGAGCTCCTCAGCCATGGATCACCATCATCCATGTGCCCTGAAGGACATCGGAGTCTCAGGGAAAATTGTGGCATGGGGTCACATCATTGAAGGCCACATCGTAACAGGGGTCAAGGGGATGTTGCTCTCCCAGACCCACCACTCAAACAGTCTTCTCCACATAGAGGCTGCCTGGTGTGCATGGAAGGGCAGGGGGATGAAAAGGTGTTTGGGGGTGTGGGAAAGTCACAGTGGCAAATTTTGTAATTCAAGGTCAGAGCTCTGCTCTAAGAGCAGGAATGATATAGCCTGACGGACTGTAGGAAATTTGGCACAACTGGTGGGGCAAAACCCCTCTGTTCTGTTTAAAGCTAGCTTATGCTGGTGTAGTTGAGAAAGCAGTGCCCTTTTATACCATCCAAGGACCTCCCCAGATCTGGGCTGTTTTCTTCGTAGATCTGGGCTCTTACATCTTTAAATTTGCAGCTCTTATCATCCTGCAGCCATACTGCATTATGAGATACCTTTTGCTCTCAGTTCACATACTTTATTGCTCTACTTCTGAACAGTGCAATTAGGTCTCCAGAGCTTGCTTGCTTTATCAAAAAAAGCACAGGTATTACACGGGAGTAGAGAAATATTCCAGCTCACAAGTCAAATCAGATAATTGAAGTAGTAGGATAAGCCTTAAAATTAGCCCAGTTCATGCCTGAATAGAGTTCATATCTCACTGGGAACTAACCGTCCTTTTCTCTTCTTTGTCTTCATTTTTTTATCCCCTGCTGCTGTTCGGTTTGGAAGGTGATTTTTAGTAAATATTGCAACTCCAAAGATATCATGGACCTCTTCTGCATTGCAACAGGGCTACCAAGGTAGGTCTTTCTTTTCATTTGTGACATTCATTTCACTTTTGTTGCTTTACTTCTGGGGACAATTTAAAGATAGGCCCCAAGTGATGCATTTACCTGCTATTCAGGCTTCTTTTTTGTTCCAGTGTACTGGAAGAAGAAATCGGGGCAACCCAGAGAGCACCAGCTACAAATGCGCACAAAGCTCAGGCAGGCATTGAACCACCTCAATGCCTGAGAAACAAGAGTGGAATAGAGTAGAATAGAAGAGATGTAGTATAAATAGATATAGAAGAGATAAAGTCCTGCAAGTGCCGAAGCCCAGCACTACATTTTTGCCCATATCGAGTGAAATGCAACCATATGTTTAGAACCTGGTTTTCAGGGAAAAACTTGGGGCCAATGAGAAGCATTGCCACTAGATGACAAGCTTTGTATTTAGACACAGTACAATCTAATCCCAGGTACGGGATATCCCAGCAGAACCATTTTACAGAAAATAAATATCCCCAAATCCATTGCCCAGGCCAAGCATTTCCCTATTTGTGTTGTCCAGCAAAGTCCATGCATCTCTCCTGCTGTAATTTCCTGTAGGGCTTGCTTACCTTAACCCTCAACCTAGAGAACAGCATCTGACTTAAATTTCTGTGTTGTGAGGGATACAGGGTTGGGTGTTGGTGTATGTCGAGGTGGGAGAGGCCAGTGCGTGGTGGAGGGTGCCATGGCATAGCACCCAGCCAGGTGGTGGTGCAGGGGGAGGGAGGGTCCTTAGTCACAGCTAGAAGGGACCCTCTGCTGTCTGCAGACAGGCCTTGAGCAGCACAGGCCAGATGCACAGCAGCATGCAGTAAGCCATAGTCTTTACTTTTGTATATGCAGGTTTACAATACAGAATAAAAACACAGGAAAAAAATAAGCCAATCCTTTAATCATGGGTTTATTGCATGACTCCACCTCTGGGAATTGAAATATAAAATTGTCTATATTGACTCAGAATTCGCATAAGCTGCTGGACATAATTAATGCCCTTTGCTGTTTATCCTGGCTGTTTCCTCCAGTTTGACATTAGAGAGGTTAATAACTGTCATTTGCATAGGAGAGTCAAATACTTCCACTCCATCACCCAGGAAACTTTGTTTAGCAGTTTTAGTCATTCATGAACAGGGTGTTCACTGCATATTTGTCATTTTATTTTCATCAGAAGACTTCTACAGAACTGTTCATTTCAAGCAAGCTCCTGGAGCCACAGTAAACCTCCAAGGTTTACATCTGCACCTATAAGATCACACCTAGCACAGTATAAAAAAAAAAAAATGGCCTCATATTCAGCAAGGAATTTTTTTTGTTTGTTTTGGTAAAGGAATAACTAGAGACATTCATAGCACCAGTAGTCATTTGTATAGTGTGAGTCAATATATAGCATGTCTCTATGCATGATAGCATAAACAGAGTCATAGATGTTCACACGCCTGCAGGGCTATGACCTCATTGGCATTATGGAGACGTGGTGGCATGGCTTCTGTGACTCGAGTGTTGGAATGGAAGGATACAGGCAGGGGAGAGGAGGAGGGGGTGTCACCCTCTACGTCAATGACCAGCTGCAGTGCATGGAGCTCTACCTGGGGATGGATGAGGAGCCGATGGACCAAGAGCTTACAGGTCAGGATTAAAGGGAGGGCAGGGACAGGTGACATTACAGTGGGGGTCTGCTACAGACCACCCGACTAGGAAGACTGAGTGGATGAGGCCCTCTATAGACAGACAGGAGCAGGCTCATGTTCACAAGCCCTGGTCCCCATGGGGGACTTCAGCCACCCCTATATCTGTTGGAGGGACAACACAGCAGGGCAGAAGCAATCCAGGAGGTTCCTGGAATGAATTGATGATAACTTCCTTCTCCAAGTGAAAGAGGAGCCAACAAGGAGTGGTGCTATGCTGGACCTTGTTCTCACTGACAAGGAGGGGCTAGTGGGGAATGTGACGCTCAAGGGCAGCCTTGGCTACAGTGACCATGAAATGGTGGAGTTCAAGATCCTTAGGGCAGTGAGGAGGGCGCACAGTAAGCTCACTACCCTGGACTTTAGGAGACCAGACTTTGACCTCTTCAGGGATCTGGTTGGCAGAGTACTGTGGGATAAAGCCCTGTAGGGAAGAAGGGCCCAAGAAAGCTGAGGTACTCAATGACTTTTTTGCCTCAGTCTTCATCGGTAGGTGCTCTAGCCACACTGTCCATGTTGCAGAAGGCAAAGGTAGGACTGGGACAATGAAGAACCACCCACTGTAGGAGAAGATCAGGCTCAAGACCATCTAAGGAACCTGAAGGTGCACAAGTTCATGGGCCCTGATGAGACAAATCCACAGGTTCCTGAGGGAACTGGCAGATGAAGTTGCTAAACCACTATCCATCATATTTGAGAAGTTGTGGCAGTCCGGTGAAGTTCCCACTGACTGGAAAAGGGGAAACATAACCCTCATTTTTAAAAGGGGGGAAAAAAGGAAGACCCAGTGAACTACAGGCCGGTCAGCTCACCTCTGTGCCCAGCAAGATCATGGAGCAGAACCTCCATGGAAAGGCACATGGAAAATAGGGAGGTGATAGGTGACAGCCAACATGGCTTCACTAAAGGCAAATTGTGCCTGACAAATCTGGTAGTCTTCTACATCGTTGAAGCGTCTACAAGGTTATAACACTGGTGGATAAGGGAAGAGCAATTAACATTATCTACCTGAGCCTGTGCAAAGTATTTGACACTGTCCAGCATGACATCCTTGTCTCTAAATTGGAGAGTGTCAAGGTTTAACCCCAGATGGCAGCCAGAACCACACAGCTGTTCACTCACTTCCCCCTCCACCCCCACCCCCTGCAGTGGGACAGGGGAGAGGATCAGAAGAGTAAAAGTGAGGAAAAACTTGTGGGTTGAGATAAAGATAGACTAATAGGTACAGCAAAAGCCACACAGGCAAGCAAAGCAAAACAAGAAATTCATTCACTGCTTCCCATGGGCAGGCAGGCGTTCAGCCATCTCCAGGAACACAGGCGTCCATCCCGCATAACAGTTACTCGGGAAGACAAACACCATCACTTCAAACCTCTCCCCTTTCCTTCTTCTTCCCCCAACTTTATATTCTGAGCACGTTGTCATATGCATGGAATATCCCTTTGGTCAGATGGGGTCAGCTGTCCCAGCTCTGTCACCCCACAACTTCCCATGCATCCCCAGCCTACTTGCTGGTGGGGCAGTATGAGGAGCAGAAAAAGCCTTGATTGCCTAGCAACAACCAAAACCACCAGTGCACTTTCATCACTGTTTCTCGTTCCAAATCTAAAACATAGCACTACACCAGCTGCTAGCAAAAAAGTTAACTCCATTCCAACTAAAAGCATGACAGAGAGACATGGATTTCATGGATGGACCACTCAGTGGATAAGAAATTGGCTGGAGGGTTGCACTCAAAGAGTTGTAGTCAGCAGCTCGATGTCCAAGTGAAGACCAGTGACAAGTGGCGTTCCTCAGGGGTCAGTATTGGGACCAGCGCTGTTTAACACCTTTGTCAGTGACATAAACAGAGAGACTGAGCGCACCCTCAGCTGCCGAGTCGATGTATCACAAAACATAGCTTTTTAATAGAAATTATTAGTTGATGAGCCAACAGAATACATGAGTTAGCAGGGAGCAAAATCTGCTCTGAGACCAAAGATGATCACTCTTAACATTTTGCCAGAAACATCTCTGGTAATTGAAACAGGTGAAGCACCAAGCCTACCCCGTCCTGTGCTTTGACCCTTTCTGCACCAAGGGAAAATGGGTCCAAGACAGTGCCAGGCCAGGCCAGGAGTGCTGCAGGAGAGAAGGTGGCTACGCACCATATGCAGCAGCACAGAATTTCAGACAGCATTTCTAGGTCAAATAAACCTCTTTGAAACATGCTTTTCAGGAACACAACAATCTCCCTTTTGACGGCAGACAATTGTATGGTATCCATTGATCCGACAATGCCTGCAAACTCAGAGAGGTAAGCCTTGCTGCAACCTGCTCTTTAAAAACGGGGTCAGGCCCAAGGGAAGGGGTGGTCGTTGCCTGCAGGTGCCTTTTGTGTGCAGCGGGAGGTGAGAATTTCCCTGAAGGGAGGGAGATGACAGCAAGAATTGCATGCTGGCTTATAACATTAATGTCTGCTGGTTTTGAAGAGTTTTGCTTGTTATTAAAGTAGGAGCAATTGTGTGAGGATAAAATACCGCTTTTAAGTGTTTAATGTAGAACATCTGTTCCCCTCCCACGCTGTTTGCTATCACATGTGAAATACAAACCGCTTTCTGAGTGTTGCAAACATCAGCCTTCTCTGACTCTTCCAGGTCTCCATACAAAGTGATACCTGTTGCCACTGGGCAGCTCTCAGGTAAAACGATACTTTTGAACTGAATTTACTAAAGCTGAATCTGCAAACATTTGCCCGTGGAAATTATGTGGCTATGATGCAAGAAAGAAAGATGATGGTGTCACGGTTGTAGCTATGGCAGAATTGGAAGTGTTTGATCACAATGTTCCAGAGGAAAGCTAAGAAAAAGTCCCCAGATTTCAAAGTATTTGAGGATGGTGTGGAATGGCTGGGGTCCAGGGGACTTTCACAGTGCTTAGCTCTGGTCTGAGTCAGCACCACTGATGTCCTGGGGAAAGTCTCACATGGAGCAGCGTTTTCGTTTTTTTTTTTTCCCAGGCAATGCAGGCAATGTTTGAAAGCCTATCCTGCAGTGTTTTGTTAAACTTGCTTATCTCTCAGCAAAGCTCTGCTGGAAAGCTGAGCACAACATTTGAACCCCATGTTATTTCCAAATGGCTGAGGAGAGAGCATAATTTCTGTTGTGGGCATGGCAGCTCTAAGTGTAATAAATATTTAAATACACCTGACAAAATTAAAGAGGCCTTGATGAAAGAACATGTCTGGAACACATTCCCCAGCGTACAGCATTGTTCTACTCCACAGGCAGGACTGAAGCAGCACTTCTACCATTTCTCTTTGCCTACCAGTGTTACGCTCCAGCTAGTAGCACTCACACACTGGAGCAGAGCACTTGCTTGGGGCAATTCCTGTAGAGCATCTGGCTCACGGTCTCTCTCATCTGTGTAACCGCAGTTATCTCCTGCCACTCACTCCGAGGCAGCCTGAGCAAGAGTCCTAGCCTGTACGCTGTGGAGCTATGGGGAAAGGTTGGCTGCTGAGGCAGCAGGAGGGTAGCAGACATCAGCTGGGGACGCAGTTTGGAGCGGTAAAATGAGAAGATAGGAGAGACAAGGGGCAAGAGGTTAAGATATCTTGGAAATGTACACTGCACAGAAAGAACAGGAGGGAGCCAGAAAGTCTGTGGCTGGAAAAAGGAGTTCACAGGAATGGGTGAAGCTCTTGGATTTAGGGAAAGGCAGTTTTGCTGGTCCCACCTCATCTTATTGTTAACGCTGATTGCAGGTCCCACCTCTTCTTGCTTAGGCTCCTGTGTTACACAAGAACACACAGGGTCTCACAGCACTGCCTTTTTTTTGGATGGGGTGGCGGAGGGAACCAAAGCCACTCTCTGAGGTACCCACGTCTGCTGCGGCAGAAACATCTGTGGGAAAAGGGCACAGCAAGGCAGTGCAGCAGGATGTGCGGAGAGGGCAGAGAGGCAACAGCAGGGAGTTTGTGCATGCAGAGAGCAAAGACAAACGGAGAGCAAAAGAACAAAGAAGCTAGGAAACGAGGAAGAATTTTATCACAGTAAGTTTGTTACAAGCCATAACCAGGTCCCATGTCAGCGACTGCTGTTGTTCCCAGAAGGAAGTAGGCAAAGCCGAGGGACATATGCAACTGCTAAGGGAAAAGAAGCTGTCTCCAAAATTATTTCCCTATTGTAACAAACTCTGCTGGAACAGCATCACTCTTCCAGTCCAGGAGTACACTATTTGCATTATCAGATCAGAAAAGGTGGGGTTTTAGCTGCAGCCTGTGTCTCAGTGTAGAAGCTGGCGTGAGTAACCAATAGCCTTTTGGCCCAAGACGGAGGAAGAGCAGTGAATGGAGCCCGTGGGGCTCCACCGGGGAATGCCACTGTGTTATACCAGCTGGGAAGCTGGTCAAAGGGCTTTCTAGAAAATCTGACTTTTTTTTTTCCTAACATGAAGCTAACCGTATATTTTTATAAGACCATGTATGACTTTTCTCACTCTCCCAGGGACCTCATTTTTCACCCCAGCTGACAGCACATGGCTCTGTTTTGTGCAGAGCGCAGCTCACTCTGTCAGCAAGGTCTCTCTTCCCTCCCTGCTTTTTATAAAATAAGGATTTCCAAAGATCTAAGCTGAAAAGGGCAAGAAAAGTTCTGGAAGTAGCTTGCCAAAGCATAAGACAGAGTCTGCTATGGAAAGAGGAGGAGAATTGAACCAAGTGTGATGGAACTAATGTTCCTTGGTATCTGTTTCTCTTTCACATGGATTGTCATTAATCTTAAGCATTCCTGACATTTTGCTGAGAGTAGGAAGAATAAACAGAGTGGGAAATTGTTCCTCTTCATTAAAAGAAAAAAAAACAGCTCTGTTCTAGTCTTCACTTCTTAAACAACTGTGCCTTCGTGATTCTGCTTCCCAAAGCAACTCAACCAAATACATGCCAAAAAAGGGGTCACCCCAGTTTTCACAGCAGTGGGAGGTAATGCACCTCTTTTCAGCAGTATCCCAGGCAGCTGGAAAAGAGTGACGCACGCTCCAGCGGAACAAAGGCTGTAAAAGGTGAGACTGGAAAATACGATCCTTTGGGAGGAAAATATAAGCAGTGGCTTTTATCCAGCAGAGCAGATATCCACCGGAGTCCTGTTAAGAAAACGTTCTTCATTTCCTGGCCATAGTCATGGGAGGGGGTTGGAATTAAAAAGAAATTATTATTCCAGTGAGTGTCCATTGGATGCATCAGCGATCGCCGTATCACCACGGGGTCAGCTGTCTGCAAGGCAAAGGCGGGGGCCCAGCTGGCCGGCTCTGAGCCCGTGAGGCCGCTGCATCACGTGCTGTCCCTCCTCCTGCAGCCCCGGACCAGAAGGCGCACGGCTATCTGAGCAGATCATCAAACCCCCAGTGCCAAACCCTTCCTTCTCTCTGGGGTGTTCAAACTCCCACGTCCATCGAACGGGCAGCTTCTCTCTCCCGACAGGGGAATGGCTCTGGTCTGTGTCCTCACAGTGGAACAGGCTCAAAACTCACAAACTGACGTCTGTGTTGTGTCTGTAATTAGCAGGGTTCAGGCACTCTGCAATATTGCTGGAGATGCCAATTAAATGAAAAAATCCTACTAGCAGCACACTCTTGAGAAATACAATTGAAGTCTGTTACGTTTCAGAGAAAGGCGCTGTTGTGGCGCTCAAGTGAGCCTGATCCACCGTGGTCCTAAATGGGGGAAAACATGTGCAGGGGCTTTCCTACCACTCCAAAGTTAGAGCAGCAAAGCACGCAGGTGGCTGAACGAGCCCTTATGGATCTCACCAGGGATGCGACCTGAGAGAGCATGACATGTGCCAAGCTCAGCCCCAGCTCTGTCTACACCTCTGTCTCCAGCTTGTTCTGGTAGGTCCATCAACACAAGCATCCCCTCATCCCTGATGAAACGGGTGAGGAAACCCAAAGACAGCGGTGCCCGATTGGGATGGAGGCCAGCATGCTGGGACAGCTCGCCACTTGCCATTTCTTGCTCAGCAGCTTCAGTGCCGGGGAAGCCCGCCAGTGTCAGAGCTGCTTGGCCAGGCTGAGGCTGTAGGCAGAGACTTCACTTCCCGCTTCACCTGCCTTTCAGTTTTTTGCCTCTTCAACTAACAAGCTATCTAGTACAGAATAAATCCCATGGTCTCTACCTAGGGATATTGTCTTGTAGTGGGAGAGCTAGCTCGACCAAGACCTGTGTGGCTACCTGCTAGAAGGCCCATGATCTGAATGGGTGCTAGCCCTGCCTTGCCCGCTGCTGAGCCCACTGGCAATGTGTACAGCTGCGCCAGAGGTCTCCAGGGACTGCTTTTTTTTTTCCTGAATGATTAAATACACAAGATCTTGTGCAGATTGCTATTGGTAAAGTGACAGATGCTTGTCATTATGTCTAAATCTTCTTATTCAGGGATCTCTCTCTTCTCCTTTTGGAGGCATATTCATGCTCACAGCTCAGGGAAGAGGGAAAAAAAACCCTCCTGCCTGCTGCTCCTTACACGCATCCCACATGGATGTGTGCATTGGGATGGGGGCAACTCCATCTCCTGCTCAACTGCTTCAGGATTACTCACATAAGCAGGGACTTCCATGCGGCAGCCCAAATTAACCTGAGCTGCCAAGCGAATTTGGCGCTTGGTATGACGCGATTCACGGATGTGGGCTTGGACTTGAAGCACCCCCCTTCCTGAGGCTTTTGTCCACCTGGCTGGTTTTTTTGTGTTTTGTTTTTTTTTTTTAAATTCCTCTGACTGCCCAGATTCAAACAAATTGCAGAAAGGGAAATACAGACGGGAGCCTGAGCCAGGAGTACAGGCACACGTGAGAAAGAGACCGTGTGTCAGGAATTCACCAGCCTGATGCTGGCAAGGAAAGGCAGACGCCCACGTCCTCGCAGCTTTGCTTGGCCACTGCAGAAAAGACGATGGGGGGTGTAGGGTGGGGGGTGGAAACCACCCTGCCCCCACAACCCCATACACTCTCTGTTTCCACCTCGTTTAGGTTGGCAGGATGTTGAGGGGAGCCAGGGAGGGTGGGAGGATGGAGGTGTCTCCCCAGCCGTGATCCCGCCGTGTAAGATGGGAGAGGAAGAGTCACCGCCAAGCAGGGCGGTGTGAAGCAGAGGGTGCACGCCAGTGCCATCTGTGTCTGTGCCCACATAACCTGAGCTGCCCCAGCGTGTACCTAGTCCCCGTCTGGCAGGGAAGGTGAGCACTCACTGCCAGCTCTCCGATCCGGCTGCAGCAGGAGCCACAGGAAAAAAATGCTGCTGCCCCATTCCCGCGCACCTGCTTTCTGCCTGGACCTGCTGGAGATGGGGCTGCCGGGGGGGAGGGCAAAATGGCTCCTTGCTTTGTGATGTCCTGGCCAAGCTCCCTGCTGAGCTCGGCAGGGGCCAGCAGGTGAGGAGCCAAAGTCCCTGTGCCTGCAGCGAGAGCGGGAACAAACCCTGGGAAACCTGGGGACGCCTGAGCTGGCCTGTCCCCTGCCCAGCATTACGCTGTTGCAGCGTCTTCTGGAGGGCTTTTTCCTAATTTTCATTTGTCAGCTCTAAAACACCCTGTGTATTGTGCAAAAATCTGACTTGCTGAACACCTGTATTTGCAAACATTGCACATTCACGGTGACAACAGGGGGTGAAGCTGAGAAGAGGGTTGCTGCTGCGCTGTTGGCTTCTGGCTTGCTGCAGGCAGGAGCTGGCGATCCTCAGCAAGGTGAGCGGATTGCCTCTGCTCATGCTATGTGCAGTAGGATTTCCTTTTCCCAGAGGGAATCGCAGAAAAACCAAAGAAGCAACAGAGGGAAAAGGTAGCTGCGTGCACCTGGGGTATCAGCCCTGCCCAGAGGTATAAAAAAAAAAAAGAAGGCAGAGGGTAATGAAGGGAGCGAAAGGACACCTAGTCTTCCTGTTTTTCAAAGGCGCGGGCAAGCGCAACTGAATGATGTTGGCGTGATGTCTCATTTCTTCAGAATCAGGGGTTAGCAGAGGTCTTCCCCTCAGAAGGGAACAGGGCAAAGAAATGGATCTTTGTCTCTTTAAGATGAGACGAACTGCCACTCTTAGTCATATATCTTTACTGCACCCTAGGGTTATAAAAACATACATCTTCGTTTTGAAAGTCTTTTATTACATCCATAAACATCAGATTGCAGCTGACTGTTCCCTGGATGAGAATGTCCTAGTAGTCCAAGTGAGTTTTGACAGGGGGAGGGAGTGAAAGTAAGATTGGTTGGGTTTTTTTTATTGGAACGGTGTTTATAGGGAACTTGTCAGTCTCTGGCATGCTACAGCCACTGTCAGAGAGCTGAGCGGCACCGAAGTGAGAGGACACGGGTTTCTCTGCTTATTCTCACTGTTGGACTCGGGTACCATCCCAGGTGCGGCATACGGTAAGCTTTCCTCCTGTCTTAAATAGGACGCAGTGTTTGCTTTGTTTCAGCGCCTGGGTTTTCAAATGGGTTTTGTGAGAAAACTGAAAAATGGGTCTCTGAAAAGAACTAATCCCTTCATTTGCTCTTCTAGCCGCTCCGCTGGGAGTCGGAGTACAGCAAAAAAAAAATAAAAGAGGGAATTAGATCTGAGACTTTCAGAGCACAGAGTGGTTGCTCCATTTTAGAGACACAGGGGTAACAGCCAAATTGTTTTGACCAGAAAAGTGAATGCTCTTGACAAGTATTTCTGACATCTCTAATGCCTGAGGAATTGCAAATCCTTTCAACAGGTACAAGAGCTATTATTTAGCAATACATTGTAAATGCTGAGCTGTATTTCTGTCTGATATGTTTTGCCTGGGCGATTGCACTCGTGAGACATCATGCTCCCTCAGGCAAGTAGCTTCAGAAATGCCACCGGGGTATTTCTACGTAGGGTATAAATGGGTGTTCTATAACCTGCAGCGTGTATATGAGAGCATGCAACGTTTCCGCTCCTTGAGCATGAGAAACCAAGAGTACATCCACATTGCAAGCATGAGAACGACTGCAGCACAGTGCAGTTTAAATTAGCTGGTGGGGGAAAGTGGGAACAATCGCGAAACAGCAGCTCACAGCTCAGCAAAGGCTGAGTTACGCTTCCCCTGTCTGTGTGAATACAGTCTGGACAGACTGAAAGATGGGAAAACATTGCTATCGTACTTCTTCCTTCCTGAAGTGTACTGTCCCTTGAAATCTGGGGTCTTAGTTTAAGGACTCATTTGCTTTTCCCTGCATTAGTGTTTTTGCAATCCTGTGATGGTCTTGGGAAGGGGCTGGGGCTTCACCAGGCTGACTTTCTTGTGCTGGCTGAAGCACCCCAGCACTGGAGTTGGCAGTGGGAGGCAAGGAGCTGCCGATGTGAACGCTCCCACTGCCGCAGCAGCTCAGGCAGCAATGGGATCCCCATGGGATCCCCGCAGTGGGTCTGTCCAAGTTATGTTCTCAAGGAAAAAGGGGTTGGGAAACTTGTGCCCTGCTGTGTCCATCCCACGAACCAGGAAAGGCGGACCTCATTCGGCAAAGGCAGTCACTTTGGCATTTCCCATTTGCCTGAAGTTTATGCATAGCAGTACAATCCTTAAGAATTTGCACCAAAAAATTGGTCTCCAGGATACTGTCCCAGTGTACATCTGAAAGGCAAGCTGGGTTTTCTTTTCAGCATAAGCTGTTGCATTGGTGATGGGCACTCTGGCACAGTGCGCTGATGGTGTAGAGGCAGTCCTTGTGATCCAGACCTTTCAAAAGTGGGCGGCGATTCTGGGTGAAAGGGGTCTCCTTTCCAGAGAGTGCTGCCTTAAAACAAGCCACCTCTCAGAGACCTAGCACCCCCAAAAAACCTTCTGAGAAACCTTGGCTGTAATCTGCAGGCAGAGGAAGGCAGAGTCATTCACAAATGCTGTTCACTGTTAAAACGACCAGAACAACTTTTTGGTTAAATGCCTCACCACCACAGCTGGAAGTCAGGATGTCACTTTGCAGGGGGGTTGAGGGTGTCTTCTTTCCTCTATCATTTTCTGTTATGTCTCCCTCCTATTTCTTTCAGAGAAGGAAGAATTGTTCCAGAATTTATTAGGACAGATTGCCGAGCAGTTCTCGAGGTAAGAAGCTGAACATCATTATTAATTTAAAATGTTATTTCTTTTATCAGCCCGAAGTGAAATTTTCACAGGAGGCAGAGGGGTATTTAATATCTCTTTCAAATCCTGCTCTTCCTGCCAATTTTAGACCTGGTACACCCGTTATTTCCTGCTGACAGCAATATCGTAGCTTAAGCCAAAAGTGATTTTGGCAATTATCTTTGATCTAAAAAGGAGAACAAGTAGTAAATATAAATGTTCTTATTGTGCTCCTGCCCTCTTAGGAAGCAAAAGATACGCTTCTTCATTGAACAGTCAAATCATAGAATCATAGAATCATATAATGGTTCAGGTCGGAAGGGACCTTAAAGATCATTTAGTTCCAACCCCCCTGCCATGGGCAGGGGCACCTCCCACTAGACCAGGCTGCTCAAAGCCTCCAATCATCCAATTTGTTTCATTTTTCCCTTTATCACCCAAACATCTCTCTCCTCCAAGAGGATTTCTCAACATCTGTACAACTCCTTAGTTTATTCTAGCTGGTTTCAATAAGTCAGATTCAATCCCACAACAGCTCAGCAAATCACTAGTGTAACTCAAAAGGAGGAGGGCTTCAGAGCGTGCAGACACCAAGATGCTGCTGTTAGGCGAAGCATTATCAATTTAGCTTTGCTTCCCTGGGGGGTACAATAACAAGTCACTGCCGAGAGAGGGGGTGATGAAGTGTTGCAGAGCTACAGTACATTCCCAGGGCCATAACAAAATCATTTGTTGTTAATTTTTCTGAAAATTAAACCCGGGTGTATCTTCTGCACAAATTTTAGCAATTCCACGGAAAATTTTCTTTTCCTTACGGCAACCGCGTTGGACAGATCAGTCCTCTGAAAAATATAGACATTTCTAGCAAAAGTCCTTTGTACCTAGGGTAGGTACGGCACTGAATGTATAACATTAATACATGAGGGTTTTCTTTTCAGGGTTTTTAAAATCAATGAACTGAAAACGGAAGTAGCTAATCACTTGGCAATGCTGGAGAAAAAGGTTGAATGTGAGTGTCCCTTTCTTCATATTGCAGTGGGAACCGGTGTCTCAGACCCCCCTCTCCCCCACCTTGCTGCCCTCCTTGCACCCCGCTTCTGTCCCGCTCCTCACAGCCCCTCCGCTTTCTCCAATCACTTGTAATTTGGCCAGCCTGGAGCCCGAAAGGCCACAGGCCAGCCTAGGGTGAGGCATGGGGAAGGCGGGAGCCCGTGGTGGCACCCACCGGCAGGGTGAGGCCGGGGAGGGACCATGTTGCAGGCATCTGAGCGCCTCCCAGCCTCCTCTTTGAGGGGCCGCCGAGCCCTCCGCCAAGCTTTGGGGTCGGGGGCCACATCCTCCTGCTCCCACGTCCCTGCAGCAGAGGGTCTCCACCACCCGCCTCCCCGTCCCCCACCTCCGAGCCCTGCCATGTCCCCGCCACGTCCCCGCCAGGTCCCCACCATGCCCCAGCAAGGGGGTGACCCCCCATGCCTCGGCAGGGGCACTGCCCTCACACAGCCAGGCCCTCACCACCATTCCCCCCTCACACGCCCGGGCCCTGGCGCTGGCTCCTGCACCCTGTAATTAGTTATACAGGAGGGTAACGCCGCTGCCTGCCTTCTACTTTAAGTTGGACATTTGCGCAGGTTGAACACGTCTCACAGAGGGACTTTTCTCCCTTCAGGCATCTATGCAAGCGGTTGGGTCGGTCCTTTACTGCTGACTGAGGCCCCGCGGCCAGCACTGATACCTGACCGTGTTTCTGCTCAGTGCCAGTCGCACCACCTTCCTCTGCCGGGAAAGGGCCCGCCATGGGGCGAGGCCGCTCCCCGCGGCACAAACAGCGGCGCCAACGCCCAGCCCTCCATGGGCAGGCGACACGTGAGCCAGCGCCTGTGGAAATACAGCCGGGCGGGCCAGGCAGCGGCTCCTGGGCTGCAAACGCGGGGTTCACCCCTGTCTGGCCATGTTGCAGATGTTGGCAGCATCAATTTCCTTGTTTGTTCAGTAACACAACCCTTTTCAGTTACTGTGCAACAACCAAGTTCAGTTCATCTGGTCAAAGAGATCCCTTTCTGGTTTTCTGGGGTTTTTTTATTGTTTCCACCCCCCACCACCACCACGCAGCATCTGACTTGCTGCTTCTCAGTATCTTATGCAGAGCACAGGTCCCTGAAAGGCAGGGAGGGGGTGTGGATAAGGCAGGGAGGGGGTATGGATAAAGCACTGTCACCCAGCACCATTTTGATACCAAAGGCCACATCCTCACGGATACGCAGCATTTCAGTCAGGATCAGGCAGGATCTTCCCCAGCACTACAGCTGCAGTGACAACTTACTCACTAGAGCTGGTTGGGGGGAAGAAAAAAAAAAAACGTTTCTGGTTCGTGGAAGAAGTTGTTTTCTTGAAATTTCCCCTGACCAGAAGCTACCTTGACCCTGCAGCTGCTCAGTGAGACTGATGCCTTTGTCAGCATGAGAGGAAAAAATGTCCTTATTCAAAGAGCAGCTGCAGGGGAACCCCCCCGCAGGGGCCACCCCAGGCGCAGACTCCCAGAGCGGTGGGAGCCCTCTGGCAATGTCCACGAAGTGGGCACCCTATGGTGCGCCTACCCCCAGCACAGACCTCTGCACAGAGCCCAGGTAGCAACCCGTCCCAGTCTGCTTGGCTGCAGTGTACCCAAGGCTCCGCTAATTTATTCTTTTGTCCAAAAGAGAGGAAAAAAAAAAAAAAAAAAAGGAGGGGAAAAAAAATTAGCTCCGTCACTCTGCATTTTCTGTGAAACTTCTGACCAACTCCAGTCCTCGGGGCTAAATGCCACGGGCTGTAGCAAATGAGGCAAGCATTCCTGTAGGTCTTCCTATCTCCTTGGCAGCCCAGGCAAGCAACTAATCCCAGCCAGCTAGGAGCTGCTTTTGGCCGCTTGTTCTCCCCAGTGACCCTCAGCTGCACCCTTGCACACACGCTGCCTTTCAGCACTGGCACAGTGGAGGGAGATAACAAAGATTTGGAGATAACAAAGATTTGCATGCCACCGCAGGTGGGGAAGAGTTGTGCACTTGCACTCTCCGGCACTTTTTGGCTGGTTTAGGGAAGGCAGCCTACCCAGAGCTGCCGTGCCATGCGGGTGAACTGAATTCACTGGTCCCCAGATGCGGCTTCTTTCTGTAAGCGGGTCTCACCGCTGATGGAAATAGCAGGAGATATAGCAATCTGCTGCCATTCTGCCTGAGCGTTCGCGATCCCATCTCCAGCAGCCTCAGCCTGTGGGAAGGAACTCCCTGGGTTGCCTGTCTACAAGTGCACCCATCTGCCCGAAATCAGACTTCCAGAACTTGCAACAGAGCCAAATCTGAAACATTTTGAAATAATCGCAGGCTTTCATGTTTAAAAAGCAAAACTGTGAGAGAAGGGAGTGTCCAGCCTCTGTCCTCGAGCTGGGTTCCTAGAGGTTGCTTTAAGAGCTGTGCTTCAGTGCTGGATTCAGCCCAAGGATTTCTTTAGACAGCACAGGGTCTTTTCAGAAGGTATTTCTTGCTGCAGAATAATATAATGGGCCTTTAATCAGCGTTCATGACAAGGCCATTTATCATTTACAAGCCAAAAGTGAAAAGAGTTGTGCTTTTGTTTTGCCTTTCTCCTGCCTCCTTCAGAGATCCCTTTTCCACCACTTTCACATGTGACCTCCAGGATTTCTTCCCCAGAGGGGGCGTGTGTGGGGGGATAAGTGCTCATGACAGCGCTACATCTGCACCTCGCATAAAATGTTCTCAGCTTCCTTCCCGTTACTGTCTAGAGACCGCATCACAGAGATGTGTTTTCAAGGAGCCAAATCTTTCAACTGATTTTGAAATCCCATCTAAAGCTTGTGACTTCCCCTTGGAAAATGGGAATGCTTGGTCCCATGGCTTGACTTACTCTGTATTCACACAGCAGCCCACACACGAATATGGAAGCTGGCAAAACCCCTTTACAATTTGTAAGCATCTCACATCTACCTTAAGAAAATAATTATGTAAATTTTCTGCTCCCCTGGAGAGGTTTTGGAAGAAAACTAAAGAGACACAATACGAAAAAATGCTCAGGGCTGCCATTTTGCGCTATCACTCCTCTTCTCTCTGGAGTTGCCTGCCCCACTACCCTGTCAGTCTGATAATTCTGCTTTGCTCTCACTGCTTCAAATAGGCACCAGCCACCATTTAGACAGTTTGGCAAATGGGCTACCCATGAACTTCTCCTGGATGAATGCACCAGGGTGGTACATAGCAGCGCGGGGCCTGCAGGTAGTGGCAGCTGATTGTCAGCAGCTGAACAGGTGCCCAAAAAAGTGCAGACAGATATCCAGAATGAAGATATTGAATAAGCAGGACAGCATCTGGCCTGTATCATCACATTGTGATCACCCAAAGAAATTGCTTGCAATTATGCTAGACAAAAAAGCATTTATCTGGAAGTGGGATTTTTAAGTGGAGGGTATTCCTGTAGTCAAGTATAAATCAAAACCCTTTCCCTTTCCTCTCCTAATATGTGGCATTTTGGACTTGGTTCATATACCTGTTTTTCCCCTTTCCCAGTTCCAACAGCAATCTTTGTTGTTACTAGCATAAAGAAAACAAAACTGAGGTCTCTGCTTATCTACAGAGTTGTGCCCTTCCGAGGCAGTTTTTTTATCACTTACATGCTACCCTCCAGATAAGTGTGATTTTTACTATTATTTTCTAAGTCACTGAATACTGATTGTACGATTGCACATTCCGAGTTCCCTGAACCACAGCTTCTCCGTGCAAACAATGAGTTCAGTAAACAAATGAGCTGTGAAATGATTGCATGTGAGTGACATGTACTTAATAAATGGTGCTGTATTATGTCCTTGAGCACGCTGATAGTTCAACGAGAGGGAAAGAAAAGGGAGAATATTCTCATACTTGCACTGCGTTAGGTTCTCACGGCTATGTGGAATGAAGTGCATTGCTGCATAAACAGACAATCAAACTATTTGCCTTGTGGCCCTCATAATTACATACAGAAGGGGAATATAGGATTTTTGTGCCCTGTGCAGAAATAACCTTTGATTACAAAATTGATTGGCAAAAAGAAGTGACAGATTTTCAATAGTTAAAAAAAAAAATTAAATCAATCATTAGAGCAAAACTTTTCAACATTTCTGTCTCTCTTTCCTGCATTCTCACTTTGATTTCTCTGTATCTAACAATGCTGCTCAGAGCTCCTTAACGCTCTGCGTGAACTTCCAAATTAAAACATTCTATCTTAATGGGAATTCTAATCCTACTGGGACATGTTTGCTGAGCTGCGCTTATCATCCCATCACCGGAGGGTTTTTTTTGCTCAGGATTTCCTCTGATTCGTGTTCTACAGCAGAGAAGTGAAGGCACTAGAACAGCTGACTGCTGCTAACAATTGTGGAAAAGCTGAGACGTTATAGCCGTTCTGTGAATTAAAATATTGTAGCTATTATCTAAAATTGGCAGCAGAGAATTCCTATGGGTTTTCAAGATATATGGCTTTGGCAGCACCTGCATATGTGAGAACCGGGGCAGACTGTAAGAGCTTGCTGGCTCACTGGATAACCCCACTGTTAAAGCCCTTTGAAATTTGCACAATTGTGAAACGAGATCCTTCGACTTTCGCCATGGTAACACCCCTGTTGTTTTCCTTTGTTGACAGTGGAAGGCCTGAAAGTAGTGGAGATTGAGAAATGCAAGAGCGACATTAAAAAGATGAGGGAGGAAATGGCAGCAAGAAGCAGCAGGTAAGTTCTGCTTTGGACCTAACCAAAGAAATAAGCATCTGGTTTCAAACCCTAATGCGTTTCCGCAGAATTGAGTTACCTTCTGGGCTTAGAAATAAAGGAACAAGGAAACCAATAACCATTAAGGACAGTGGCTTTAATTTAACATTTGAACATCTATAGCCATTCATCTGTTAACATAGCTGGGGCCGCGGGAGTAGAGAAAAAGGTCTTGCAAAAGACAGTTATTTTTCACCATACAGAATGGGAATTCTTCATCCAGATTTACTAGGAGAGAGGGAAAGGGAAAAGAACTTCTGCAAAGTGTGGTATTTGGTTGGGAAACAGCTAAAGCTCAAATCAGCTCAAATATATTCTGGGAAAATATCAAATAAATATGTAGCAGCTCTTCTAATGATGATCTCATGCTATTATAAAACATACGTTTCAATTTCAACAAGAAATTGGGAATTTAATTTCTAATTCAAGGGCTCACTGTGATTGTGAAGCTTGGTTTTGCTGTAATTATTAAAACAACAGCAGAAAAAATTGCATTTTGCTCAGTATGCGGTCTCGGCTGGAAAGTCTGCCCCCTGTGTCACTGAAATACCCCGTTAGGACAAACAAACCATCACTGTGAGATTATGAATACTTCTGGGAAGGTTGCTGAAGAGGGATATACTGCGGTGCTCAAAGTGCGGGTGAAAGGGATTTTTCTCAGCAAACGTAACTATGCTATCTTGACAGCCTCTCTCTTTTTCTTCATTTGGGGTCAAATTCTCTGACCTTTAATCAAAGCTATTTCCTATTAAGGGCAATGGGGGATTTGCTAAAAGAATTAGGCTTTATAATCACTCTTTTATAAATTTTGCTATCAGATATGTCAGGAGGCACAGTCTTAATACATCCCTAAGGCCAAATTCAGCTGTCATACTAGCATAAATGCAGAGTAACATTATTAACCTCAGATTTGCTCCAGACTTATACCAGTAGGATGGATTGCAGTTTGCCCTGTGACTTGCATCACTTCTTGTTCAGGTGTGGGAGGAAAAATCATTAGAAAAATCAGAGCTCAGATGGGAAGCAAATGCAAAAACATGTACGCTGATTTGTGCTGGGTGTGGTGTGAATAACGTGTGTGCCCGTACTTTTCCTCAACTGTTGTAGGGAGCTGGGAGAGCTGCATTTATAAGCATAATGACACACAGGCAGGTAGGGAATGAAAACCAAAAAAAAAAAAAAGAAGTTACAGCAACTTCACGTTTGCCCAGTTGCTGCCACACACATCAGGAAGTATGAGATTGTCCCAGCAGCAGCCATGACTCATTCCTGTTCCAGATCTTGTCACCTTACAATCTATTTTTTGTAGTATAAACAGCAATATGTTAACAAGAAAAACAGGAATGGGGAGTGTTACATTCGCCCAGTGCAGCCAGCTCCAGCTGAGGTGTAGTCTTCACTAAGGGCTTGTAGTGAGATATGACAGCCGCCAAAAGACAGAGACCAGCATGGAGCGTGATGCTGGAAAGCTGTGGTAAAAAATGGTGCAGTGCTCAGCAGCAGGTAGTGCTAGGCACAGATGCTCAAGCTAGCTTGCTCTGAGCTCACACCGCGTAGCTGCTTTCGCTGAAGCAGGAGCCTAACTTGCTCTGCTCAGCATCAGTTTGTGCCATATCCGTGTGGGAGCCACCTGTCACAGCTCTTCTTGGTTGCCTTGAGCTGGATCTTCCTCTTCCCTGCTGCACAAAAGCTCCTCTTCCTTGCACACAATTCTGCCCATGATTATCTGTACCCTAAGGGCTTGGGTCTCAAAGCAAGCAGCTAGATGTGGCTAGGTGCAGTGTGTAACCAGAGATGGCTACGAGTCACCTCTTTTTGCTGTAGGAGTGAGGAGAGGATGCTCCTTGGTGGCTGGCCATTAAGAGGGACCCCATCAGGAGCTGATAAAGAATGAGCTGTGGTTCTCTATTCCCGAGTGACCACGGCTCCACAGGAGCCATGCCACTAGCCCGCAGTGACTCCAGCCTACAGGTGCTTCACCCCAGAGCGGCTGAGCAAGCTCTCTCCCATTGGCGTGAGATATGTCCATGCTGTGGGGGGGAACAGGGGCATCCCAGAACAAGTGGAAATGGTTTTGCTGCTATTTAGACTTGTCATCCCCTGTGCAATGTCATTTGCTAGATAATGCATTACAGTTGCAATTAGGGATCACATTTAATTTTAATTAATGTCAGAAGTGTGTGAGTCCATAGATTCCTTCAATAATATCCCAGTGTACATAGCTGTATTCTTGTATGTTTACATATTCTTAAATTCGCTGTTACATTACCAAACGACAGAGTAAGGATGAACAGCTAGGTTTATAAAAGTCACCACGCAGTGTGAATTGTGCATCTTCCTCTTCAGAAGAGCAAAGCAGCCCCACTCACATCCCCTCAAACTGCTTTTTTTGCTAGTCTGCTTTTTGTGCTTACCACCAGCAGATGCTAATAACATTATAGTGTCATTTAAATTCATGATCATTTGCAAATACAGTTTTACATTTGTAAAGCTCTAATGCATCCTGGCTCTAGTGTGTTCCTTAGTGTGGTAGGATGAAGGCTTCAATGTCTTACTACAGCTGGGAATTAGAGATAGTTGGCTGACCCTCAGCTAACCCTGGCAACCTGCTCCAATTAGGGCAAGGAATGCCCCAATCTCACTATTTTTATCCTACTAATACCCCTCACAGTGGAGTTTTGAGGAAACAGCTTTAGAAAAGATTAAGATGGCTTTTCACCAACTGAGAATCTCCTTAAACAGGGCAGGAAATGGCAGCTGGTTTGAAGCCAGCTGACCACCATGAATTGTAAGATGACATAACTTTCGCAGGATTCAGACAACACCATCAGAAATTACAGCAGACATCAACGTTAAGAGGAGAAAAGAGACCTGTACCAATTCCCAACAGAGAAGAGAAGCATTAAAAAGAGATGGAATACAGAATATGCAAAATAATTTTAAAAGGGACAAATAAAGTTAATGGACTAATTTGTTTCATTTCTTTTGGGGGGGGGGTTCTTTTAGCTTCGTTTGTCAGGAGGCTCGAAAAATGAGAAAGGATAATCCAAATGTTAGGACTACAGGCATAAATGCAAAATGCAAGCAGATCAACCTCACATGAGAGTTATTAAAAGTCCATGTGACAAACTACCTGGAGAACACGTGCTGAGTTAAAGTATCACAAATGCCATGGGTGATCCTACAGACCTCTTAGTTTTATTGTGCCCCCTGTGGCTGTAAGGCAAGAAGCCGCTCTCACATTGCAATGCAGCAACCCAGATGTTCTGCAAAGGTTGTAAGGCTGGTGTGCACCTCCCACCGTCATGGTCCTCTGCTCAGATGGGATAGCATCAGCTTGGCTCTTCCACACGCAGAGGAAGGAAGACCAGAAAACTGCCAGTGGGTGCTGGTGTTAATAACCAGGCAAGTGTTAATTATCGATAATTACTGGTAGCAGCTCCCTTCCTCCATGACCGGGGAGCCAAGCAGACTGTGTCTGCTGAGCCTGTGCCTCACTGCTGTTGTCCTGCCTGAAGGGCAGCAGACAAGATGGTCATGGAATCAAAATGGATGGTCTTACCCAAGCTTTTACGAGGCCTGGAGCTGGGCTGCAATAAGCCATGGGCTCAGTGGGTGCCTACACTAGTGAATAAGCACAGGCATGCCAGTGTCCATACGCAGCATGGCCCCTGGCAGGGCTTTGCCAGGACCACTATGCCTGCCATGGACAGCAAAGAAAGGAAAGTTACTTTGTTTAAATAGAAGTGATTGGGTATCCATGGATACACGCCTGAAGACAGACGCTCCTCTCTTGAATTCAAATAGACAGAGAAGGGGCGACGAGGGTGTTGTACAAGGGGAGAAAATCCTAAAGAGGATCCCACTTTTAAAGCATTTGAGGAACACCACATTGGACAGGAAGAGGCTGGGGAGTGGGGTAATTCTCCAAGCGATGCCTCCTGAGAGACCAGAGTACTTCCGGCATTTTTCGAGGCACTGCAGTTCTGTTCCTGCAATGTTAAGAGCTGAATATTTCATTTCAGGACTAACTGTCCCTGCAAGTACAGCTTTTTGGATGAAAACAAGAGGCTGACTCCGCGTCGGGATGTACCATCCTACCCAAAGGTACCACTCAACGCTTGCTCTTCCCAGAATCTTACTGCGTGCTTGCCATCCCGACAAGTGCTGGTTTACAATTCATGACTCCCTAGCCATCGACCGCCTAGTTATTGTAAATCCACAGACTGATCCAAAATCCCTTGAAGCTGATGGAAAAAGCTGTCCTTGCCTGCAGTGACTTAAAGTTGGATCCTCACTAGTCTTTAATACTTGAAATCTCATTAGTGTTTGAAATGTTAATGAACATTTTGCATTCGTCAACATTTAATGCTCTTTTGTCTAGTTATATTTGTTTATTCTCCATGCTCATAGTGAACAATCAAAAATAGCCCATGATGTTGTACTCAAATTGAAAATAGTGCTGCTGCCTGTTTTCTCCTGATGGATTATTTTTTAATTTAAAAAGTAATTTATGGGGTTGCATCACCTAGGGGAAAAAAGGGAAAATGCGACATTGGATTCTCTCCAGAATGATTCATTGTCTCTGTGAAAATGACTTAGTGTATTTGCTAGAGAAAACAGTAATGCTTAAAGAAAAATGTCTACTGGGCAAGTACGAGCACAAATCCACAGTGATGAATGAGGCTGAAACCGTGAAGCACACAGGACCTTTGGTCCTAGCACCGGCAGTCTTTGCCCACAGGAATTATTCAAAGCTACCAGGTTACGTCTGCCCGGTGCCCAGCTCACACCTTGACAAAACACCAGCTCACACGTGTGCAAATCATAGTTCGACAGTGGGCGTTTGCTCGCACACATCAAAGCTGGTTCAGCCACTCTGAAGTTCACGTGGCCCCATGTGATGCAGGTGTATGATATGGACGTGCACCCCTGCATATTTGTCTTCCGAACGTTACAGAGCAACGAATTATAAGTTCTGCTGTTTATTCCGCTCTGCCTAGCAAAAGTGACCTCTAGGTCTCTGAAACAGACATCACGAGACTTACATTTCTTTTAATTAACTTTTGCCCAAGAGGCTTGTGCTCCTGATGCTAACATATGTTTTCACAAAACGTATCAATTCTAAGCCAGATTTTTTCCTTGATAAAAGATATGTCAGATCAGCCTTTGATATACTGCTATGATATTAGGATCTTGAATTAACAGCAAGCGCTACAAAGAGTTGTACAGACTGGCTGCGGAATAAACTGGTAGTCTGTATTTCTCTATTATCCCTGACCAAAGCTCATAGGAGTTTTGGTTTTAGGAGTTTGGGTTCTGTTTGACAGATTTGCAAAATTTGTTATCAGTTGTCAGCTGCTGGATTTCAAGTACACTGAAAGATGTCATTACAGCACTGTTATCAAATAACAAATCTGTACTGCTCATTCACATTTCCCTTGCAGAACGTCATATTAAATGTACATTCTATATGCAAATGCAAAAATCATTGCCTTCTCAAGAAGGAAAATTAATCTTCAGTGTTATTCTTCCTTGGATTAAGTATCAACAATTGGATGGCTCAGAAAATTTCATACACCTGCTTAGTACAGTAAGCCCAAACTAATTAGAGACAGCCATGGTAAATGGGCCAATCAAAGCTACAAGGTCTTTGTATCCCAGAAAGACCCCGATCAATAGAGTGTTGAGAAGATGAATCGGTAGAGTCCAGATCTCCCTTGGTCTTTTAACCCTCCACATTCTTTTTTTTTCATTTTGTATACAAATTGTAACTGGCCGATGAGATTGATTTTGTTTTAAGCCTCTGAACGTAATGATAAAAAATCACTTGAATCTTCCAGGCTGGCAACCAATTTGAAAATGTGGGCGTTCTTGAAAAATACTCAAAATGAGAGCATAAATCATCTGAAAGTAAATATATCACAGCCACCAGCTAATTTAACACTGTAAGCATAGACACTTCACACCATGCAGCCATGACTGGCTGCATTGAATGACGCTGATGCTCTGCAGGCAGCAGAACCAGTGCAGCTGGGGACAGGTCTGTGCCCTTTAAATCCCTGTGCTGGATTTACCCACAACCCCATCCATAACAATTCCGCTCTCCTCCTCTTTCTCCCAAATCCTCCACTTCCCTACTCTGCAAGCATCTCCAGCTGCATGCCAGCTGGTGCCGTGGCAGGCGGTGGGCCACCTGGGGGCTTGCTGCCCACCAAGCTTGGGCATCCTGCCATGACCATGAGCAGCCCGTTGGGGAGGGTTGAGGGGCGTTGGGCAGGCAGAGGGAGAGATCAGTTGCTCTCTCCTTGGGAAATATGTCTAAACCCTGTGTGAATGGGACCCCGGGATGCCCAAGGACACGCCAATAGCAGGTTCCATGCCAGGGTGGGGGACCCTTACTTATGCTGACTGCCTTTTTGTCTGCAGTACATGCTGTCCCAGGAGACCATCGAAGCACTACGGAAACCAACCTTTGATGTCTGGCTGTGGGAGCCCAACGAGGTAAGGTTGCCACGTTGGCTGGGTTAGCACTCTTCCTGAGAGCCAGCAAGGCCAGAAGAGCCCTTTGACGTGGTCTGCAGGGCTTTCCCCCTTTTCTGCCCCTTACTCTCTATATTTTTTTGAAATTTTCATATCGCAACAGAATACAGTACTTTTTCCTAACATATGCCAGATAGATTATGCTAATTATCATATCCTGACTCCTCTTTATTTTTTCTTTAATCTCTTCCTAGTAACATCCCACAACAACCGATGCACTATTATCGCCACATAAGTTCTCTCGTGTCATTTTACCTGAAGAAATCAATCCCTAGCAAAGTGTATGATTAAGCATATCACCAATAACTCCGCTCGAATCAATAAAGCAGCGTGCTGCTGTGTGAAGCCAGGCAGAGGTGCATGCATTCATTCACAACCTTTTAGGCAATGGGTTTTCTGCGATGTATTCTGAAGAGGTTGCAAAGCTGCATGCAGAGCCGATTAGTATTTTCTTATTGCTATTGCTGTTTTTCTTATTGCTATTAGAATTATTCATTGCGCATCACTTGTACTGCAGAAGGTTCTGGAAAGCCCATGTGTAAACCTCTGTAGAAACATGAAGGAGAAGGAAGTTTCTGTAATGGCCAGTTTATAATGTAAAATGAGATTCAGCAAATACAGCAAATCTCACCTAGGAAAAATGTAAGGGAGAACAGGACTAAACCAGGATTTTAGTGATGGGTTTTTCCCAAGGGAAGGATTGGGTGGTTCTAGCAGCACTCCCAGCAGCAATCACCTTAATTACCTTCTCGATCAGATGTTGTGCATACAAGTGTCATTCTGGCTCAGCACCTGTAGATCAACAAGACAAGGAAAAATACCCCATACCCCACCCACAGTAACAGCATATTTCCTTCAGGATATTTCATCTGGCAGGACTCTCTGGTGGCTTTAGCTCCATCTCTCATTCACACAGGCTGGCAGATCTTCCCTTGTGCGGACCATGCCAAGCAGAGGCTGGCGGTCTGCAGTTACTGCTCCCTCTCCATCCCCTTTTCTCTGTACCGTGGCCATACAACTGCTCAGGCAAAATTACTCACCCCTAGCTCTTGAATGCCTGTCAGGTCTTTGCAGCAAGAGAGAATTACGACCTGCCAGGTGGACCATAACACTGTTGGCTCATTGTTGTTCTGACTATTAAGAAAGAATAGGGAGACACAAAAACCATTACCCACGGATTCTTGTGTGCTGAGGCATAGTATTTTAGCACAGTAACTCATTTAGAGTACTAGGAAACACTATATGGTGGCATGAACGAGGTTAACAAGAGGGTGCAGAGATTAGACATGCCCTGCAAGGAGGAGTGCTGCTCAGAAACAAGATACCGCACAGACTCTGGTGAACCAAGCACCATATGGGTTTATGTCACCCTTTAAGCTCTGGTTTACGTTTACAGAGAATATTTCAATTCTGTCAGTGCTTGTTTAGCAATGAATGTTTGCCCACATGCTCAATGTGGGGGGGCAGGTTATAAACCATAGTCTTCTGTAAGCAAATTAATAACGTTGTGCTCTGCAGCATCTCAGTAAACAGAGCTATGCAGCAAGCTTGCATTCTTGCTAAATACCCACTCACTTTCAAGCCTCAGAAAAGTCCGATATTCAAGCTTTTGTTGTTGACCAAGAAAGCTAAAAATGAAAACTGAGATTCTCCTGTGTTCAGGGGCAGGAGCTTTGGGACTCAGAGTCACCCTGCCACTCACCCAAAGCTCTCTTGACAACAGCTGGAGGGAGACAGGCGTTTCTGAGGGTAATTCAGCCCTTCTGGATCAAGTTTATTGTCTCAGAAAGTCTTTTCTGAAACTATTGCGAAACATATTCTCCCTCAGGGACTAGGAACAAGACAAGGTGGTCTACAGCAAAATGCTGGCCTTGTGATCTGAGCACAATTCAGCTCGTGACATTGTCCCTCAAGCCTTGCAGGAAAGTCTCTTCCTGTTCAGCTGACTCAAAACCAGCCCCCTTGTTACTGCATGAACTATGTATATTCCCTGGATAAATATAAAGTTTCATTAGATGAAATCATTTTTCTGGAGGGTTTTTAAGAGCCTAAATAACAGAACCCTAACTAAAAATGTCTCCAAGGCCATATTTGTGACATTACACTCATCACATTAAAACTCCTGGATCAGTCTACAGTCTAAGAACTGCATCTGCTAATGTAATGGCTACATTTCATCCCCTCCAGATTTTGCCTTCAGAAATGGGAATGCAGATACATAAACTCCTGAACTCCTGGAAGCCTGCTCATTCCTGACCAGCTGTTAAGTGCCCAGACACCTCAGATTGTCAATACCTTTCTCTTGCGGTATTTTCAAACCCAGAAGAATAACCGGGAATGGTAGTGCTAAACTACTTGCACCCTGCTTCCTACCACAAAGCAAATGTTGTCTCAAAAGAGCAGCCTGCCTTTGCATTTCAGATACAGATAACTTCATAGTTACAGTTTATGGGAGTGGATGGTCACAAACCTGTTGCAATTGTGTAGTGTTATGACGAGAGTTCTTTTGTTAATCAAGAAATGTCAGTTAAGGTAGTGGATTTAGGAACTCAGTAGAAGTCATAAAGAAAGAAGACATTGATACATGTCTAGAATAAACATTTCTTCAAGGATCTCTTATTTTCTGCTGTCATTTTCTATACAGCTAGGGCCTTTGGAGTCAGAGGAAAAACTCCCTCTGATTTCATTGAGCATTAGAACATATCCCAGCTGAATTAGAAAAATGGCAATACTTTTTTGTGAGAAGGAATCTCTATGATACACATGAATCACAATTACTAAAGAGAGCTGGTGCGATTCAAAGCCCTGCACAAAACCTATGAAGTCAACAGCAATCTGTCTACTTCAAAAAGCTTTCAGAACCTCTCTATCTCCCCTCTTGCACTATCTTTAATCATGCAATCTTTGAACATCTTTCTTTCATCTTAACAAGAGGGCTCTGCAATTATTAGATGCTTGCAAGAAGGAAATTCACTCTGCAATGTATCGTGAAGTGAAGTGATATTTACCAAGCCAATAATCTATCGGTCTCTGGCTGCAGATGCTGAGTTGTTTGGAACACATGTACCATGATCTTGGGTTGGTAAAAGACTTCAACATCAATCCTATCACGTTGAAGAGGTGGTTGGTAAGTATTTCAAATTACTGATATTTGCAAGTTTTCATATTCAAAAATCAATAAACAATCCATTTAGTCATGGAATTAACTTGACTCACATGAGTAATCCCACTGAAAGCAGTCAATCTATACAAATTCTTAAAATTTAAGTACTTCAGCAAATGTTTGCATTCTTGTGGTGACAAATGACTTTTTTTTAACTGTTTTACATGTTCAACTGTTTTACATTTGCTGAGCTTTCTATTACTGAAAGCAGTTCATTTCTGGTGAATGCTTTTGGTACCTAATGTAAATGGAGACAAGTGTCTTCAGACATGGCCAAAAAAAGCCAGTATGTGCAGAAATCATTAGGTGTGCTAAATCACAGGGAGTAAAAGAGCAAGGCAGGAAGGAAAAGGAATTGCTGAGAAGTTAAATAACTTCCTTTGCCTTGGTTTATTAATGTTGAGCAAGTTGCAGAACTGCAAGACATGATAAAGATGAGATCATACCAAAACTATGATGCCTAAGGAAGAAACACTAGAGTATTTAAAAATCAATAAGGTATCAGGTCCACGGGAGAGCATAAGAAAGAATTTGCTAAAAAGCTGAATAACATATTTGCTTTCTCAGAAAAACCCACCATGTTCCTAGAGAACTGTAGAACTGTAAATATTTTACCCATTGTATAAAAAGAAGAATTTTAGTTAGTAAAACTGAAGAATTATAGTTAGTAAAACTTACATCTCTACCTGAAAAACCAGTTGAAACAATAATTAAAAACATCATGATATGAAGTTCATTATACAGATGTCTCATATGATTCCCGTAGCGAAGAATTATATCTCACTAATCTCTTCTAATTACTTGAAGAGTATGGACAGAACAGAGGGAACTGTTTTACATGATTGATGTAGACTCCCAGAAAGGCCTGAACAAATTCCACGAATTCAGAAGCTGGCTAGAAGACATAAAGCAAAACACTAGATTCATCCTATCACGAAGTACAGCAAGAGCAAAAAGCACCTGCGCACCAGCATATGCAGGGCAGTGACAGTCACTGCTTGGTGTGCTGCTGCCAGCTGAAGCTAACAAGGCATTAGGCTGATCTGGAATAAGGGATAAAATGGGCCGATGTTACTCTGTGTCCATAGAAGGCATAAGGCTTACCTGGAATTTATGCCGGGTTAAGGACTGGTTAAGTCTTTTTAGAAAAATTGTATGACTGCATTAAAGGAGATATAAAAAATGATCAAGACCTAGGAAATCTCTCCCCAAAGAAGGTGGATGAAAAGCTCAGTATTGTTGACCCTAGAAAGCAGCTGAACAGAAGGGGTGGGATGAAACCCAATACAATCAAGGCAAACACAGGGTAGATAAAACAGAAAATTTCCTCCTCCTGTCTCACAGCCTGAAAACATGGGAAACAAGGTGATATGTCAACACACACCAACATGCCACCCACAAGCATTACTGCAGGCAGTTTCCTGTTAGCTTCTATCTCCAAGTAATTTGTTACCACTAGCATTTAAGACAGCCTCGTTCTGAACAACAATGCGAGTTTATTACGTATTTTCTACATAGGTAAGACAGGGTGAGGTTTCCTTTCTTAAACATTAGCTTCACAGAAAGAAAGGCGGTTAAAAAAAGCCCCAAGGACTCTGCTTCAAACTATGATACTTCCCCAGGCACAGTATGGGCACCAGTTTGAACTTAAGTGGGAGAGAAAAAGCCACCTCATGCATATGTTTACTTTCTTGCTCCCACATCCACTGGCTACAGAAATGTTCCAGAAAGGGGAGGAAAGGATGACTAATACAACCCAGTCGTTCCAGCCCTTCAGTGCTCTGAGTCAGGAGTCCCCTGGGATGCTCTGGGCTCCACTGCTGGATGTATATGTTACATCCCTGCAGTGTTGTATGGTGCCTGGGCATGACCACAGTGTCCGTGTGGAGGCTGGGAGATACTGCCCACCACCTGTGAGCCTGGCTGTCAACCATATTGTGCCATTAGTTATTCATTTTTAAATAACGTAATATATTTCTAAAGTCCTTGCTGCAGAATAGTCCGAGCTTTTGCAATGAAGTCCCCAAATATTGAATAAGCTTTGAAAACCCACAGTTCTCTTCACCTCATCCAGAACTTTGAGGCTTCCTAGAAGTCAGGTCCCAGGTTGAATGGTTCGATCCTGATGGGGCTTGAGGACTCTTAATATAAATTCACTATTTAGCTGGAAAACGGGACACTGATTCTGTCCTTGTCATTTATTCAGGCTCAGTAATTGAAAGCATGTGCATAAGGGCTCTCTAGGGTCCAGGCTACGGATGATTCAGTAGAAGGGGACCAGCAGTGCTGCTGATGCTTGGCTGTTTTGTGCAGGACAGGACACCAAACACACCAGTGCGTTGGTAGAATGATTGTGGCGTATGTTAACCCAGCTGTGACAGCTTCACACAGCAAGCCTGGCTTACAGCAGGGAGGACACACGGAAAGACAAGCTTTAGCTTGCATTTGTCATGAGGACACATAGCCAGGATCTGTAGAAAGTTAAAACACACAAAAATCACTCCCATGTGCCTATATGGCTAAATCTTTCCCATGCTGCCTAGCGTAGGAAATCCACACAGGTATGCTACTGCATAGTGCATATACACTCACATCTTCACTTTGCCAAGCAACACTCCCCAAAGTGCCACCTCTGAGCGTTTGCAAACGAAACAGCAACTAGGCTTCAGCCTTGCAGATTTCAAAGCTGCAATTTGCATTCAGCAAGAGAGGGGAACAGGGATGTACTTTACATCTTTAGTAACCTGGGGTTCTTTACACAACCCAAAGTCACCGTTTAACCACCTCATGATTTGAAATACAAATTCAGGATGAAAGCAGAGAATCGTATCTCAAGACCGAGATGCACTTGCGGCTGTGCTGGGATGTTTACCCATTGCTAGCTGGTATGAGAAAGAAGTTGCTATGAGGTTTATCTGCTGACAGATTCTTGAAAGGCAATAATCTCCCACCCTCAGAGTGACGCTCTGTCCTTGCAGAAAATAATACTGGACTCCATAGGACTTCTGTAGGGATTCTTACGGTGCTTCCAGGGAGGCTGGGAAGTGTATGTAATCATGTTTTTCTGAAAAGCGCCCTCCTGTCTCTGACTGCTTCATTCCCTCTCTCTGCAGCTGTGTATTCATGACAATTACAGAAACAACCCCTTTCATAATTTCCGTCACTGCTTCTGCGTGACCCAGATGATGTACAGCATGATCTCACTCTGCAGCCTCCAGGTATGCCCCCCACCTCAATAGTGTCCCTCCATTTCCATCACGGGGCACACGTTCGTCCACTGGGCACCACAACACCTGTGCCACTCTTCTTGCGAAACAGGCCATTGGCTTTGTGGCAAGTGATGAGTTTTGCAGTAGCTGCACATGTTCAGTGCCTGAGGAGAGGAGGTGAGGTGTTGCATTTCCATTTCTGGCTGCCCGCTCATCCATCCCATCCCAGACCCCAAGCACCTTCCCAGCTTTCTGAGGGTGCTGGGAAGCTACCTTCACCTCCTGGGTATCTCCAATTTGTACACTGAAGATCTTTTGGCACTCCAATAGTACGAAACATCTATGCATCATATCTAAAAGCCTACTGAATTATGGTCCGTGGATATGGTGTTCATCTGTGACACTGTATGTTCCAATTAGAGGTTATCTCCAAATGTGTGCTTGCACCTGGCTGAGCTACTGGAAATAACGCCTTGCATGTACTGTATGCAAGATTCACATTCAACCTGTACTTTGCCCAAAACCATAGGCATCATCTATTTTCACTGACTGGATAACCTGTGTTTATATATTCATTTCATTTCTGTACAAAACAGATTTTAAGCAGTTAAAAACCCCCTTTCTTCTCCATAGTTAAACATCTCAGTCACTAAGTCCATTTTCTTGCCAATAAGACTATGAAGGAAAACTTGCTTTAATGGAAGTTCATCCTACCCGGAACCTGTGGGAATGCAACACTTACTTAATTTTTCTTACTCTTTTCATAACTTTAGTTAATGCAGACTGCAATGGCAACTAAGCTATCTTCCAACCCTCCCTTAACTAATCAGGATGCTCAAATGACTTGTAAGAGACTGTACTAATATCTCAGTGCTTTTACATGATCTCTGCAGTAATAGTAAGTTTCAAGCAAATTGCCTCCTCTGAGCTGCAGTTATTTTAATGCAACAAAAGCAAATCTGACTCATTTTTACTGGAAGGGAAGGCAGAATTCTGTCTTGACTGAAGTAAACTGATCTATGAAAAAATACTTCATTTTGCTCTGATTTGCATTCTCTAAAAAGTAAATGTAGGGTTTTTTCATGTATTTTCATTTATGGGGATAAAGGAAGTAGAAATTGTAATACTACATTAATGTTTTGTATTTTGTAGGAGAAATTCTCCCAAATTGACATTTTGATTCTCATGACTGCAGCCGTATGCCACGACTTAGACCATCCAGGCTACAACAATACGTGAGTCTGTCCCTTGCTTGCTTTTCCCTTATAATATATTGGGAAGGTAATACCAGCTGGCATTTTTTGGTAGATCAGGTTTTCCTTCTCACAGCTTGAGCTGGCCATGACCTTCCCCAAGGCCCTGCTGTTCACTCACACGTGGGCCAAGGCAGAGCTTCATGCAGAAAACTCGGGTCTGCGTTGAGGTTACCAGCTGTCCTTGGCTCTGTAAAGGAAAATGCTTTTTCAGGTTTCTATTCCAACACTTTCTCCCACCTCTGAGAAAACAAGGTGAAATGTTTTCAGCTGAGAGGGCATAAATGATTATAGTTCCATTGACTGAAATGGAATAATTACACTGAAATGCAAAGAGTGATTTATCTTAAACATTATGTCATAAATCATGAAGTGGATGTTATTCCATTTATTATCATGTGAGGAAATTAGAATTGTTGACCCATGGACACTTTTGTGTGTGTGTATGTGTGTACGAAAGAGAGAGAGAGAGAGAGAATCTAATTTATTTGTAGCCATTCATTAAATAAGGGCAGAACCAAATTCTGCCTGGGATCAGTGAAAATCTCTCCGTTGTCATTAGTGGGGGTTGAATGAAGCCCAGACAGTTCCTTCTGTGTTTGTTCTATGTCATTTTAAGCTACAGAGACTTGGTAAAATTTAAAAAGAAAACAACAAAACTACAAAACTACAGGGGAAAAATGCCTGAGATGATATTAAAGTAATATCTATCTTCTCTAAAAATCTGATTTTGTATTAACAATCAAAAAATAAACTGCAGCTAATTGAATAAATATTGAAAAGAATGTAAATAAAAGTAAGCAGCACGGTTTAGAGCAGCTGGTGTGTGTCTGCAGGAGTTCTCATTGTTTTTCTTCACATCAGCTATCAGATAAATGCACGAACTGAGCTTGCGGTACGCTACAATGACATCTCCCCACTGGAGAACCACCACTGTGCTGTGGCTTTCCAGATCATTTCCCAGCCAGAATACAACATTTTCTCCAATGTCAGCCAGGACCAATTCAAACAGATAAGACAGGTATGAATGCTGCTCCCATCTGTGTCATACAAACTGTTCCTGAAGATGTAAGCACGCACAGACTCCCTGCTGTACGATGCGAGTGAATCATTCTCCCTAGAGGGCAGGACTGAAAAAGCCCCTCACACTGGAAGGATCCAAGAGGGATTCTTGGAAAACTTCCACAGCAGCACTCCCTGGAATGTCTTGCTGAGAAATAATGAGTGCATCCTGACTATTAAAGCCTATGACATTTTTGGGGTAGATATTTATATTATTGAAGGAGCCAATTAGCTCTGACTGGGAAAGGATTAAGCTCTCATGGCAGAAGTTTATGCTTTAAGAGAACATTGTATTAATTGTAACAGGGGCTTCAAAATGGGAAAAGATCTGCAGCAGCAGAACACTGTACTGTTGGAAGAGGCTCTGGTGGACTGGGAGTCATCACAGCTATCTTTGAGACAGTGAACTATGCTACAATTCCCATTAGAGCACTAAGGGCCAAAATTCAGTCATAGTTCCACGTTACACCTTCCTTACACACCAAATGAAAAAGCAGACCAATGTAAGGGCTCAGATACTGGTCTGGCTGGAGTTACTGATTCTGACAGTGCATGGGAAGCAGGCATGGGCCCAAAATGGATAGACCGGTATGAAAACGCACAACTTTAAATTAACCACATGTTTTCCCATCATAAACTCTGCCTAGCAGGAGGATATGGAGCTCCTAACACATTGGCTGCATCTGGGTATTTCAAAGCCCTTAATCCAAGGAGGATAAGCACAGAGGATATCCACATCTACTGATCTTTGTCTCTTCTTAGGGACACTAAGAGTCAGCAGCAAAACCTATAGTGCTTTCCAAGGAGCCAAAAGTGGATCTTGGCAAACAGAGTGTAGCTTTTAACATCCCGTTGTACAGTTTGTTTTTCCACAATTAGTCAATGAGAAAGGAAAAACCTCAATGCCTCTTGAATATCACACCAGTGTTACAGATCGATCCAGCCATGATTTTAATATACCATGAACTCCTTGTAGCCCTCTTCCAGTTTGCTTGGCAGTTTCAAGTCAGACACTTCCCCTTTCAGTGTTAACAATGTAATGCATTTGAGGCTTTTTGTGTGTAAGAAAGACCCTACTTTGCTCTGCAACAGTAGACTTTGTAAAGAATGTCAAGTTAATATGTGAACACGTTTTCTTTGCTAGGGCATAATTACGTTAATCCTGGCTACAGACATGGCGAGACATGCAGAAATACTGGACTCTTTCAAGGAAAAAATGGAAAATTTTGATTACTCAAATGAAGAACACATGACCTGTGTAAGGAGGTTTTGTAGATTATTATTTTTCTGTGCGTAATGTTAAAGCTTGTAGATTAACATTCATTTGTTTAAAAACCAAAATTCAATATACATTATCAAAAATTAATCATTCCTACATCCTCTGCCCCACCAAAAAGAATTACAATTTGGAAATGCTCTATATAAAATAGATTATTCCAGCTTTAGAAATCCTGGAGTCCCACTGAGAAAAAAAATAAATTTACTCTATCAGGAAACAAATTCTTATTGTCCATTACTGTGGGGCAAAAAGTATCCACAAGAGTACAGACTCTAGTCTCCTCGGCTTCCTAACCCAGTCGTCTTTGACATCCAGGGAAGCCTCTCCCCAGCTGCCTCTGAGTGCTCCACAAGCAACTTCGTGGTCATTTGTGGCTGAATCTCTTCATGCAGCAGATAAGGACGTGTCCTACTCTGACACATCCCAGGGCTACAGACAGGGAAAGCGAGGCAGAGAGGGGATACAGGGTAATTACACAGGGTAATTGAGAGAGTGCAAAAGAATCCAGATCATTTAAGGCCTCGGATTTAATTCTAAAACTGTCCTTTCTGCTTGCAAATATTGCCTCCCATTGCATTTTAAAGGCATAGATTCTGGATAGGGGAAAAAGGGCTGGTGATGAGACTGCAGTATTAAAGTATTATTCTCTTTCAGCTGAAGATGGTACTGATAAAATGCTGTGATATCTCCAATGAAGTCCGCCCGATGGAAGTAGCGGAGCCCTGGGTAGATTGCTTACTAGAGGAATATTTTATGCAGGTAAGAATGAGGGAGAAATGCAGTTGCACAAATTGCTGCTCTTCCTGAATCCCACCTCAGCTATAGGTGCTGTGCTGTCTGACAGCCCAGTCTAGCTCTAGGATGGAAAGGCTTCTTTTACAGAAACTGGGAGAAGGATGTCAGCAAGAAAAGCTGTTCCAAAAACAAGTGAATGCAATTGACTGTAATTTGCAGATGAAAGACAATAGCAACCTAGAAATCCTAAAGCTAGCAGGCTGAAGCTTGTTCTCTGTAAAGTGGTTGCTTTGCAAGTTCATTTGACGTATAAATGATTTTGAGCTGAAAGGGCAAGAGCACTGGCAAGAGAAAGTTGTCAAGTAAATGATATCAAATTTTACACAGCAACTACTTAAGATCATTTTCACTGTGTGTGAACATTTGCCTAAAGAGAAAGCAGATGGCTTGCTGAGGTGTGAAAAGTCACGCTTTAAGGTCCCCAAACCATTGCTCCTCACTGGATTCCCAGCTGGACACAGTTTCTGATTGCTTAAAAAGGGATCCCTGGAAGAGCATCCCTCAGCTGCCTCCTGCACTCGGGCTCCCGAGCAGTGTGTACGTGCTGCAGCAGTGGGATCTCAAGAGACACACAGCTGCAGTGCTCTGAGGAGGAGATGCCAGAGCTTTCTTGTGTGTTTTGTCTCCGCGTTGATAGGTGCATGCTGAGGAGGTCTTCTCACATGAGACGGACACCTTAAATGATGTGTCAGAAACACTCCTCGCTCACTGCATCTGCAGCTTTTTACTCAAAAGTGCAGTATCTGTGTGCCATACTGTTTTGGCCACCCAGCAAAAGCACTATGTGCCAAAAGATCCAATCATTGAGAGATAAAGTCTGCTACAGGATATCCGTTTTGCGCGCACAGTCTGTGACCTCCTTGCACGTGAACCCACATAGAACCCACATGAGTCAAGTAGGTAGCTTGATGAACTCATTGCAGTCAGTGGAACTGTTCTCCATTGACCTAGCTAGCCAGAACTAGTTTTAATCATTATTACAGAAGGATATGTAATTTCTGGTTGAACAACTGAAAATAATCACCCTCTAGGGAGTGATGAGGAAATCAAAGAACTTCTCTTCCAGAATGGCATAAGCCATTACCACTTTTCTGAATGCTCAGAAGTATTTTACCTCACAAGTCCCATGGGTTTGCAAAGGGAACCAGGTGGCCTCATTGTCCTGTAAAGCCTGGAGGTGAATGCTTTCATGCCAGAACTGCACAGATCTAACTGAACAGAGTTCTCTCTATTCAGATGCTTGCTCTTGACAAAGCAGGATACATCGGCCCGAGGGAAGCATATTGCTATTCTGTGCTATCTTCAGACACCACTGAGATCTGTATCTGAAGGCTACTGCTCTTTTGCTAGTGATCTACTTGGTGCATTACTCTCCTCACAGACTTCTAGCTGAGATTAATATTTGTTAACTCTGGATTTGTTCCAGAGCGACCGAGAAAAATCTGAGGGGCTTCCAGTGGCACCGTTCATGGACCGCGATAAAGTGACCAAGCCGACAGCACAGATTGGCTTCCTGAAGTTCGTTCTCATCCCCATGTTCGAAACAGTAACAAAGGTAAGTCACCCAAGGCCAGAAGCAGAAGTGGGGGAATGCAGCGCTTCAGTGTTTGCTCTGACGGGTGTTTAATTAGCCAGGGAAATGGGGATGTACAGTTCACACCCTGTCTTTCACACCATTTCTAACACGTACAAGTTAATGAGTACAAAAGGAAGTGTTGAGACTCTCTTGTTTTCACCTAGCTATTCCCAGAAGTGGAGGAGGTGATGCTCCAGCCCCTTTGGGAATCCAGGGACCGCTATGAGGAATTAAAACAGATAGATGATGCTATGAAAGAGGTAAGATCTAAATATCTCTTTGATAAAGCAAAGGTTATGATTGAATAAGTCAAACATTATCATTTTATAGCCACTTAATTCCAAAACCGTAGGAATGTTTATGGCATAATCATAATCATGAGAAACACATTCATTACACCTGGCTGGAGAAAGGCGTGTGTAAGTCTGCAGTAAGTCTGCACAAGAGCATGCCCTTGCAGAGTCAACCGGGCACCACACGAGTATGGATGTGGGAAGGGAGCTGCTTCCAAGAGAGAGACCTCAAGACAAACCCCGGGGATAACCACCCGAGGGGAGCGTGTTAGCAAATAGCTTCTTCCTGGAGGGAGCTGCCTTCCCCCGGGACAGAGTTATCCTGGGCTAGATTGCAGCAAACTGTCCGGGGATTGGGCAGTTCAAGGCATTGCACTACCAACGCATAAGTTTATTTTCTGGGCAGAAACTTCCGCTCACATGTCTATCATCAAGGATGTGCTGGAACTTCTACAAGGAATTACCCTCTAATGCATAGCACCCAGTAGGATTAAAGACACGACCAGTGGAGTCATTTTATGTCCCAGGCTGAGTGGGGACCTCCATTTGCAGAGCGTCTCTCATTTTGACACATGAGGCTTAGGGGAGATAGGATGTACATGTAACCACGATTGGTCTCTCCGGCTACATCTGTGTTGCCTGACAGGCTGGAGACTGAGGCCAGGCCCTGGGCGCAGGTGCCCCATGCCCACAGTGCAGCAGCCGACATGCTGACTTGGGTCCTGCAGTGCCCTGCAGCCTGTGACGCTGGGCCTGCACGCCTCTTCCAGCCCTCCTTTTCCGTGCCAAGGCACACGACAAAACCTGCTCAAATGGCATCACCGTGTAGGGGTTTTCTGACATGAGCAAATTAAGCATGGAGACAGGATGCTATCAGTCACTCTGTCATTAACATAAATTAGGAAGTGCCCTGGAGCACTAGTTGTGCTGGTATTGTTTCATAGGTGGGAAATGAAAGTTCATTCACTTGATCATCCCTGGCTGGATGCGGGGAATAGTAGCTTTCTGGTGTAGCTCCCACCTCCTCCCAAGTGCTTTGGAGGAAAAGCCCCTCAGCAGTACAAACACTAAGGCTGGTTAATCAAAAAACTAGATGGGGTTGGACTAGATGATCTCCAGAGGTCCCTTCCAACCCTATGGTTCTATGATTCTATAAAAAAGCACATGCTTTGAGGGCACTAAGTTATAAAGGAGAAGAAAGTCTTTTAGGCATTCTTCAGTTTAGTGTGGAGCTTTTCACAAAGGAGAGAAAACTACTCAAATATGACTGCCACACTTTCTGAGTCCCATTCATCTTTCAAGTTGAGCCGAGATTTTACTTCTGGTTTACAGAAGCTGTCAAAACAGAAATTTTACACAAACTGAGGGAGCTTTAATTATGGCATATGGGCATAAAAGGCCTCATGAAAATAGGAGATGCCTGAATTCGTAAATATCCTGAAACAGGAGGAGTTAGTTAATAATCTGAGGGCCTAGCACAGCAGATGATGAGAAAGACTGAGTGCTGTTTACTCAGGACGTACATCCAGAGCTGTTTAGATGAAAAGGTGCCAGTGATATACCAAGCTTCTGCCTGTTATTTCCCAGGAAATGTTGCACAAGCGTTGTAAAGAGATGGGTGTTTGACTCAGCAGTGGTGTAAAGCAGCACAGTGTGAGTCGGGGTATTAATCCTGCTTTGCTCTTTGTTTCAGTTGCAGAAAAAGAAAAGCGAAAGTCTGACCACCAGCAGTACTGAAAAGTGAGACGAAAAAGCCTTTGAGCAAAACATAAGCCCTAAGGTTATTCTGGTTTTGAGAAATGCTGTATTTGCCAAACAGACATGGTGGCTATGTCAAAATCCAACTGGGACGATGTATGCGGAGAGGTGGCAGGCATGGATGCCCTGCCTGCCTGCCCGCCTGCCTGCCCAGGCACCTTGTCTACAGCCTGCTCGCACAGGCGCTGCCGCCAGCCATCAGGCACCGAGGGCTCCTCTCACTCCGGCAGGCCCATCGCAGCCCCCCCCGGCAGGACTTAACCCTGTGGACATTGCAGAAGTTGCAGCAATGCTCAAGTCTTCAGCAGATTTGCCTTTTCTGTGACCACACTGACCACAGTCTGTAGAGACAAAGCGAAGTTTAGCTAAGGAGCCTTTTCTGGAAAATGCAAATTTTTCTGGCATCCAAAAACAAAAGAAAAAATTGTTTTAGTCAAGATACTGTGTATATATATATGTACAGCAGTATGCTAATTACAGCATAGCTTAACAGATGCTTATATTCTGACCAGGGTACTGGCATTTTATTTTTTTTTGCCTAGTAGGCCCTAATGACACATTTCTCTGTAATATTCTCTGAATTTTATAGTGTTCATAGTACATGCAGAAGCCCAGCATAGTGGATGCAATTTTTTTTTGTTTTGTACAATAGAAGAAATCAGAAGAAACCTTCATGAGTTTGCTGTTCGCTTTGTGGCCTGGTGCAGCTAGTTGTCACGGGATCCTCAAGCACGAGCAAAGCAGGGAGCACAAAGCTGAAACCACTGTGCAAGCATATTTTTATCCTCATGGATGCAAAAAGCAACAACAAGAAAAACGTTCAAATATGTACAGTTGTTTTTTTTTACTTTTAAACTGATCTGCTAAATAATATATTCTTCTACAGAAACGGGTGTTGTACTTGTTTTCTTTTGCGTATGCATTCAGGTGAGAACTGGCTCTGTTCCTAAAAACAAATGCTTTCACAATGAATACAAGGTAAGGAGCTGTAAAGGAGAGGGGACGGTCAGTTCTCCTTAAGAGGAGAAGCTTTAGAAACATTTTTTGTGTTATACTTGCATCATAGCCACAATACCGAAAGAGCTTCACTTCCCTTGATGACTTTGTAAAGGTTGGGAGCCAAGCTCTGCCCGCAGTTGCAGTCATGCAAATGGCCAGCAGGCAATACTGTGATGGATTCCTGTGCACTGCCTCGCCAGAGGGGAGGCTGGGAGAAATCCCCCGTAGGCATGCAGCCAGCGAAGCATCCTACATGTTGCTCCAGTCCTCCTTGGCTCATCTCCTGAGGCTGCCACATCGACTTTGCTAGGTGTGCCAGCAGTAAAGGTAACACTAGTGCTGTGCCTCTGCAAAGGCCAAAGCCGCCTGTGTTGTCTTAGCTTGTTTTTCAGAAAGAGACAAGCAGGTGGGGGACAATCTTGCCCTCCATGAAACACCTTAGGAAGCTCAGCCTCTCTGGCAGGTGTCTAGTACAAAGCTCACTTCTGAACAACAAACTCTGCCTCCTCCTCTGGAAATTCAGATTTATTCTCCTGTTGTTTCTGCACATTAACTGCAATCTTAACTCTTATTTCCCCCCAGTGCCATTTCCTGTGTTTGGTCTCTTTCCTTTGCACAAAACTGTATTACTTCAGCCGCTCTCCAGTCTCTCAGGGAGATCAATGTTACCTTGAAACATTCACCCCTCTGCCCTATTCCTTCTTGCACGTTTTCAGGACAGACCCCCCAGCTAGTTCTCTCTGCTGGTGCCTCTTTCTGCCCAAGCTGCCTTCTCCTTTAAACAGCTTTGTGTGTGTATGGTTTTGGGCTTTCTGCTGCAAACCAGAAAGGCATCTGATCCCTGGATTTGAATAGTCCTGGAGGACTCCAAGAGAGATGGGTAGATCCAACCAGGCACAGGGTCAGCTCCAAGCTACACAGATATCTTCATGAATGGATGGACTAAGCCCTAGTATTGTTTAACCTCAGACATTTGATGCTTGAAAGTTGGATCTGAATTATGTGGTTTGGGCCTTTTTTCTGTACTAAATCTTAAAATCCAAAGTACATGGTGACCCAGATTGTTCTGCTGTGGAATTCTTCACTTCTTTTTCACAAGTAAATCAAATTTACCATCTCCATTCAGGCAATTTTCTGACACAAATCAGCTCCCAAAGCAGATGAGCTGTGCAGGAGCTATAAACAATTGCTTAAGGTATGCCAAGTCCTGCATTGAGCTAGTTACAGTAGATGAGAAAACCTGCTGTAGGAGCTTGACTGCACCCTCCTCCCACTAAAAGTGTTTGAGTTAGATCCTGATAGGAAGTTTTGTTTCAGTTGGAAGGATTTTCTCGGACCATAAACCCTAATCCAACAAGTATTTATGCATGTGCTTAACTCCCACAAGCCTAGTCACGGACCCTGGCGTACAGTAGCTAATTGCATAATGCAGGAGTTTGAGAACTGATGGCCCTTGGTGCTTGTTTTGGCTCCATCATTTTTAAGGGTAACCCGAAATCAGTTTATTGATGATCAGAAGACATTGGTGAAATCCCGCTGACTTTATTGGAGCTGCATCAGAAAGATGGAGAAGGGAACGCGACCCATCCTCAGGGCTGCACTGGTGACTGCCACGACGCTGTAACGCGCTGTGCAGCTTATTGAAAGAATAGGCAACATCCAGGCTGCTCTTCAGAGACAGCTGTAAAAAAGACTACATGCAATCACAACCAGCTATTGGTATAAATGGGAATACCACAGCATTTTTAATCTCATTTGCCTTTGTAGTATTAGATTTCTAAGAGACAATCCTCCCAACATATGTTTAACCAAGAGGAATGCAAGGCATTCTCTCATAATTCTAGTTTCTTACACTTTTTCCATAATATTTGATGCAGTGATTCATATGCAAATTAACAGATTTGAGAATCTTGGCAATCAGCCCATTAAAATGTGACACATTTTCAGGCTGACATTTTAAAACTACACTTAGCGTGAAAAAAATATTTTTTGAGGCAGCCAGACAGATGTCTCAAGTGTGATTTAATCTTTTCTCTCCCTAATCCAATGAATAAGAGTGACTATTATATCTCAGCGTTGTTGTTTCAGGTTACAGTAGATGCCTTGCAAAGAACTTTCTATGATCTGTTGGATGCATCTTTTCAGCATCATGACAGTGCCACAGGCATCCCAGCCTCACAGCCCTACTCTTACACTTGTGATCAAAGATGAACATGAATCAGGTTATAACTATTCCACACCATTTAGCTCAGAAAGCTAATGATGAGCCCTGGGATTTTACTGATTTTTTTCAAACGACGGGATCCCACAGCCCCATACTCACTTCATTTTTCAGTATGGCTTTCATAATCGGATCAAACTAAGGCTAGAGTATAACTGCGTGTCTTGGGAAGGAAACAGCTTTTTAAAAATGTGGATACCCCCACAGCAGCCGATTTGCAATGAAAATTTAGTGTGTGTTAAATACACGGGTTATGTAATGCCAAAGAAGTATCTGTACATGGAGATTGTTAATCTCAGTGCTGCCTCTGAGCAGCAATAATAACAGCATCTGTTCCATATGGGAGTGAAGCAAAGTGCTGGTGCAGAGCATGATCCCATCAGGAGAAGCACTGTCAAGGAGTATTCCATTTTCCTGTTTAAACAGTGGGCTTTTACTGCAAACTACCCCTTCTGTCTGGAAACACCTGAAGAACAAGTCTTACCTTTCCGTCTGCTTTGCAGTATTAAAAGCACACACATACTTCATTTTATCCTTCTAGCATATTGTGCTGGGGGATTTTGTGAAGGTTTCTGTGAGAGCACAGACACAGTAGGGCAAATGACCCACCCTACTAATGCAAAATCTCCCCGTATTTACCTCTTTCCCACACTATCATCTCCTCGATTTCCCTGTGGCAAGTTGGGGTATAAAACACACCTGTAGGTGACAAGGAGCACTCAGCCCCAGCCTGCAGGAAGGACGTATGTGAAAGGACAGCTCTGATGTAGGGCCATCCAGCCGCTGCTCTGACTCCCAAGGTAAAAAAATTATTTCCCAAGAGGTTGCTCTGGAGTCAGGCACATCCCAGCTCCAGGCTGTGGTCCAGAGGACACCAGGCAGGTCCTGCTCTCCTGAGCCACTCCCCTGTGTGTGCAACCCCCTGCCATGCAGCACCCTTGCGATGAAGGCTGTTCAGTGCTGGCAAAGTGAAGCAAAGACTTTCCGAAATGTGTTTAAAACTGCTTGGATGCTGCTTTTCTAGGAACATGGCAGTGCAGCGGGCAACCTCTCCTTCCTCTCAGCTTTCCAGGGGAGTGTCTAGGCAGAGGTAAAGTTTGTACTCTGAAAAACTGGCGCATTGGGGTCCTGGTCTGTGTGTGGGTGCTATGATAGCACAAGAAACCACTAAGTCTTAATAATAAACCCAGCTCTACCACTGGCTCCAAATACCACCTGGGGCGAGTCACCAAGCCAGGGCTTTCCTCTCCTTTCAAACACAGACCCACCTCTGTAAAGCACCTTGTGGTATCCGGATGTAAAAAGCTCCTCACTGCAAGAACCAAGAGTTACTATTTTCAGAAAATGTTACTTCATAGAAACTTCTAGCCAAAAAAGACTTGTTAGAGGTTCTCACGAATGAAGAAACTGTAACTGACAAGTAAAAAATCTCTTTCTTTGTGAGCATGTTGTAGTAGATACAGCTCTTTGCTACAGCTTCTCACTATCACACACACACAAAAAGCTTTCTGACTATTTTGGCATGTTATCAGGAATTACAGGTGTACTCAGGCACATACACACACACACAAAATGGCTATCTGTAGACACTTTTATAATACCACTCTTGGCTCTGTTGCAAGACAAACTTAGAACCAGGAGGGTTTGGAAAGTGTAAATTAGTCACAGCCAACGTTTGCTATAATGTCTCTGAGGGAAAAAAAAAATCTCTGTTTTCCAAACTGTGTGGAAGCACGCTTACTGCCTGGCTGACAGACCCGGTAGATCCTCTGCCCTAAAGGAAGCTCCAAGGTGACAGGCACTTGGAGCAGCTCAATTTCTTTCTAGAGGAAAATAGCTTGCTCTCAGCCCGCTGATGGTGTTCTGGGCTCAGGACAGCTGGGACGTGCTCCAGGCTGAAAAGCGCAAGAAGAAAATCAACACGAAAATATATAAATCCTCCTCAAATCTGTGTGCCCAAGCCATGCCTTCTAGCATGCTGAGCTAACAGCTCCCCTGGTTAACCCCTGCAAGCCAGATGCCTCTCCAGCTCGTCCCACAGCTCTCGTGCCGCCGGAGGGCTGCCAGGCTCCGCAGCCACCCCAGAGTACACAAGGATGTTCTAAGGCACCCGTAACAAACGGGCCTGTGTACGGACAACTAAGCTGTAAGCCATTAGATACGCATGCATCTCAGCAGACAGGCAGACCCAGACCTGTCCATGGCCTGGCCTAAACCAGGAGAGCACACCAAGTCAGAGGGATGGGCAGCCAGGTCACCGCGTGGTATGGGGACATAGCATCCCCTTCTAATTGTTCAGCCTCATATATTACAGGGTTTTTTTTCAGGCTTTCCCAGTTAGGTTTAGTGTTTAGCTGTGCGTGGTTCGCTCCTGGCATGGTGCCTCCAGCTGTTCATCTGCTGCCTGACCTCCCCTCTTCCCCACATCTGAGAGCTGAAGATGTCCCCCCACAAAGGACTGTTGTTGACGGACACATTGGGCTCTGACCACTGTGACTCTTGTGCCCAGGCACGACCACCCTCAGCCAGCATTGCAAGGGCTTCAACGTAAATGCAAACGACTGGGAAAGTGAAGGCCACACAAAGGGGACGATGGCTCTGAGGCTGCTCTGCTCCTTCCGGCTTTGTATCAGGGAAGCTCTTTGAGGTTGCTTTTTGAAGGGGAGCTTCTTTTTTGGGCTGGATGGGTTGGTATTTTTCAAGCACTATTCCACCTGGCCCTGCAGCACTTGGTCTGCTTTTCAAATTAACGTGCTGGAAACGTGGCGGCCATGTTCACGTACTGCTGCCATCAGTGCCGGGGGATCAGCCAGGCCTTCTGTCACACAAAAGCTTGTCGGGCCTTTACATTTGGGGCCACATAAAATGGCACCGGAGGCCGAAATCCCCTCTTGTAGTCTAATTTATAGTTTGTGTTGGAAGGCACCTTAAAGATGATCTAGTTCCAACCCCCCTGCCATGGGCAGGGACGCCTCCCACTAGACCAGGCTGCTCAAAGCCCCATCCAGCCTGGCCTTGAACACTGCCAGGGATGGAGCATCCACAGCCTCCCTGGACAACCTGTTCCAGTGTCTCACCACCCTCACAGTAAAGAATTTCTTCCTAATTTCCAACCTAAATCTCCCCTCCTTCAGTTTGAATCTGCTACCCCTCGTCCTATCACTACACTCCCTGATAAAGAGTCCCTCCCCATCTCTCCTGTAGGCCCCCTTTAGGTACTGGAAGGCCACTATAAGGTCTCCCTGGAGCCTTCTCCAGGTTGAACAACCCCAACTCTCTCAGCCTGTCCTCATAGCAGAGGTGCTCCATTCCTCTGATGTAGCCTACAAGTGGGCCTGTGGCTCTGGAAAGCGTGTGGTGAGGCAGAGCCAGTGCCCAGGCCATGCAGCAGCCCAGACAGGGTGGCGTCGGTGGCAGCACAGCCCTTGCCACAGGCACCGAGCCCCCTGGGGGACCACAGGGAGCAGAGTGCCTCTAGGCCACTATGGGAGCTTCTTGGCTGCTGGCCCCAGCCTTCCCGCTCAGCCACACGGGTTGGTAAATGAAGGGAAGGAGGAGAGTGGTGGGTAGAAACTCTCTGCCGGCCATCTCATGTCTTCGGGAAAAGTGTTGGGGGGGGTGGGGTGGGGGGCAGGGGGGGAAGGGAAGGGAAGGGAAGGGAAGGGAAGGATAGAGTATTTCAGTTGTAAGGGACCACAATGATCATCTTGTCCAACTGCCTGACCAAAAGTTAAAGCATGTTATAAAGGGCATTCTCCAAATGCCTCTTAAATGCTGACAGACATGGGACACCCATTGCCTCTCTAGGAAGGTGGAAAGATTTTCCGTTTTGATGAGCAAATTCCCCCCCCTCAAAAAAAATATTCTGTACTAACTTGAAAACTTGAAATTTCATTTTCTTTACTAAAAAATCCTCAGCTAAATGAAATGAACATTCAGAGCAATGCTTACGTGTTGCTTCATTTTTGAGCTGTTGTTTCCCTTCCAAAAAATGTTATTAATTTCAGGTGAAGTTATTCCTGAAACAAACAAACCCATGATGTCCCCATTAGAAATGTTTTCCACTGTGTTTCCTTGCCCTGCTTGGAAACAACCTGCCCAATTTACTTCAGCCCACAGGCAATGCCATGGTGGTTCTTAGCAGCGTCTGGGATCCCTCCTCCGGCACCCTTGGACCCTGTGGAAGATGGTGGGGAGCAGAGGATGGGGCTCAGGCTGTGGGAGCTGTGCTGGCAGCGGGTAAGCACCTTGCACACGAGGGGAGGTGGGCAAGAGCCTGAGACGGGCACTGGTGGGCCCAAACACCACTTGCAGCAGGAGCTTGGGGCCTCCCTTCCCACCAGCAGCCATCCCCCAACTGCTTCCCAGCACCCTCCATGGCACCTGGACTCGCAGCAGGGCTGGCCGTTGGGGTTTGGCTGCAGGGAGATAGCTGCTTATCTTGGGGAAGAGCTGGACAAATATGTTCCCAAAGGTTACAGGATAACAAGTCTAAAACACCATGTACTTCAGAAAGTTCACCAGGGCGATGTGCGTGTCATAAATGACAATTTCATTTCTTCCAGGCTCTATTTTTTTTTCCTCCTCACTCAAGACTTTGATCCTTCTCATATTGCTGGCTACTGTGTGTGTTGCCAAGGGCAGATCTCCAGCTGCAGTGACTCGTCCTAGCTCCTTTGCTTGCAGAGGACATGCCACTCATTTTAGGAAAGGTGAGCCAAAGTTGCATCACCCAGAGCTGCCGGAGGCTGGCCATGCTCTGCCAGAGAAAAGCGGCGAGTTTCCTCTCCATCTGGAAGCCAGCCTGCATCCAGAGGGATCCTGGTTTGTAGGATTTAGTGGAGAAAAAGTACAGGAATCTCCCCTTTGTTTATAGTGTTTCATTTCATCCTACCGGCTGTTTCATTTCTTCGTCCTGTATGGTGATTTACTCATTGACCTGTGCTTCACAATTCCATTTCCATCCATGCAGAAAGCATCAGCTGCTGCCCGATCTCTGCACAGTGCCAAGCACCTTCATGAAAGACTGGGCTACGACAGGTCACCCTGCTTCAGCTGCTGGCAAGTACATTTAAAAAGCAGCAAAAATGCATTCATCTTATTTTATTTACGTATTTATGTAACTGTTTTGACTAAGGGGAAAATTGTGAACACACAGATAGTGGCACCCACAGTTTTGAACCACACTGAATAGCTTCCTTTAGGCGTTGTACGGAATCGAGGCTCAACATGTGCCTTTTGCATGAAAATAAATAAAATTAAATTGAAAAAGTTAGAAGATGATTGATATAAAAAGTTTGCACCAGTTAGTGTGGTACAGCTCTTTCTTTCAAACATCAACTGTGCAGGCTAACATAGGAGGCTTACTTTTTTCAAAACTGAGATTAAATCCATTATTTCCCATGTAATAACCTTATAACACCTCTGAATTTATCTCTAGGACAAAGGTCTTTTCTCATCCCAGCTGTTAAAATTTAACTAGGGAGACAATAATCACCTTGAAGGACACACTGCACATGGAGGGGGATTTGGTAGCGTGACTTACAAGAGGAACTCAAAGTTTACAGAGCAAGAATGGTGTTTGCAGACTGTAAAAGAGAATAACAACCCCTGGGACATTCTTTCAAAAAAGAGATGAATCCTGCACTGCGCTGCACGGGAGGATTTGCTCTCCATACAGTGGTGTCAGAATCAAAGCCTGTTTGCCAGAAAGGGTTTGCCTGATTTTTTTTTAAATTTCTTTTTTGAGCCCTGCCTTGTTTAGAGCTCAGTAAAAAGCCAGTTTCACCACCCTAAGTTCTACCAGAATTCGCCCTCTGAGTGTGCATTTAGACTGCGCAGGTTTCCTGAAGCTGTGGGCAGGTGCCTCCAACTTGTTGCCTGGAAAATCAGCTTCCCTGTAAACAAGTCAGATAATCAAGAGCAGATAAGAGTGCCTGCATCAGCGCTGGGCATGTGTGCACATGCTGCCCTTACTCTACTATCCCAACTGTCGCTATATTTTTACCACCAGGTGACTGGCAGCATAGCCATGGATGCTCTGTGCTGTGGGGCTCCCCATTCCTTCCTTGCCCAGCAGACAGGGAGGAGGTATCACCGTACGCATTAGAGGGTAATCAGCAGCCAAGTCCTGTTACCATTTCCCTCAGGGCACAGCAAGAGCATTTTGGTCTGCAAAAAGGGGATCTTGTGCTCCAGTCTGCACTCCCAGCAAGGACAGCCCCCTGAAAGCACCACAGTTGCACAGCTCACCTTTTTTGGGGTGATAGACATGACAATGACCAAGGTATGATACTGCTAGGTATGGCAGCACCGCTGTGACCTTCACAGAATCACAGGATGGTAGGTGTTGGAAGGGTCCTCTGGAGATCATCTAGTCCAACCCCTTGCCAGAGCAGGGTCACCTGGAGCAGGTTGCACAGGAACGCGTCCAGGCGGGTTTGGAATGTCTCCAGAGATGGAGACTCCACCACCTCTCTGGGCAGCCTGTTCCAGTGCTCTGCCACCCTCAAAGTAAAGAAGTTCCTCCTCATGTTTAGGTGGAACTTCCTGTGTTAAAGTTTGTGCCCGTTACCTCTTGTCCTGTCACTGGGCACCACTGAGCAGAGCCTGGCCCCATCCTCCTGACACCCACCCTTTAAGTATTTATAAGCATTGATAAGATCCTGCCTCAGTTGTCTTTTTTCCAGACTGAAAACACCCAAATCCCTCAGCCTTTCCTCATAAGAGAGATGTTCCGGTCCCCTAATCATCAAGACTTGCCGTCCACACTAACAGCTAGGGAAGCTGGCAGCAGGGATGCAGCTAGAGCAATGGAAAAAGCAAACCCAGCACCCCCAAAATCCCCATCTCATCGCCCCAGCTTCATCCCCAGCCTTCCTAGAGGGAACGGGTCCCCGGTTTGAGGCTGCTCACCTCTGCTCGGCCAGTGCTGCTAAGACCGCGGGGTGTCAGGCTCAGGAAGGGCAGCAGAATCCCTGCTGAGGACCTCCTGTTGCATGGGGTCCATGCAACATGCACCTCCCACGGCAGTGCCACAGCACTACAAAGCCAGAGAGAGAAGGGGCACCGGTACCCCCTTACCTGGGCTTTGCGTTTAAAGAATAAACCTGAGGACTGCGCTGGCCCTGACTAAGGAACAATGTGCTGGGCACTACTGCCAAGTAACCAACACAGAAAATAAGAAGCACTGGCCACCTGGACACAAGAGTTAAATGCCTTCATGCTGCCGGTGTGTTTTTCAAGTTGCAGTACAGCATTTAACAAAGTAGGTTTGGCAGTTAGATTAGCATACAAATTTGCATACCGCCTCATTAGACTAAATTACAATTAAGCATTCAACGCATGCAAGAATGGCAGATGCGCAGGCCTACCAGGTGACTGTTTTATGCTACGTGACGGCTGTGGTGTTTACATCAGACATGATTATTACCCTCTTTTGCCCCAAAATTCATTCATTAGCTTGCATCAGCTCCATCCATCTCCCACATTGTCCACATCTGAAACCTTTTATCTTCTCCAGTTTCTCATTTTTTCAGACTTATATTATTATCTACTCTACTCCATTAAGAACCCCTTTTTAGCCCATCTAAATGTATTCTCATTTATGTAAAAGCACCATAACAAGAAGGAAACACATAGGAGCCTGACATTTCTTTTCATGCCGGTACTTACTGTTCAGAATGTCCTAGAAGAATATTAACGATGTCTGTCTTTTCACAGGTGAAGGGGACTAATCATCTGAAAGGACTCTCCATCTTTGGAAGACACCGCACCAAGCAGGCTTTTTCATTATCCTTTTGCAAAACACATTGAAATCCCTTGGATGACACCCACATCAGTCTCCTCACTCCCAACTGCACAACCTCTGTGTTAAAGAACTGCCAAGGGAGGATCAGAGAAGAAAATTGTGCAAAATTTTTACATTTTCTGATTCTTAAGGAGTTAGCAGTTAGCCACTCTTCTCAGTGATTACAGGGTGCTGGCAATAAACAACTTTTGTAACCATCGTGTGTCTGTAAAAGCTGCTGATCACTTTAAACGTCTCTGCCAGGAATACGATTCTGTAAGTAATGTACAATGTACCCGTAGGCTCCAGCTCTAAGCGGCCCCACAGATGCGGCTCCCCAGAGGGATGAGCAAGCTGCACGGCCACTAAAGCCACGACTGCTAAAGATGGAGCCAACGCTTACCCTCTCAACACTGAGACCGCCGGTATTTTCTCCCTCTAGATCAAGTTGAGATTAACCAGTTGGCAATTTCCCAGCAACCACGGATCCTAGTGAGGGTCTCCGATGTGAAGCATCCCAAATGGGTTTGGCTCAGTTGCAACCCTGACCTCAAATCTTGGACTATATCTATCAAACCTAAACACTGCTGCTTCAGCCTAGCTCTAATAAGGACACTTCTGCAGTGGTTATCCACATGGGTTGCCGTACCCACGTAACATACCATGTTACCCATGGTAACATTTCACTGGAAGCTTCTCAGTTTAAAATTCATCCAGCTTTCTCCATGGGCAGCCACGTTGCACCAGGAAACAGACATCTGTAAGGATAACATGGAAACGGGTGTCTCTCTTTCCTAGGAGAAGTTAGAGTAGATGGCATTAATTCTCTTTTCACTTCTAATCCCACATATTACTTTCTGCTGGAGGAAGACTTCATACCGTGGTAGCCCCAAATTTCTGGGCAGTCTGCAAATGTTAAGAGAAGCATGGTTTCTACCTCAAGGAGTTAGCCAAATAATCTGAAATGGGACATAAATGAATTCAAATGGTAAGAGGAAGGAATAAAGCTTTTCGCAGTACACGCCCTAGGGTGAGTGAGCAGATGACAGCACTCTGATGATGCGGAATGTTCTGCAGGAGCAGCAGACGGCTCCTCTGCCCTCATTCCTCATGTAGGTCCTACTCATTAACCTCTGTGTGCACACAGCGTCAGTGACATCTTTGGTCACCAAGAGATCTGAGGGAGAAGTCAGGAGAGTCATAGGGATGCAGAACCCAATCAGTGAAACACTAATTACATTTCTCCAAAATGACTTTGCCAGTGCAAACATATTTGCATTTTTTCAGCCGAAGTTTCTTGCTTGGCTCGTGGCAGTGTTGGTCACTGCATGTTTCTTCTGCTGTAGTTCAGGAAAGATCTGCTGATTGCACCAACCCAACCCATGGCAGCACACGCAGGGGCTGGTGCAGCTCCTTTACACCTGGACAGAAGCCTGCCGGGTAACCCTGCGCAGAGGCGGCCTGCTCGCTTCTCAGGGGAGCTTGGCTGGAAGCTCGGATGCAGAAAGGCTTCCCCTTCCTCCCCTGGATCTTGCTGGGCCCCTTGTTACTCCTGTCTGTTCAGCTTATCTGTTGATTTTATATCAGGATAATTTAGATAAGCTTTCCTCCTGAATGGCATAATTTTATTGTAAGCAGATGAGCTGAGTTGGGAACGCTGCGGTCATCTCAGCTAAGTGCAAAAAACTCACAGGGACAAAGCAAAGCACACTGGGGCAAAAACCAGGCTGCCTTTACCCTCCCCAGGAAGGACTGTTCCTGTAAACGGGGCTGTACTTGACTAACCATGGGCAGGTGAGCTGGAAATCAGTGACTTCTACCTAGGGAGCAGGGCAGAAATGTCCTCACAGGGTCACGCTCACAGGACTTACCACCTCCTGCATGAGTAAGGGCTCACTAAAGTACCACCCGCTGCAGGGGTGACGCAGCCACGTCTCTTCCCAAAGGAGAAGCCTTTCTTCCTGCCAGGGCTAAAACCAAGCGGCCAGCGCTCACCGGGACTAAACTGCCTTTGGTTTGAGGCCCTGAGGGACCTCATTCAGCCAGAGCAGACTTGGCTGCGCCTACCTGATACGTTGCAGGCAGATAGGAGCTCACTCTGTCCCGACAGGGCGCCTGCCTGACGTGAGCTGGGTGTGGGCAGCGGCTGTGCAGGTTTAGATAGATAGCACGCTGCTGAGAACAGGGTGGACCAGCTCAGGAGCAGCCCTGCCAGTAAAGCCTGAGCACAGGCTTGCTTTTCGGGCATGTGCTTCCACAGAAGTCCTCCGCGGCTTAGAGGTGGCCAGGGTGGGATCAGCTCCCAGCCACGGTGACACAATCTGCCTGCCTGGCTCCTCTGCCCGCAGCTCAGGAGCAGGAAGAGATGTCAAAAACAAGCTAGGAACACAGTCACAAGACTTCCTTCTCTCTGTATCCTCACAACGGCCAGCCGCAGCCAGCTCCCTCAGCTTGTCGGCATGTCTCGGTGTGTTTGCCTTTGCCAGGCTCACTCCCTGATCAGCGGGGAGCCCTCTCACCACCACCCTGTTCCTCAGGGCAGCAGAAAGGACCCAACGTCCAAGCGGTGAAATAGCTTCTCAGCCCTAACGCCTCCCGCTCGGGAATAAAGCAGCACCCACGCTTGCAATGCCGCTCATTGCTTACCAGGCAGCACTGTTTCCTGACCCTTTCTTCATCTCTTGCAACTTTGATGTGATCTATTTTAAGAAATACTTTATTTTTTTAAAAAAATCACAGTTTTTACATAGGCTGACCAATAGGTTTTGTGCATGTTGTTAATTGGTCTCAGGGAAGTAAGATCAACTGGATTCTCAATGACAATTACAAAAAGAGCGGAAATGCACACAAGGTATGCAGGTCTGACTATGCCTGCAGAAGAAAGACGTGGTATCTCTCACCGAGTAATGACGGATGAGTGCGGGAATGGGAAGACGTACTTCTCAGAGAGCCCTAACAGGAGAGTGAATTCTCTATTTCTCATTACTGAGCTATTTGGTGTGCAACTGCACACCTTGCTCCGTGAGATGTATTATGCCAGTGACATCTGGGTCTGTTTAGCCTAGGAAAGAGAAGACTGAGAGGGGACTTCATCAGTGCTTATAAATATCTAAAGGGTGGGTGCCAAGGGGATGGGGCCAAACTCTTTTCAGTGATGCCCAGTGACAGGATGAGGGGCAATGGGCACAAACTAGAACACAGGGAATTCCATCTCAACATGAGGAAAAACTTTTACTTTGAGGGTGGCAGAGCACTGGAACAGGCTGCCCAGAGAGGTGGTGGAGTCTCCACCTCTGGACACATTCCAAACCTGCCTGGACGCGTTCCTGTGCAACCTGCTCCAGGTGACCCTGCTCTGGCAAGGGGGTTGGACTAGGTGACCTTCAGAGGTCCCTTCCAACCCTTACCGTTCTGTGATCTGCGGGGAGAGCCTGATACCCGTCACTTCTGTTAGCGTGATACGAGAGGTCAGAACGCAAACCGGAGCATGAGCACCGGGCGCTACACCAAAGGACAAGTGGCATGTACAAAGAGGAACTGAGCAGAGAAGACACATCAGGCCAGAGAGAGAGCTGGAAATAGGGCTCCGACAGCTCATGCAGTCCTGCCTCCCCCAGCAGGCACACGAGCCTCCTTCCCCTGCCCCGCAGGGGAGAAGCAGCTCTTGCTGTGCCGCACGTTCCCAGAAGGAGATGCGGCAGGAGGCCCAGCCACAGACTGGGTCCCCCAGTTTTGTCATCTCTGTACCAGTGTGGGGAAAGATGGGTGCCAGGGCAGGGTGGCACGGGGCAGGCAAGGAGCAAGACAGGTCACTCCCTACACGGTGCCAGCAAAGCCCCACGTGAGGCCACAGGGCAATAAGTGGGCTGGGAACCTCCTAAGAATTACAGTAGTTGTTATTAATTCATGCATGGATTTCCCCCATGCTATCTTGATAATGCTGCAATCTGTTGGGCTTCCCAGCAAGCAGGAAAAAAAAAAAAGCAGGCAGGGTGAGAAAGCCTCTTCCTTTTTTATTTATTCAACACAGTTTTGGTGCCTTCCTAAAAGATATCGATTGCTTATTAACAGGAAGCAAAAACGCAGCAGCAGCTTTTCCATGCTGGTACCCGACACGTCCGAATGGAGCTGCCATACCCAACTGTTGCCTGAGCTGCTGCATCTGACCAACAAGCGCTTTGAGTTTTAAGCCATTAACCTTTTATGCAAAGGACTCTATAGCTGCAAAGGTGAAATAGTCAGGAGAATTGTTTTATTTTTATTCCTTTTTACTGTAGATCCTACCTGTGCTGGGTTACAAAACCAAAACAAAGAGCAGATGAAACTTCCTCCTGGCTGTAACACGCAGCGTAGAAAAGGGACAGACCCTGATTTGATATGACTATTTTTGACAAGTAATTTAAAATGTTATATAGCCAGCTTTACACTCAGCAGAGCGGGCTCCCCGGGGTCTTCTATCCTAATTTGGCTGTGGGGGTTTTGTTTGGTTGGTTTTGGTTTTTGGAGAGCTTTTTTGTTTTTTAATGAAGGCAGGGGCAAGAGCAGGAAAAGGCTGAGAACTCAGTCTTATGACATAATGACAAGAGTTCCCATGTCTTTGTGTTAAAACAAGCAGGTAGAAACTACTGTTCTCTCTAAATTAACTCTCTTAAGAAATTTCAGGAAAACAGATTTTTATTGTTCTTCCTAGAAGTTGCTTGACACAAAACAGTTCTGCCTTGTTTACAAAACAAAATTTCCTGGTAAAGTATTCTGGAAACGCAGTACATGCAAATCTTAAGACAGTGACTAATTACTACAATTATTGTTTCCTTGAAGATAAGAAGCCTTCACTTCCTAATGGCTAGTTTATTTGCTGAATACTGTTGGATTAGACATGATGAAGAATTATTATTTCAGGTAAATCTAAATGATACATAGAAAATATGAATTCTTGCATAGACCAGGAAAAAAAAAATCAGACCAACGTTGGTTTTTATTTAAATAGCCAGTGTGTCTCATCCTACTGTTCTTGAGCTTTGGAATATTAGAGAACAACAGAAGCACTGCAATGTGAAATACTGCAATTTTAAAGGGGAAATGTCAACAGAAAGACCCAAAACACCCATCATTGCAGAAAGCTAACTAGAATTTATATCGGATGCTACCACCGTGACAACATGCTGATGAAAAAAATATAGTAACACAGTTCTTATTTAAAAGCACAAAACCCTGGTGGGTTACAACACAGCTGTAAAGGCAGTTAATCAAGCTACGCTCCTAAAAACCTGCACAGATGGAATGCCGAAATGGATGTTTTAATTGGTGTTTTTCACATTGAGTACTGTGTTTCATAACTGCCTTCCCCCGGTAGCCACTTCAGAAAGGATTAACAGCTACTTGGTAACACCATACTCTTTTCTTTAACATAAGGCATAGAAAACTCAACAGTGCCAGCATATGCTGCTCCCTGGCCATTGCGCCGGGATTTAGGCTGTCCCCTTCTCCTCCCACTGCAACTGAGACGGGTGAGGGACACGAGCTGTTTAAGCTTCACAAGTGAAGTTTAAGCCAAAGGATGACAGCAAGAGACAATACAAGGTGAGGGCCTCCTTTGTGTTAGGAAACACTAAGGGTCTCTTAATAATGGCTGGGTTTTTTTTTTTGTTGGGGGGTGTGTGCGTGTATATATATATATATATATATGTATATGTGTGTATATATATATATATACATATGAGAGTAGGTCTTATGGTCCAAAATTAAAATTTCCATTGCAGATGAGACTATTAAATTATTCTTTGTATCCCTATGGACAGCATGCAGAAACTCTATATTATGCTTGCAGATGTAAATCCGATCGATCTCAGACAAGTGAACAAGTGTACAAAGCTTTTCCATTGAGAGCTCGAGCACTGCTGCTATAGGAGCAGGGGGGCTCCATGACTGCATTAATGCCATATTGGAACAGGTTGCCCAGGGAGGTTGTGGATGCCCCATCCCTGGAAGTGTTCAAGGCCAGGCTGGATGGGGCTTTGAGCAGCCTGGTCTAGTGGGAGGTGTCCCTGCCCATGGCAGGGGGGTTGGAACTAGATGATCTTTAAGGTCCCTTCCAACTCTAACCATTCTGTGATTCTATGATTCTTTATTTTCTTCTACCCATATTTGCTTCATACTGATTCTCTGGAGTTAATACATCCACCTACCTATCATGTCCTGTTTGAATTAAAAATTGAATTAAACAACCATCAGTACCTAATTTCCATATCCAATGAACATCAGTCCCGTAGATTTTAATAAACTCTTACCAAAAGTCGTTGAGACTCAAGACTCATTAGGAAATGGAGGGCATCTGCTCCACAGTGTTCAAGTTCTGCACTCAGGAACGACCGCCTTACACATGCACAAACGCATCCATTATCCCTGTTAACAGAAAAGGGAGAGGGGAGGAAAATATAGCATTAAAAGAAATATGTTGCTGGTGCTGTGAGATGTCTTGAACACAAAGCATCAGGTCACAATGGCTACTCACAGCTGTGGTCCAGCCTCCGAGGCACCCATAGCCAGGGTAGCTCAATTTGGAGATGACTCTGATGGACTTTAGCTGCTAATCCCTGCCAGATGCGGTGGCCTCTCACCACAGGCTCGCCGACTGTCACACGCTACATGAGACTTGAGCAATCAGCACTGGTGGTGAGGTGCATTTGCCCCCACTGGAAATGGAGATCTGCTGGCTTCCAACGCCGTTCAATTCTCTAGCCGTTCAATTCTCTAGCCGTTCTTCTTTCCAGCCTCTGCATCTACAACTACTGACAAATCACATCCAGCCTGTTTTTTCTCACTCTCAAACCACCAAACTCAGCTGAGTCATCCTGGCCTCCTTCACACCACATCACCAGGACTGATGGCAGCAGGGACAACCAGTAAGAGTTAAGCCTCCAGGGCTTTTCCCTTTCAGATCAAAGCACTTCATACAAAATATTTCAGCAAAGAGCAAAGAAAGCTGAAGCAGACTTTGGAGTGTATCAAAATTGGCACCAACTTTTTATTAGCCTGAGGGTAAAGCAACTGTAATGCATCAGGATTTATTTATCTTTTTTTTAAAAAAAGAAAGGAACATTTTTGTTTACAGACATTTTTGTTTATACAGTAAATTTGCTTTCGAGGTTCTGTTAAAAATGTGAGGATTGTTCTAAAGCATGCTGCTGGGCTGCGTTTGATTAGCATTCCGTCCTGCTACAACGGATAAAGATCACGCAGTTCAACAGGTTCCTGAAGCGGTTTCAGTGAAACCCCAGCAATGGAGGTAAGAAACACATGTTTCGGTTAAAATGCTGAGGAAAAGAAACTCGGTATTGCTTCAACGGTTTCCTTACCTGCATTTTTAAAGGCTCCTTGGATTGTCAGCGCTCAAGAGAGAAGCAGGGGAGTCGCGCAATCACCATAAAAGTCTAGCATACAGCGGGGTGAACTTAGGTGGCCTACAAATACGCCTCACAATGGTTTGAGGGTTCCCGGTTCTCCTATAAAACTACACCCTAGCTGACCCGTCTCCTTTTTGCTAGGCACACATACACGCCTCAGTTCAAGTTCAGAAAATAAACACAAGCAGCCGACATCAGGTTTAACCACTAGAAATAAATAGCTCAAATACCAGGGAGAGGAGTGCTGTCTCACTCTCTGTAGCAGTGGTATTCACTCCTTTTTAATGATTTGCAGGTGTCTAACCATTTTCCATTCAAGGTGTAGACACGCTTTAGTGGATTTAGACCTTCCCGCAAGTTTCCTTCCTCTGATTGCTTTTCACAGACCCCTTCAAAGCAGTCCACAGACACGCATGGCCTCACAGCTTCAGCTCAGGAACTGCTGCATGCAGAAAAGGAAACCTGAAATGCAATAGGAAAGGAATACCTGCAGGAAAAAGAACAAAAAAGCCTGAATCAGCTGCCAGATATCACATCCCATGCCAATCACGCACACCACGATCTGTCGTGAGTTGAAGCGCTGGAAGAAATTTTGGGTTTCTTCCAGGACTGCAGGCAGGGTGAGGATCACAAGAGTACCCCACAGCCGGTGACAATCACTGCCAAGGTCGATCCCAAGCTGAAAAAACACTGGGGACAAATAACCCTTGGGGATAGGAATTGCCAACATAGCAGTCTTTTACCCTTCAGAAGTGTAACAATACCAGCGTTTGTGCCAAAACCCTGTACAGGATCTGCAACCAACCCACTGAAAGCAGTTATCAGTGTCCTCCTCAAAAGATTTTCCTCCTCTAGGAGTAAATGGTTTTGTTTATCCATATGGACTCGTAACACTCAACATCAAAACCACTCATGAGGAGGCAGGATTGGTCAGAAACCTCCGTGGCGAGAAGTGTCAGAGAATAGGTGACCTGCCCTGTCAGCCCCTGCAGAAGAGCCCCCACATGCTCCCAGCCTCCAGCATCCCTGCATCTCCCTCCCACGCTCAGGTAAGAGCGCCAGAGCAATTCTTGGGACCAGCCCTCCCAAACTCAGAAGACCTGGCTAAAATGATGGTTTGGTGACACAAAAAAGACCCACCTTTAGCTCACACCACCACCTCAAAAACAGTATTACCTCATGACACGCAGAAGTGATCCAATACAGACTCTGGCTGCAGATTCAAATTTGTTCAAAAATGTTCCAGTTTACTTTGTATCAGAAGGTTCACACTGGGTAAAGAATAACTTCTTCAGCAAGAATTAGCAAAAAAAACCCTAGTCTGAGCTTTTTCCTCCTGTCCTGTCTAGTTCACAAGCAGCGTGAGCGCTGGCTCCTTTCTGGTAAGATTGCACTACCGATCTGTGCACGACCAAACTCCTCACCTGAACAATCACGAAGCTACACCCTGGGGATGGAGTTTCCTTAACTGCTTCCCCAAACACGTTCCCTAGAGCTCCCTCTTAGATGAATACAAGAACTACAAAGTTTTAATAACCACCATCATACAGCAGGTATCTCGGTCTCCAAAACACAATACCAAGTACTTAAGATGGCAATTTCTCATCCTTTCTTGAGGAACAAGAAAAATACGCATCACCAGTGTCGTACCCACATATTTACTGCTCCAGATAGTCAAAGGTTTTCACCTCACACATGCAACTGTCCTTCAGAAGACTGAAATTACAGTGTTTCCTAATGGTAGCTTCAGCAGCAGCATGTAGGCAAACTACCATGAAATTTGCCTACCTGTTGTTGAGCTCCGTTACTGTCATTCAACATCTTCCACTTGGAGAAGGGGAGGCTACAAACTGCCAGCAAACCAAGCAGCTGGGCCTCACGTCTGCATTTGAGCTCCAAGTTTAAGCCTTTTACCACACTCCCAACCTTAATACAGGAAAGCATTTGCTCCATTTATAGGACATCACGTATGTACACATACACAATGATGCACTGCAGAAATAATTACTCCTAATACAGCATAGCTAAGGACAGACACCAGGTATATGAGAACGAGATCCTCACAAGTCAACAGTACAAACCAAGAAACCACCCAAGCCAACTTCTAGGAAACAGCAGGGACTCCATGTAGCACAAGAGCCTTCAGGCACTCAGCGCACTCAGACAGCAACCTTGTCCTAGGGGTGGCACTCCATGCTAGGCACTCCGTGCTAGGCTGCTTCAGACACCCTCTTGAAGGACACAAGAAACATCAGCTCAAAACTGTTTGCTCCAGATTATGTAAAGTCAGGTCCATTTATCTCAGCAGACTCAATCTCAATAAAAGGGTTATTGCACCTGAGTGGGTAAAACTCATCAAACCCAAACATACCCACCCACCACCTTCTCCTTCCTCCAAGACCCAGCATAATCCAGGGGCATTTGACTGATTTGGTGATACACAAAGAAGATGCTTCAGATCACTGGTATGTGGATACTGGACAGAGGGGCCTGAACTGCTACATGAGACCATAATCGTTGTGGACGCGACACTGCATCCTTGTATCATGTAACTGCACAGGTAGTAGCAACTACTTCACATTTTTTTTGCGCCAAGGCAGCTCCTGCCAGAATTCAGACTTTTAACCAGAATAGACAATAACATTCTCGACACTTCACAATTTTTGGTCCAAAGAGACCTTTGCCAAGGCAGAAGGTTCTTCACTTAGAAGTAACCACCAAATTAAGTTGGACCCTGGAGGTAAAGGATTGGCTCTGTGCTTAAGGAGACACTTCCAAACAGAAAGAATGTGAAAATCCATGTGACATCCCACAGCACAATAACGACTCATGGCCTCTGGCACACATAATAAGGACAAGACTGCAATTTTGAGCAGACATAAGCAACAAGTTCTACTTCACTGCTGAATACCTGCTATTATCAAAACAAACTACATCTCAATATCTTACACACCAGTGTAACTAAAATTTGGCTGCAAAATTTTGTAAGTGTCCAGACACTCCAAAGAGGACAGCTATATAAAGAGACCTAGAGAACTATTCATGGTTCATGGGCTAATTCTGAATACTTTTAATGGATTGTACAGATTTCTACATCTGGTTTTATGAATTACATTATATTCCATATAGACATGATGCCATCTGGTAGATAAACGCATTTCTTCTGCCCCATGATGAAGCAAAAAGTGATCCCATAAGGCTCTTACTGATAACTTTTCAAAAAGATGTATTTCTTGGCTAATTGCAACATGAAAGAGTTCCTGTTGAAAGAAGCAGAATGCTCTCCAAGTTCTGCACATAAGGCGCTCAAACCATTTCCACAGACACGCTAGGATCATATTGCAATAGAAGAATCTTCCAATAACAAAGTTGACTGACACATTTTAATTTTACTTTCCAGTGTATAAAAATCTATTTTTGCACTTCTTCCTATAGAAATACGCCACAAGTAAAAAGCAATGGATTAGAAACTGAGCAGAATCCCTACCACATAAACTGAAGGTAAAGTGTAAAAACAGAGATGGTGAAGTCTCAGATAAAACCTTTCATATACAGCAAGAATTTTGCTACATTCCCTTTCCAATAGCCATGCACACTAAGTTAGTTACATTAACTAACAGACTTTTTAAAAAGTTTAAAAAAACCCCACCCGAACCAAAAGAAATGAACAAAAAAGTCACGTCAACTTTAGCCTGTGCACTTCCACCTGAAGAAGAAAGCCTGAACACAGTAGGCAAAAAGAAAATCCTGTTTCAAGGAAAATACCATCTCCAATATTCATATACCATGCATTAGAGATTCCTAGGACTGAACCGCTAACACTTGTATGCTGCTAGAAGCTTAGGCCTGTTGTAAATGCATTATCTGCTGCAAGCAAGATATTTTCATACCAGGCTACCTGAACGCCTGAATCTGAATAGAAGTTTAAACCAGTCTTCTTCCATAATTCATTTTACATTTAAAAACAGTCCACAGTTGGATCAGTTCCTTTCAGCAAGGCGAAGGTTACAAGCTAACAACAATGTCATAGTGATGATTCTTCAGTCTTCATCTTTTTTGTTTCTCCATTCGAACCACGCTGCAGATCCTCCTGCCTTTTCTTTTTCTGTTGCTTTATCCTTTCCTCTTGCCTCTGTAGGTAGTCGGCCATGTTATCAAAGGAGGCCTTGTAGAGACTGCTGTAGTGTCTCTCTGCGCCAACAAAACCTGCAGTTGGGCAAAGCAAGAACAGAAGACAAGTGTTAAATTCCCTTAGCGGTCTCAGCAATGACTTCTTGCACTGTAATTTTAGCTAGTGGCATTTCAACTCATTTACTGTGGTCTTATCGACTTTATAAAATATCAGCATTTACGGTGTGTAAGCCTGATTTGTATTGGTAAGCATCTGTCCTGCATTCACACGGCCAAGCACAGCCTCCATCTTTAAGCTAAAAAATTTGCACAGAGGCAAGCACCTGACGTTGAAGCAAAGGCGGCACACAGCTCTCTACATGTTGGGCGCTTGCAGACTTCAAGGCTTCTGTTTTTAAAGTGACTGCTGTTGCAACTTACTGTTACTCATCCCGTTGGAGTTGTCCCCCGAGACCTAAGCCCTGCAAAGGGCATATGCTACGTAACTGTGCTTAGCTGACTTCTCTCCTAGAGTATTAAAAGAAGCCCATAGACTTCAAACAGAGAGGTCTTACAGCACGCGCACATTTCTAAATATTCACCCCGATAGTTCTGTTGTACCTTCTGTGAATTCAGCGTAATATTCATCACACCATCGCCAAGACTACATTTAGATGACTTTAACAGGGAACTAACTACCATCCGAAAAACCCCAATCAGATTGTTTCTGTAGAGAATACAGAACGAGACTAGCTGGGCTAGGTCCACATTTCAAAAATTGTTAAGAGTGGTACCTGACAAAGCCAGTTACCTCTAGTTCTCTTTGTATTTCTACCTTTTCCCACTTGCAAAAATTCTTGATCTTAAAGGGCAAATGCAAGGAAATCCAGTATTTGCTAGGATTTGGTCCTGAAGCTAGTGTGCTGCTTTGCACTAGTGTACATACAGCACCCCCTTGGTTCTTGGTACACAAACAAAACAACTTTCCCTCACTGGTACTCAGCAAAGCGCCTGCCTTTAGTTTCGAGGGTCCTGCCCTCATGTAGTAACCCATTTATTTGCCTTTGGCCCTGGGAGAAATTGTGTGCTGTCAGTCTGAATATCCATGCAACTCTCTACTTGATCAGTCTGCACTAAATCTTGCTCCCTCTTTTTCTGAGATCAATTAGAACAGAATGTCAAACTGTTCAACATATACTTCAAGACTGACCTTAAATCCTACAGAATCATCAATCAGGTGAAACAAGCTTATAAAAAGATGATAAGCACGCATTAAGACTGGGTTTAAACAACATAATGATCACCTTTTTTAAAAGAAGTAACTACCTTTTCAAGCACTAATTATGCACTGGAATAAGTGCTCATCAAGTGAGCCTCCCCTTACTAATTAACAATAATAGACCCTGTCATCTGAGCAGTCCTCCTTTCCCAGATGCAGCAGCAGCCAGCTACCGTGTACCACAGTAATTTGCTATGCTGGCTAATTATGCTCAGACCTCTTCCCCTGCATGCTCTTTTTACTTCTCTGTTGCTCATTTTCACTCAGATCTCATACTTCTAATTATCTGCCTGGCTGTAACTATCAAGTCTGCAACGTCTACACGCAAACACTTCTAAACGTCTACATGCAAACTCCTTCTAAAGGAGTACCCGAGTTCCTTTTAGATTTCAAAGACTGCATCAATTTAATGACAACTTAATAACAGCTACACACTAAACCATCCAATACTAGGCATTAAGGAGACTTTACACATTGGACTGCGCATTCCTGCAACTCTTCCTGTGGGTTAATCACCTTTATGTAGGACTGCCAAGAACAGACCAAGAGACCAGTGGCGACCATAACACCTTTTTGAAGGAAGAAGATTCCCAGGCTCCCAGAAAAACGTACGGGACAGAGATTTCAACTAATCAACTCTCAATGCACATGGCATAACACAACCCTTCTCTATCCTGCAGTCATCACTGCCCTAACTTCAGCTTTTAAATAAAGTTGCGTGGTTTTTAAATAAAAAAATCCTGAAAACACAGGGTGCTTCTGAACTAGTAAATCATGTATTATTTTTCTGCCAGAGACTGGAGGTGGGACAGAAATCAAGAACAAAATGAACCAACTCTGACACCAATCAATTTCACCCCTGATGATACCATCCAGGGTCACACCCTCCAGCCACAGCAAGCTCCACATAATCTGCCTTGCTGAGGCGGACCTGGATCGCTCATCTTTACAGCAAAGCTGCTCCTCCCATGGCTGTTCCAATTCTTACTATCTCCGCTGTACTTCTGATAAAGTGTCACGCCCAGGTAAGAGACAAGACAACAAACAACAATATTCGATATCACAGCAGTAAGACAGACTCCAGCAGCTCTGTCACAGGGTGATTAGATACATCTGTGATACAGTGCCTACGTAAAACAGTTCTAATGCTGTAATTCAGATCTAAATACTGACAGCATTTTGTGGTAGCAGTAACCTGAATGCATTTCATGATCTACACTAACTTTCATACCAGATGGAGTGATGAAACTGAGAAAACTGAAAGACTAAGCGACTTCCAACAGCCAGCTGAACTGACCTGAACTCTGATTTTGCTCCTAAATCTTATACTTCAGCTGTAACAATTGCATTTCCTGGGCCTTTCTGACAAATTTCTCACCTTCAAACACCGTCCAGTTGTCTTGAAGATACTTTGACATCTTCTGTAATCCTTTGTTATCAGTTACAGGCTGGGAAAAGAAGGAACATTGCATGATATTTTGGGAATAATAAAAAATGTAATGTTTCACAGCACACTAAAAAATTCAACTGCTCACTGAAAGGAGAGCGAGTGCATGAGAGGAGAGTCATCAAGGATGACTTTTAGGCTCCTTTTTTCCAGGACTGCTATAGAAATGTGGCCTGCGATCATGTGTTCTGCTGGGAAAGCTTTGCAGCTTGAAGGAAAAGAAAATGGATTCCCGCTTACTAATCTGTGAGGCAAAGGAATATCACAAGGAACACGTAAGGGTCTAGAGAGTTTCATTTAAAACCACTTCACAACTATACCATAATTAGCTGGGGACTTACAAGGATAACAAGTGAGTTTCCAGCTGTTTAACAGACTATTACAGAGAACTTGACAGCACATCCCTCAAATTTGACTCCCTGTTCTCAGTGAAAAAAAAAGTATCCCCTAATGATTCCAGAAGGCCTTGTTTCCCCCAAAGGATCCCTCAGAGGCAGGTACAGGGAAGGCTGTGTGGAAATCATTCCTGAGCAAACCACAAAGGGATTTTTTTGTTTTGTAGATTTTTTTAAATAATCAAGCGTAGCACACAGAAAGCACAGGCAATGGTTTAAAGTACTGAGTGCAACTGCTGACAACCACTCTGCTTGATCCCACTATGCCAGATGTAAGCTTTACCAGAGAAGAGACTGGTACTCACAACAAGTTCTCAGCATCTTTGCAAAATACACAGGTGAGAGAAGTAGAATTGAGATGTGTATTTATGACTTTGCTCGGTCTCAAGACACAGAGAAGTGTGCCATTTAGCTTTCACAGAACATAGTTCACTCAATTTTTGTTATGGCCTCAAGACAACACAAAACATTCAGGATGTTAGCACAACAAAAGTATCTACCTTCCATTGTCCATCACACGGTCTGTACAATTGAAGAGGAACTTCCCTGTCTTCCTCCAAAATCCATAGATCTCCCGTTTCCTCAAATGCAATGTCCCAAACTTTATGTTTCAAAGAGATTTGCTGTCTGTAAACTAGCTGCTGGGCAATGGCATCAAGCTGAAAGACGTAGACTGCGGGAATACTTTTGAGAGGAAAAACTTAATTACCATTATTACCAAATCCACCTACAGCCATCACTAGTTCAGCAAACTACAACCACCCACTCTAATTCCAAGCAGAGCCAAAGCAAAGTCATTAGGAATTGCAAAAAATACCCTAGTACTTCAAGTGCAATTTGCTTATATGATCTGAGGCAGAAGCTGTGAATACCTAACATGTCAAATGGCTTTTCAAGTGTTATATGAAAGAAAAAGCAGTCAACACTGCCTTTTCTTTAAAAGAAAAGGCAGTGAAGGGAATTTCGTAAGGATTGCTAAGGATTTATATAAAGAGTGTTGCATCATAGCATACTGGCCTACTGGGCTTCACTTGAAGGAACATCCAGCTGAGCACCAGTCAAAATAAAACAGAAAAGGAATTACATGCTGGGGAGGGGAAGAGGGAATGAGAGGGCCAGGAAACCTTGACACGGCTGAAGAACAGAACTCTGGCGCTGCACTCATCTCCATCTCTCCCATCAGCACTTACTCCTAATGGTCACACCATCTACGTACAGAGCTTCCTAACCTCCCTCCGACAGGTCCCCAGCATGCCAGGCAGGACATCTCGGCTCCCTCCTGAGTTGCCTACCAGGTCCATATGGCAGCACTGAAATGCTGGGCTGTGGAGCTGGACATAAAAGCCTGATGCAGAGCACAGTGTGGCCCCTGGGCTAAGTGACATGGGCACAGCCCTCAGCTGAAATGGCTTCCCCTGCCACGGCCAGTTTGGATGCCCATGCAGAAAGTGTGACAGGAAGCAGCTACCGCTCCTCGCTCTGGCAAAGAGCAAGTTCACCAAGGGGACAGATTGCCAATTTCACTGTACAGGCAGCTCTGGCAATCTCTCCCGTTCCTGTTGGCAAGCTTTTGTCAGGAAGAACAGCTTCCTTGGCAGGCTTAAGGTGCTGTGGAAAGAGAGGGGAAGAGGACTTGTCCATTCCTGCAAGATATTTTCCGCCAGTTGGATTTGTAAGGTTCCTCAGGGCTTGGGCCCTTCAGCTCCTTAGCACACTCTCCTTAGGCAAACACATACATTTGAACCCAAAAGTCAACATAGCCTCTCCATGTTTTTAAACTGAAGCAATGTGGTGGTTTTAAACAGAATGGCCAAACACATTTACAGGAGCAGAGTATGGTAACAGAAGTTTGGCCGCTCCATCGCTGCAGCACCCTGAACAAAATGATACCTAAAACACATGGGTCAGGCACAGTGATTTAGGGAGACATCCTCAGGACTGAGCAGGGCTCTTGTTCATTCCTAGCCTTGCGTCTCCTCCCGTGTGGGAAAGACATCACAAACTCTGCAAAATTTAACTAAGCTGGGTAACCCTCACGCTCAAGTACAAAAAGGACCCAGAGGCTCCCTGAGAGGCCACAGGCATGCCTGGGATGCTCAGGGATCCACGCTACCAAGTACTTGAGGATAGGGGAAAGTTCAGACAGCCAACAGGGAAAACTGCTCTTGCCTGTGCAGGAGCTCTGATGATTTTAGCCATTATTCCATTTATTCTTACCGGTCACATAGAATGGCAACATAACTACCTTCACAGCAGTAGGTTATTCTTGACACAGGGTATTTCTATTAGGAAAAGAAAAAGAAACATCATTGTAAGTTAAGGCTATTTATGGGCAGAAAAATTCCATTTCCTATCTTAGCCTATAAAATTTAGCAGATGTCTTAATTTACAGTAGTTGTACCGTTTACTTAATTGTAGCAGCGTTTGCTGTTTTATGAAGTTTTCCACACTTCTCCCTTCACAGTCACCCAAACAGAGATCAAAGGTAAAGGTTTTAGTGAACTACTCTTAACAGACAAACTAACAGATATAGGAAAATACACCTCAGACATTGTTTTTGCCATTAGTATTGCAGGAGACATCAGCATGAAGCCTGCTCAGCCAGGATACCACACTGGCAGTTTAGAGATTATAAACACAAGCCATTAGCTGCTGTTATGTTTGTTTAAAAAAAAAAAAAAAAAAAAAAAGAGTGATGCATAGCTAATATCCTTGCTGCATTGCCTCTGTTTTCAACCTGTGTCTGCATGAATCCACACCATATAACCAAAAACACATTCTGAAGAACTAGGCAAGACTGCCTGAGGCCACTTTCCTCATTAAAAAAAAAAAATAAAAAAAACCCTGCAAACCAGAAAAAAAAATATCCCACACCCAACAACAACAAAAAACCCCACACCACACTCCTAATTTAGAAGATACATCGTTTTTTCTAGGAGACAATCAGAGAAATACCTTTGCTGCACAAACCATACTACTTGAAATATGTAACAACTGAGGCTCCCTGAGTGGGAAGTAAGAACTTGGGAGGAGCAGAGAAACTACAAGATGCAGCCCGGGGGTGCTTTTTCAAAGGTATCTGTTATATAATGCAAAAGACAAAACTGCAAAGGCAAAAGGCTGGTTCTCAAGTAGATTTTATAAGGGGCGACAACATCAGCACTTCTGATCACTAAAAGCTTCCTACTAGAGGAGTAGTGAGTTATTCGCTTTAGGGCAGGGAAAACACATCTTCTTGACACTCTGCTGGCAGAATTCAGATGCATCCTCAATTCCTCTTTCCTATTACCCCCTTTCCAGCCTTCACCTCTTTCCCTAACACCACTGCTCACTGGACAGAACCTCTGGTTCACCAGGTTAAGCTGAATTTGGGAGTAACCACAGAATTTTACCCTTTGAGCTACCATTGTCAGGCTGCTTGTTTCAGAATTTTACAATCAATGTAGGAAAGCAAAGCAAGCTGTACAGCTTCCAAACGTTCAAGTCAGCAAGTTTAATACCAGAAGCTAACTATTTTGTCAACAGTACATGATGCAACTACTAGAAGATAAACCAACTGCACGAAAGAAATTTAATTAATGGTATAAATATAGCTGAAAACCACGGTTACACAGTGCATCTCCAGCACACGAGAAAAAAACCAAAATCCATTGTGTGATACAACCTCATGGAGGGGACGCAAGAACACCAGCCTGCACACACTTTTCACTCACATACTCGATTGCCTGCCTGGAGAGAAGAGGAGCACTTCATAAAAAACACTATCAAAAGGATGATATGTTTCAGAGCTCTTGGGAACAGATGGGACTAATCTCTCGCTACTCTGCAGAAATACTAAGCTGTCAGTCCATACTTAACGTTGGGACCCAGGACCCCTGCTGAAGACGGACATAAAAAATGCTTACGGTTCCAAATACCGGGTAGGACAAGTGGGCTCAATCAGAAAGGTTCTCTGTGGCTAATACATCTAAAGGTAGTTCTTGCAGCATGGAGCCATTTTACACTACAGCTTTAGAGTAGAAATGACAGCTCCTATTGTAAACTGCCAGTGGGTTCTTTAGACATTTAAGGGAACAAGCCAACATAGATACAGATAGATATATATACACACTAAAAAACTCACAAAACCTGCAGTATTTATTTCTAATAACAAAGCTCTGCCTCTCTGCCTGTCTTATGACAAACATGCAGGGCAAGTGCGGGGTTGGGAAGTGCCCACCTACAGCTGAGTGCTTTGTCAGAGAGACAAAGGGTTCTGCGAACTTGAAGTATGCAGCAGCTCTCCCCCACCCTGACTGGGGGAGGGAGGAGGCGGCTTCTTTTGATTTAAACCAAGTGTTATTCACAGCTGGACAGAGACAAGAAAATGCATCTTCTTTGCAAGCTCTTTCCTTTCCATGTGTGGGTAAGTTAACAATCAGCAAAGTGAATGCCAAGACCCAGAATAGTATCTAGTTCAAGGACAAGCCTATGAAATCAGTTAACTTAGAGAGCTGCAAGAGCAGTCTGTGATAAACAGATGTTCGCTTGATACTCTCTGAACTTATTCAGCATTTATATGACACTGTTATCAGCCTGCCAACACCTAAAAATTAACTTTTAGTGTCATCTGTGAGAAGACTTGACCCCGTGAAAAATTAATGTACTGAAACACTGGGGTAGAGTTGTGCAATTCATATTCTGGACTTTAAACAAGCTTCTGCCGTCAAGAGGATCAGATGAGGTGAAAGCTGCGAAGCAGGAAAAAATATTTATACAGCACTATGAAATTAGAGAATTAGTCCCATTCTAGTGGGAAAATTAACTAAGGATCTGCAACCCATCATCTGAAACCAATGCTACACTGCTCAAAAACACTCCTACATTCCAAAAACAGACATACATTCATCATCTGCCAAGCAAAATAAGCCCACATTTATGTGTTCACATGACCCACCATTACTGATGATTCCATTATCGTTGTGCTTCAAGTTGTGTTTGAAGCTTCAGTGCGCTCACAGTGGTTATCAACTATAAAAATGACATGAAATGCAAAAGAAAAAAAAAACAACAAAACCCACTTATATCCCCATGTAATCTTTGGTTGCCAGAGCCATCTGCAGACAGTGTGCTAGTTACAATCTAAAAAGTGCTGATGAGAGATTGTTCCCTTAAATTCAGACTATAAATGTCACACCAGGCTGTGAAGATGATCTTTGATACACCTGGATGCACATCTCTGGCATTTCTAGCACTATGATGCCAGCAAAACACAAGTCTCCTTTCCCCTTTGGTCCTGCTGGCCAGCAAGACAGTAATCGTTCTGACAGAAATACATATTTGCAGCTGTGTAGCAATACAGCACAAAGGTGGCAATAAACCGCATTAAGGTTTAAATCTGTCATTTATCTGTCTGTAATCAGCGGGGAACACTGCTCAATCACCGTTCCAAGTACATACGAACTCTGGAAGTCAGCTGAGTCTTCTGCACCCCTCAAGCACCATACAAATTTAGTGTTTTCAGAGACAGAATTTAAAAAGCCTGTAAGAGTTGGCAGTAAGCAGAATTTCACAGATTCAAGGAACCCCGAGGCTTCCACAACCACCATTAAGAGATGCTAAAACATGCCAATGGGTAGAAGAACTGCAAAACACTGCAGGAATACAGTTTATTAACTCCTATGTTATATTTATTAACTCAGTTTATAGGTTTTCCCTTTCTCTCATTGTTTATTCACACTGGGGTAAAGAAGTTAAACAGACTTCTCAAATAGTCAAAGGAAACCCCAGCTTTCTACCGAGAGACTCCATCAGGACAGAGTATCCTATGGAAGGGACTTCGTCAAGTGTGTTAGAAGGCATGGGAAGTATCACTAAACTACATTCAAAAGCACTGTAAGAGTTGGAGCTTTTTGCCATTTCTTTTTTTAATTTTATTTTAAATTTAGTTCTTGCTTGCAGTAACAAGTTTTTTTCCTCTAACATTTGTTAGTTTAACCCGTGCTACTTTCAAGACTTATTATACAGTTTAGTATTATTTTTGATAATTTTTTTTGTAAGCAATGGAGTTAGGATTCAGTTTGAGATCAAGCACTGTTAATTTACATGCAAGCTATCTTACAAAATGCTAAGCCAGTCTAAGCAACAGGTAGCATTTTTAAAATTAATAATAGGATTCCCCAATTCACAGATAGTTGCTTACTAGTCCTCAATGATACAATAAAGCTAGAAGGCAAAGTATTTCAAAATAAAATCATTCTTCCCGCAAAAAGAAATGCCTTGCAACATTACTGCAAGATTCGATAGCTATCAAACTATGTTGTCTCTACAGAGCACTCTTATTAGCTACTTTTGAACACAAAGCTAAAACACTCTGGTCTTAAAACTCACTGAGCAACTTATTTCCAGCAGGCTATATGTGGCAAAGTAATTTTGTACATTTGCCTCACTCTTAATTCTCTCTTCCTCACTCAAATCCTGCTGCACGCAGACTACAAGAGGATGCCAGCTACGTGGACTTGTCACCTAACTTGGTACAGCCATTTTTTGCTTGTGAAAAAAGCACAGCAGTAGCTACTTCAAAGATTTCAAGCGCTAAACTCAAGCCGAAATGAGCCAGAGACATCATGAATGTCTATGAGAGGTCTCTGGCTCAGGTGTGTTTACATTTTTATTTTCAAGTTCAGGAGCAGGTTAAACTGTCCATATGATACCACCCTGAATTCCTGCTAACAGTAACTCCAGGCAAAACCCAAAATTTCCAGTATCAAAGCTCTGAATGCTGCAATGCAAGTGGCCGCTCTCCTGGGCTTACGTACAGGCAGAAAGCTGCACATTATTACTACAAAGAACAACTTGCTCATGTCTTCTGCACAGAAACAAACTCTGTCAGGTCTGTCCCTAGGAGCTCAGTCCTTCCATGGGTTGTGCTCCCAGTTCAGTAACTGGGAATCCCACTAACAAGATCAGGCCAGACCCACATAAACAGTAAAGAATCTCTGAGAGATCTCCAGGAACGGCTCCTGACTGCTGGGAGAGGCTGTGCACAACACAACACACTTCAACTAACCAAAACCACAAGAAAACACAAGGGAGGAAAGACAGAACTTTTCAATTCAATTTAAAGCTGGATACGAATTCCACTGCGCTTTTGCCTAAGAGCCGTGCATGGCTACGGGCTTCTCACTCACCTAACAACTGGGAGACAGCTGTGGTCTTCAGAGAAAGAAATATTTTCAGAGATTCACATGAAATACACACCCAGCAGCACGGGTGGTAAGATGAATAACTCCTAAATGACTCAACAGATTAGCAGCTGGCTTAATATGATGTACACAGCAGGGACAAGGACAAGTGCTGTTTCACTGCTAATAGGTTGTATGGCAATTCAAGTGACAAGAAAGAACAGAACTAGAGACCAAGTACTACCAGAACCACTGCTCACATCAGATTAGCACCCAAATCACAGTAGCACCCCAAACGTGAATGTATCACACAGTCATGTAGAGGCTGCAGGATAAGGAGACCTCCTCGGGTATTCGGTTTTCATACGGGACTTGGCTATCTTCATTTTGGCCACTGCGCAGCTTCAGAACAACCCAAAGGAACAAGCCCAGTGTTTTAACTCCACAGGGCAGTACTACTGCAGGTGGTTACAAACGTTACAAAGCTTCTTTCTGCTCAGATCAAAATTCAAGTGTTAAAGGTGAAATTTAAGTAATTTAAAAACGGGTGAATTTTTAGATCTTTCCAGTGTTACAGGTTATTTTCTGTCTAAGAGACTTTCTTTCCCAAAAATCTCAGGCTTTTATAACAGTTTCTAAGTCTCACATAACTTCTAAAGCCACTGAAAGAAGGGAGGCACTCCTAACAAAATGGAACAAACATGTTCGGGAGTCATAGGGATCAGGACGATAGCAAAAGCACTAACACACATGGGCATACCTGGTCAGCTTTGGTTGTCTCAGGCCCACAGATGGTACTTAGATGACAGCAGTACACTTCTTCCCCGCTTTTGTACTCCCAAAGTCTCAGAGTTGAGTCCTGGACAGATAGAAGTGGACACAAGTTGATTACCAACAGCACCTCAGGCAAAGAGAGGCCTTCAGCTAAATCCCTTTTCCCTGAAGTGCCTCCCACAGAAGCTGCTAAATAGTCACTTAGTTAAGACCTCAAATTGCAGATAAAGCATTTTAATTAACATAATTTTTTGCCTCAATTCTAAATTATTCAATCATGCTAACTTTAATTCTCCTTTTGAAGTGGAAATTGGGTAGCTGGAGGAGTGCATTTAAAGTCTGTCTCAAATAGCATGGTAATACACGCACTCAGCATTTTAATGGCTCTTCTTTTATGTTGCCCTTCTCTGGCCCTGCTCTTGTTATCACCCAAATTCTCATTTGATTTAGTAACCTCCTGGAGAGAAGCTAAACTCCTCTCTGGAAAAAGAGAGTCATCAAAGAGCATTTGCTAAGAATGAAATACAGCCGCACACAGCACTAACACTAGAGTTGCTTAAAGAACTAGAGGAACAAGAGTGGAGAGCTACAGGGAAGCAAAGGCAGCAGCTGAAACCAAATACTAAGAATTAATATGGTCTTCGCATCTTCACAGAAAACATTATTTGTTTCCTATGCAGTTTTGTTAGTCTGAGAAACAAAGAATATTGCTTCCCTTCCTTTAGACCAACTCTATTTACCCACTCTGTACAAGTCCAGCATGACAGCAAGATCCCATCAATTTAAGGAAAGGGCTGAGGAGAGGAAAAGGAGGGAACACTCACTTCTTCAGTCCTCACCCAAGCACCATGTAGCACTGCACTGCAAACTCTACACAACGTGCGCTCAACATAAAACTATGAGGACAGAGACAAGGACACACTTCAGAACAAGTCTCACAGGGGAAAACAAGTGGGAGGGTGAAGAGGGAACAGTTATCTCAAGAGCTCTAAAAAAAATTAAAAATCTGTGAATCTAAGGCCATTAATTCTCAAGACGCTCATTATCATGACAGGCTAGCATAATATCCATTTGCTTCAAAGTTGTTTAAATAACCCAATGATTAAAGTTTGTCTGTGCTGCAAAGCAAGAGTTAATGATGAAGAAATAGAGGACTTCGTGATTGCTCCATCCCAGAGACCTTAATAAGAAGCTAGCCTTGCTGTAAACACAGCAAGTGGCACTTATGTGATCTAGCAATAGAATGGTTGAACGCTGAACAGAAAGCTGAGAAAGGGAGGGAGGGAGAGAGAGGGCATGCTGGAAACCATGAGAGATTATTCCAAGTATCCCAAGGAGCTTGGGGGAAACACAAGCAAACAAGGGTTTTAAAGTCTAAATTTTCAGGAAAAATACTTTTTTGAAGAAATTGCAATACATACCCCAGAAGCTGACAACAGCAGATCAGGATAGTTGGGTATTACAAGTATTTTGCTTACAAACCTAAAGGGAAAGGAGTCAAAAGTTGAACTCTCTTGCATGACACAGGTCTTTAAACACATACAATACAAGAACACACCAATTTGAAAGAGAATATTGTAACTGACTATTGAACAGATTCTCCACATCAAGACAGTTAAGATGAAAAAAGTCTGCAATACTTAACATAGTATATATACTATACAAACTACTAACCTTCTACTTAAAAGAAAAATTATTTCCTCACCTGCACTCAAGGAGTTCTACTGACTTCCTCCTGACTGAGAACACTGCCATTGAGACTAAAAAACGCCAATGGAGATAGATTTACTTGGGTACCATGTTCCCCTTTCTCAATTCATGATGCACATTAAAAACATGAATCACCAGATGCTTTTGAAACACAACAGTGATGACTCGGCTTTCAGAGTACCACATCTCTCCCATCCCCGTTGGAGATAACTCAAAAACAATCCTTACAAAATTTTAAAACAATTTACCTCCAGTATCTACATTCATCCAGAAACCTTGTTTTTCAGAAGTATGCAATATTGCTATGTCTGCCATGACTTCTCTTTGATGAGTAATGAGGACCTGAGCTTATGAAGTTTGTTATTATCTGAGAGTTCAGCAACTTAAAATGTAGTGACCTGAGCAGAACATTACCTAAGTGGTACAGTCTTGCTTTTGAAAACGAGCATAATTTTAAGGCCATTTTAAAAAGAAAGAGAAAAAATTATAGAAGAAAGAGATCTGGTCACTGTAGTACAGTCTTTCATGAAAAAGCAGTAATAACGGGTGCATGAAGGTGTAACAGATCCAGCAAGAATCACCATGTACCCCACTGAAAGAAGAAAATCCAGGAGCATGAAACAAGACAATTTTAGCTGCTTTATGTAACCCTTTGCTTATTCATTCCTAATTTAAGTATTTAATTTTTAAAATATATTTCAATCCATTTACATTAAGTGCCTTTCCACTCTGTGGCCACTAATGAACTCTTTGTGCAGACACAATAGCCCCCATTTAAAAGTGTCTTTCTGACCATCAAGTTCTATTCATTAGAAGTACAACTGTGTACACAGTAGGTGGAAACATCAGACATGGCTCCATAAATACGCTATAGAAACTGACCTGATCAAAGACTACTTAGATCTTTAACATGTGTAGTCTCTTGCTTTTATACTATGCCAATTCTACGCAGGTTAGACTACCAAATGATGTTATTAAAACCAGACTGACACTCCAAATTAATCTGTGTCCTAAATGCTCTATTAAAACATCTTGGTGGGTAAGTTTAGATAGGTTGCTACCCATATCTCAAGTTCCATGCCATCTTTCTTTACCTCTTATTTCTGATATAGCGAGCTGACTGCAGCACGTTGCATCATCTTACGGAAGGATGGGCCTGGAATGGTGGTGTTATCCCCAGGTAACTCACCAGCCAGACAAGCAGAATTAGGTGCGTTCTCTGCCCTATGCAGGGTCATGTCTTCCCTGCTACCTTGTCATTGTGGACTTCAAAATGCAGCAGTGGCCACTCAAAAAAAATTTGCACAACCCCCCTACCCTACTCAAAAAACATAACAATTGACAACAAAAACCTCCAAAAGACTACAAAACCACATAGAGGGGGAAGGCAAAAGTCAAGAGACTTTGAAAATACCACAACTGACACATTTTAAGCAGCAAAATGTATAGGAAAAGTCTTTTAAAAGTCTATTTGCCATTTGTGTCTTCTGAATGGGAAAGGACTAAAGGGAAAAAAAGGGAAAGTACAGTCCCTCCTGTAGGCTGAAAAGGAAGTCCTGATAAACTGGCTAGAAGACAAGCCCTATTCCTATACCAAAAGAACTACCTATCTCCTCGCAAATCAGAGCGCATCTGAATCGCATCAGAACAGCCAGCAGGTTGCTTTGCTGCCTTCCACTCTTTAGATCACTGTAATCAGAAGGACCTTTAGGATGGAGGAGAAGGAAAAGGAGGGGAAGGGAAAGATCATACTTACTGTTTTTATGCAGAGTGAACCATGCATTTTACTAGACTTAGTAACACAGCAGAACATCCTCTTTCTACAGGGATATCCCCTATGATCCACCTTCCACAGATCCTCTTACTTTCTTAAGTGTTCTTGCCCATAGCAATTGAACCAATCTCAAGAAAAACAACTACTAGAAAGACCAAGTAACTACATTAAGAAGTGTGATTTCTTGAATCTATTTTATGAAATCATTTTGCAGCTTCCAGCTCACTGCAGTCTAATGTCCAGGCAGAAAGAGTTCTCTATCCTTTCTACTGATGCAGCTGGCTTTTTTGTGTTACCACAGAACCTCCAAGTCTGAGCTCAGCAATGAGATGCTATTAGATTAGCATCTATTCAAGCCACAAAGACTTCCCAAGACTTTCCACCTCAAGACTAACAATCTCCAGGCTCTGGAGTCTCTTGTGGGCAGCAGGTTGAGGGAGGTGATTCTGCCCCTCTACTCCACTCTGGGGAGACCCCATCTGGGCCCCAGGTCTGGGGCCCTCAGCACAGGAAAGACATGGACCTGCTGGAAAGGGGGCAAAAAGAGGACCATAAAAATGATCAGAGGGCTGCAGTACAGGCTCAGGACAGGCTGAGAGAGCTGGGGTTGCTCAGCCTGGAGAAGAGAAGGCTCCAGAGAGACCTTATTGCTGCCTTTCAGTGCTGAAAGGGGGCTTACAAGAAAGGCAGAGACAGACTTTTTAATAAGGCCTGTTGTGATAGGACATGGGGTAATGGTTTTAAACTAGAAGGGTAGATTCAAACTAGATGTAAGTCTGAACTTTTTTTATCATGAGTAATATTTTTATCATGAGGATGGTGAAACACTGGAACAGGTTGCCCAGAGAGGTTGTAGATGCTCCATCCCTGGAAACATTCAAGGTCAGGTTGGATGGGGCTCTGAGCAACCTGATCTAGTTGGCGATGTCCCTGTCCATCAGGGGGGTTGGACTAGATGACCTTTAAAGGTCCACTCCAACCCAAACCATTTTATGATTCTAACACAGACCTAGCTGTTGTTTCATGTGATTTGAGGAAACAATCATTTTATCCGTCGAGGCACAGTGAAGAGCCGCATACAGTAACTTTTTGCACACAACAAACTTACTCTTTGTGTCCCAGACAGTAGGACACAATATAATAAGGAGCCTTTGCCAAGCTGACTCTGATCTTCTCATCTCTGTCTGCAGTTAGGATATACTGGTCATCAGCACTCAGTGCCTGTTGGTAAAGGGAGAGTTTTAGTGCCCAGTAGTTCAATGTTTGGTTTTATATAATTCTTCCTAGCCATGAGAAAAAAAAACACAAATAAGCAGTAAAATATCTGTTTCTCCTGACTCAGAATAGCAGGTGCAAGCATTAAGCCACGCTTTTCCACTGACAATGGAAGCATAAATCTTTATGACTGTAACTTTCTCACTTACTAAGACAAGCAACACTGACTACCAGGTCCAGTGAAAGCCACTGAGCTCCGAAGCTACAGGCAGAAGTCCCACTGCATCTTAAAAAGAAAGAAACTTATCACATTGAAGAGCTCAACTGACATTACAGACCGGTTGAATTCCCATATACATTCCATCATCAAGTCTTCTGTGACTGTCACATGAAGACCTTTTGAACACTCACACTCCCAGAATAGATAACCCTTTGGTAAGCTTGTTTCCTTACCAAACTTTGCAAATGCAAACTCAGTAGGAAGAAATCCAGACCACATACTTCAGTTATATAAAAAAGAACTCCCAGATCTCAGACAAGAGCAGCAGTGGAAGACCCAAACACAAGCAGGAATGCAGGTTTGTACACTAACTACACAGAGGCACATACTTACCACATCCAATAGCAAAGATAAGTGACCCAGCTCAAGTTTTCCTTCTGCTTGGGGTTCTGTTATTGAGTAAGAATAGACATCACCAGACTTGTCTGCAATCAAAATCTTATCATCTGCAGCTGTAATAATCAGGGAAGTGCATCTCCTTTTCACGGACCTGAAAGAAAAACTGCATAGTTTGAAAAGCGCCGGATGGCAGCGTCAGCACGTCTCGATTCAGACTCAGTATAACAAACTGAGGGACTGGACGAAAAGCTCTCAGATGCAATATTCTTGAAATGGCAGCAACAAGAATAATGTTAAGGGGACAAAATAGCACTTTAAATGACTAAACTATGTAATAGCAAACACCTGGGGAGATGTGAGAAAAAAACGAGAGATTATTAAAGCTGCATGCCTGCATTTTGCTTATGTACTTTCTCAACTGAGCATTTTGCCTAGACAGCCCACCAGAAAGACCGTAGAGTTTCTTGCACTCTCCGTAATAAAAATACAAGTTAAATAAATAGGAAAGAGAAGACTAAAGTAGGAGATCTCCTAGTAAAAGTCCTTTGCAGCAACACATCTAAAAACTACGTTGAAACCGTTTCTCCAGTTGACAGTTTGTACTATAAAAGGAAGTCCTCCCTTGTGACCCTCAAGAACTCTTCATCCTCACAGCCAGAGTCAGAGAGTCTCAGGGTACCTTGTCCAGCCAAAGACCTGAACTTGAACTCTGACTTTTCCTCATCATCTGCCAGTATCCCATAGTTACAGTTGCCAGTGTAGCAGGTAATGAATTTCTCACAACTTTTCAGATAAATGTAAGGACCATAGATGTCAGAAAATGAGTTTTAAAAAAAGGTTTAATCACTTACTTAGTCTGGAGTATGCTTCTGCAACTTAAGAGCTATTGTTATTACTGTTATTCTTTTCTTTTCATAACACCTCTTCTCCAAACCTCTCTATGTCCTGTGTGTTAACACAGGACTGTGGACACTGGAGATCATAGGGAATGGACATTTCTATTCACCTGCTCTGAAATTCAGTGACTCTCTGGACGCAAAAGAACAATATACAGTACTTCAGGTAGGAAGACAGAAATTCTAATACTTTTTAGTGACTGCTTAAAGGAATACCGTAACAACGGCAAAACATCTAAGACAAGGATGCCTACTAGTACCTTGCGGGCTCACAGCACAGTTTCAAAATAGGTTACCTTGCCAACAAGGAAAAGCCTTGCTCCAAGTTCACTGTGTTGCCTTTGATCTTAAATACAAAGATTCAAAAGTTCCCCTTGTCTGAAAACAGCTGACTACAAAAGCTAGTATCGTCTGAAAATTTCTATACAGCTTGCCACAAAACACCAACACAAGTTACATAGCTCAATTTTGGCATTCTTTTGCCTGTGTTCTCAATTTCCTAATAGGAAGTAGTGATGTTCCCAAAAAATCCAACCATGGTCCTAGTTGGTGTTTTTGCAGAAAACTGAAATATCAAACAATTATCCAATGCTGTATTATGGGCAAGACACACAGGGCAGGGCAGCAAGGAAGAGACTGCAGAATGAATGGAATTTGCCATTTCTGCAGGTTTGGGGGTGATTATTCACTCACTACAACATTGGTTAAACCACCAAAGGCCCATCACGTACCCTATGCAAACAGACAATCTGACAGAGACGCCATTTTCGTTTGCAACCAGGACCTCACACATGTCAGAGACCACCAGAAGCAAAGACATCACACGCGGAGGTAGCTTCTCAGGAAGTCTTTTATGGTCCTCTTTTTTACAGACAATTATCACAAGCAGCAGTGGCAGAAAACTTGTAACTGGAGGACCTCTGGTGGACAGTTACAGACTCTTTTCTCAAGAGGATCGTACTACAGAAGGTTAACAGTTGGCATCATGTCTAAAGATCTGCTTTTAGGAGAGTTCATAAACTCCCCAAAACATCTTCTCCTCCAAATCAAGAGAATCAGACAGTGCACTCACTAAATTGCTCAGTATTGCTCCTACAGGCCCAACCTTAGCGTTCACTAGGAGCGGGTAAAGTTTCAGTTCTTAAAGATGCAAATACTGTCTTCTAGAATAAAAAAAAAGAGATTACCCTTTCCTTGGTCAATGATACAAACATCTGCACTCCTATTCTTGATGTGGGGCATACCATGCATCTTTTCTTGACAAATATCTTTGAATTCACAAGAACTTTAAAGTTGTTTGAGCCAGTACACAGGGGGAAAAAAAAAAAAAAGGAAGCTTAGTGATAACAAATGGCAACATCCTAAGTACTACTATCGTATAACTTTAATTTAATCAGTCTTAACTCCATAACAAAGTGACATGCAACATCCTGCTTCCTTACCTAACGCTAACACATTCCCAGGAAGGCTTTGTATGGAACAGAATCAGACGTTTGCTGTCATCTGTCAAGGCAAAATAATCTCCTGATGGGGAAAAGGCAAAAGCCAGGATGTCATCACTTCCTTTATCTCCTGCGTTTTCATCCTGTCTAATAGAGAGAAGGGGAACAACAGTTCACAACCTGACAGTTACTGAAATCCTTAAGAAGAGAAGGTTGTTCTCACACCACCAAGAAGGAGCATGAAAAACAAAGTACAAAGCTAAAAGTTTTATTTGTACTTTAAAATGTTGAGCCAACTTGAACATTAATGCAAAGAAAAAAGCCAAGAAAAAGGAAACTCACATAAGGTCTAAGCCTGTATCATTACTTGCTTCAAAAGACATGCTAAGGTTTGTGCTACCAGATCTTGATACAAATTTAGGGGAAAACAGTAAAATTGGCTATGGGTAAAACTATATCCACAGTTTGAATTTAGACTACTAAAGACTTTTTCAGTTTTTAAAATCTTATGACTTGGAGAACAGACCCAAAGGAGGAGTTATGTACTGCTTTGTGGTTTTTTCTAACTGTCTTAGATAGGCTAATAAAAAATACATCATTTTCCCATAAATGTATTGACCGAGAAGAGTCATACAGAATCATTGATTATACTACTGGTGCTTCTCTAAAAAAACAAAAAGGTGTACAGTCTTCCGTTCTAGGATGAAACAGAAACAAAAAAAAAAGAAGTATATACATATTTATCCATCAGGGTTAGCAAAAACAACCTAGCCATCACCCGATCAAGGAGTCATCCCATGACCTTCTTTTATTATCTTCACTATCACATAACTTCAGGAGGAGAGGCACCCTCTAGGAAAACAGCAGATTGCCTAAGCATATTTTCTCACCCATTATTTCCTAAGGTCTTCTCCACATTGATGCAATCATACGTGAAGAGACTATCATCACTGCAAAAGAAAAACAGTAGACTCAAACCACTGGAACTAGAACAGCCATGAGCTTAACCATAGACAGCATCAAACCTTTTTAACACGATATTATTTTGCAGTTATTTGCACAACTGATGCCCATCTTGAGAAACACCCCCAGTAAATGGGCTCTCAAAGTGCTACAGATGCAGTAGAAGTTTAAAACCTTGGATTGTGCATGTATGCCAAAAAAAGAAATCATCACCTGTCAGCAAAGTAACCGTCATATTTAATGGTTAGCATATTTGTAATGTTAACTCTTTTCTCTGGTGTCGTCATTCCATAGTGCTAACAGTGTCCCCATATTCAACTAGATTAACGTATATTTGTGACTCCCCACTCTCTTCTCTGGTGGATTGTAAAGTTGTGAAGAATACGTAAGCAGAAGCTCTGCGGTTATAAAACAGATCATCACTGCCTGCCCCAACAAAGGTAAAGGTTTCAGATCTTTGTATGTTCTGTCAGACACTTTCAGGAACAGGCACAGATTTGCCATTTAACATGAATTGTTGATACTGCACAGAGCTTAAGGCAGGCTCTTAGTCCTTGTCCTAGGTTACAATAAATCAATATACATGTGACTTATGGGATAGAATTGAGAAAGCAAAATTAAACAGGAGACGGCAGAGTACTAATCTGCAAGAGTATAGTCTTTGATGGGTCCTTCTATATTGGGATGTAGCTCAACATAGGACAACATATACTTATATACGTGTGTATATAAGGGGCTGCTTAACACATTTGTCACTAGCATCTACCCTGTTGTTCACACACTAGTGATGTTCATCATCGTGCCAGAAAACCATTAAGGCTGAAAAGCTTTAAAGCGATGTTTCAAGTAACAGAACACGCACACCAGGGAGGCCTAAAGCCCCGCGGCCTCCTCCACATCCACCTCATAGAATCATAGAACGTGTTGTGTTGGGAGGGGCCTTTAAAGGTCATCTAGTCCAACCCACCTGCAGTGAGCAGGGACATCTTTAACTAACTTTAACCTCCTTCATCTCCATCTCTATCACCATCACCCCCACCACCACCACCACCTCCTCCTCCTCCTCCACCACCACCACCACCACCTCCTCCTCCTCCTCCACCATCACCACCTCCTCCTCCTCCACCATCACCACCACCTCCTCCTCCTCCTCCTCCTCCTCCTCCACCACCACCACCACCACCTCCTCCTCCTCCACCACCACCACCTCCACCTCCTCCTCCTCCTCCTCCTCCTCCTCCTCCTCCTCCTCCACCACCACCACCACCACCCGGCCCCACGGCCCGTCCCATCCCGGAACTAACCCGGCCTCCCTGTACCGCGCCGCCAGAAGCCGGCCTCCACCGCCGACGGCCATCAGGGCCCCGCGGAGCGCCAAGGCCGGACAGTGACCGGGGCTGCGCCCCCCGCCGCCGCCGCCATCACCACCCTCCATGCGTCAACACCGCCACGTGCGCGCCACAGCAGGCGCAGACAACAAACGTCACCACACGAAGAAAGGACGTAATGCCGTGCCGCGCGGGGGCGGGCCTCGCCGCTTAGGCCTCGCCCACCAGGAAGGACGCGCAGCAGCGTCTGGGCCCAGGACAAGATGGCGGCGCCCTCGCTCTTGGGCTGCGGCCGGGCGGCCACCCGCAAGGTAAGGGACGGCGTGGGCGCCGGGGGCAAGGAGGAGCTCGGCTCCTCTCGGTGGCTCGAACCGGGACGGGCACCTCCCCTCCCCCGGGCCCGTTGCGCCGGTGCCGGCCGGCACCGGCGCAACGGGCCCGGGGGAGGGGAGGTGCGCATGCGCAGCCCTGCCGGGCCGTGGAAGGTAGCGGGGCTTGTCCCGGCTTCTCCGTGGCTTCTGCCGGGGAGGGTCGTTGTTGTCACACTTCCTTCATTTGTTTTCTACGGTGCTTTGCAGGTGTTGAGGCTGGAGGCCCGGGGGCTGCGAGGGGCAGCCCCATCGGCGGCGCTTTGCACCAGGCCGGTGGGCTCCGGGATGCCCTCAGCGCCGCCAACGAGTAAGATGCTTGTTTGTCCCTTTGGTTGTCATTAAATCGTAGAATGGTTTGGGCTGGAAGGGACCATAAAGATGATCTAGTTCCAACCCCCCTGCCATGGGCAGGGACACCTCCCACTAGACCAGGCTGCTCAAAGCCCCATCCAGCCTGGCCTTGAACACTGCCAGGGATGGGGCATCCACAGCGTCTCTGGGCAATCTGTTCCAGTGCCTCACCGCCCTCACAGTAAAGAATTTCTTCCTAAATCTCCCCTCTTTCAGTTTAAAACCATTACCCTTCATCCTATCGCTCCTCTCCCTGATAAAGAGTCCCTCCCCATCTCTCCTGTAGGCCCCCTTCAGGTACTGGAAGGCCGCTATAAGGTCTCCCCTGGAGCCTTTTCTTGTCCAGGCTGAACAATCCCAACTCTCTCAACCTGCCCTGACAGGAGAGGTGCTCCAGCCCTCTCATCATCTTTGTGGTCCTCCACTGGACCCATTCCAACAGGTCTATGTCCTTCTTGTGCTGAGGGCTCTAGAGCTGGACGCAGTACTCCAGGTGGGGTCTCACCAGAGTGGAGTAGAGGGGCAGAATCACCTCCCTTGCCCTGCTGGCCACACTGCTTTTGACGCAGCTCAGGATGCAGTTGGCTTTCTGGGCTGAGTGCGCATTACCAGGTCATTCTGTTCAAATGTACCGCGCATTAAGAAAACTAAAACTAAAGGTCTGGTAGGAATGGATCTGCATGGGATATATTTATATAAATAAATAGCTATGAGCTTGACACTTCTTTCCTGTTTACTTTCGCCTTAATGTGTTAGCTGCTGTGATGCTTGGCCAGACTGAAGGAGAGCTATTGTTGCATTTATCTTAATATAAAGCAGCTTTGGAAGCTGCCTGAAATTTGATGGAAATGAGTGTAGCAAGATATTTTTTTAATGAGGTGCAAAATCTGGTTTTGAACTTCAGATGTTCCCCCTTGTCTTTTGAAATGTTTGGATTATGAGGGTCAAAAAGCAAGAGACGCTTGCAAGAGCCTAATAACCTGTTCCAGGCAACGGTGCTGAGAAGCTGCAGAAAACTACCACAGCCCTGTTGTGTTAAATTTAGTAATAACGCTTCTTGCCCGGTAGGTTTACAAGCAAGGCAATACAGGGACTTGGGTTTGGATGCCACAGTACATTTGACATTCAGAAGCATTTGAACCCCTCTGTCCCTGACCAAAGTCAAAACGTGAATACAAATTTCAAAGAGGGATATCTTGTGCAAAAATGCTCTTTGTAAGTAGAGGTTCACTGATTCAATGAGTAGGGTTCCCATCCCAAATTAGAGATCCAGATGCTTAAGCAGCAAAGCTCCATGGGACCATATGTAGGAGTGATCAGACCTGTTGACAGCTGTTGAAAAGATCACTGAAAGAGTAGTTGAATGCAGCCTTCTGGCTTCTAATGTTAGCTTCTTAAATGCCAAGACAAATAATAGCTTGGTTGTTCCATTAAGAAAGCCTTTGCTGTATAGGTGGATATAAGCTCAATTGAACAACCGTTCACTTTTTATTATAATTTTTTTTTTTGCATTATTTTAAGCAGATTTGAGATGTACTTTAGCATCAGTTTCTAGATTCATTAATCTGCAGTTCTGATTTCAGAAGATGTCAGGAGACCTTCTAGGCCACCTCTTTCAGCCAGCTGCTTCCCCTGCAAATTGTTATGGTTAGTTAAGGTATATAGGATGCAACTGCCTTTTTCAGATTCTAGCTGGAACAGGGTGGGCAAATTTGCTTTGCTTTTATAAAATGGTCACTTTTACTTACGAAGTCAATGATGGGGAATAGACCTGTAATTTCTGTGTGCCAGCGTTCTGAGTGTGAACATGTTCTGATAATGGTACTGATGTTGCAAGCATCAAGTACCAAGTACAAGAATGCATCTGGGAATAATATTCTTGTTACTGATTTGGATGTATTGTTCTTTTGGCAAAGCGACGCAAATACAGATCAGGTGGTACAAAGTTTGAAGTACCCTGATTAAAGTGCCTGTGACAGTTGTATTAGTCTTTATGATTAAAAGCCGAAGCATGTATCTTTTTCATATATCCAACTATTACTGTTTAAAGTATTTTTCCAGTAACACCTAGTGTTAATGGTGAAGTTGAATGTTACCTGCCTTATTGGTTTCTTAGGATGTCTTTAATATTAATACTTCTTCAACTTTTGCTCAGCTTGCACTTGTCTGTTATCCCTTTGGGCATTCTTGTGTTAGTTTGACCTTCCTGTATGCTTCTTTGAGGAACTCCTCAACCTTGAGCGATGCTTCCTCACGTGTTAGTTTCTACAGGCTGCTGTTTGGCTGCGTCAGTCTGTGCAGGGAGTCAGGCTTCTTTCAAAGGCAGCTGCCCATCCTTCTACTTCTTCGTGCTCTCCCTCCCCTCCCTGCACCTTCATTCTGGCAGAGAGAAGTATGCACCTGAAATTATTCAAAAGTATTACCTATATAGTGAACTGACATTTTTTTTCTTTTGTACTTAATGTAAGAACTCTGTATTTCTTTCTTCAATACTTTGCTTTTAATTTCATGTGTCTGTCTCTTTTGTGATGCTTTTATTTGGACATTGCTAAATACTTGCTTCTGTTCAGAACTAATTATAGTAACTCCTTGGATCATGCAAGGTATAACTGTAAAACACTAGAAAGGGGGAAGACTGCCTCTAGTTTATGGTCTTGTAAAGTAGATCTGGGGTTCCAAACTGACTGAAAATCTGTTCAATTACACTGCTGGTTGGAAGTGGTGCAACTCATAATGGAGTTGGCTTTGCTATAGCAAATTTCAGCGGTGGCATATCTTCTTAATATGCTCCCAGTCCTCTTCATCCTCCTGTTTTCTGTAACTAGAACAGTATTAGCTATTGGCCAGCCTCTTGAGGATATCATTGGCACAAGCATCCAAGAGGTATTTGGTGCTCATTGAAAGGGCCTGAAAATTGCTGCTTTCTCTTCAACTGTTGGCTCCTTGTCTGGAGAATTTAGCTTCATGAAAGTATCCATAAGGGAGAAGAAAAAGGCATGCTAACATGAAGCATTAGGAGATCTAAGACTCTTTTTTACAAAGAGGTCTCAAACCAAAAATAGGAAGCGGAGATAGTGAAGACTGGAGGAGATAAGGTCTTGGGGAAATCATGTTAAACCGCATTAGACACAATTCAGTTGGTAGGTCACATGGACAGTTGAACGATTAATACGGTCATGTATGGCCTCTGGTATCTCTTATTCCACTACTTTGTGGCTTGGGAGTCGTCCCGCGCTACAGCTTTGAAGATAACTCTTGCAAGAGGCTGGCTATTGCTATGTCTGTTTATTGTGTCTTCTGCTTTGCTGGCTTGTTCATAGATGGAATTTTATCTCTGTAGCAGCATATTTGAAGAGCTTGGCTAAAAAGCTATCTTAGTGTTCATCTGAGATAGGAAGGTGTCTGTAAACCATTTTCAGTGATGCAGAATTGAAGGACAGAGAAAAACAGCTCTTGCGAGGAGTCTGGCAAAGCAAGAAGCAAAAGGCGTTATCTCATGAGTTTCCGCATCGCAGCAGCAAAAACTGTTAAGTCCTAACTAGAACTCTAGTTTCTCTAACTTAAAATGTCTTAAAACTTCCTGCTTCCTAATGCCTGTATTTAGTAAATAACTTCTTTCAAGTTGCTTTTTGTACCAGATTACCTCAGAAAATTTGTGTGACTTAGATCAATAATTAACAGCAGTGTTGGACATAATGATGATAATCCTCTTTATGCCGTTTCCTAGATCTAGTGGCACCACAGGGAAGCACCAAGCTGCTAGCCATCAAGGCACCAGCTGAATTTCCTAAAATGTTGTCTTCTAGCTCTCTCCTAGTATCTGCAAACAAAGGTGAGAGCGTATCTAGTTCTAATCTCAAGAAAGCTTCAAAACCTTCTGCGGAAGACATGAGGATGTTCATGTCAAGGAAAACTGTGGTTGGATTTCCTCAGCGAGTAGGTTCTTCCCTCGAGGAGGAAAACCTGACTACACCTGCAACAGAAAGAGGCTTGAGGAAAGAGTTAGTTGAGGAAGAAACTTCGCCTTCATCCAGCTCAGATTCAGACTCTAGCTCAGATTCTGAGGAAGAAAATGATGATGATACTTCAGAAGTTGCCATTAAAACCAAAGTTGAGTTTCCTAAACGAGATTCCATCTTTTCTGAGAACATCGCAGTAAAGGCATCGATGCTAGCAAAAGAGAACTTTTCCCAGAAATCCCCCAAAGAATATGGAGCTAAGAAGAAGCGATGCAAAACCGGAAGTGATGTGTCTCCTATCAAGCAGGTTGCATTTTCTAAAACATCAGTCAGCCATGAAACATCAAAATCCAAAGCAAGAGACCCCAAAATAAAATCAACTCCAAAAGAAGCAGATCGGCGGAAGCTGGTCTTAGAACCATATATGGTTGAAAGCCAAGACCTGAGTGAAGTCACTCACAAATCTGATTATTTGGAGGAAAAGTCCATTGGAACCCAAGTAGCAGCTATTCAGCTGAAACCTTCATCAGTGACTCAGGAAGACAAAAAGCAAAAACTGGTATCCAGAGGAAAAGAAAAGAAGGTGAAGGAAGCACAGGAGTCAGAAGCAGAAGTAACTGCCCCTAAACTAGAAGAAACTTCTGAAAGCACAGTGTTGGTGATGGGCACTACAGCAAACGAGGAGACCATTCAGGAGGCAGGAGTCCAGGCTGGAGAAAGCAGCACAATAGAGGGTACAACTTTAAATTTTTTGAACTGTGTTGATTCATCTGGGCTAGGGTTTAACTTTTTTTAAAGGGTTTCCAAGTCTTCTCTGTTCAGGATTCTCTGATCTTCATACTGAAGCTAACCTTGTAGCATTGACTTTCTGGAAGATAAATTCGTGTTCATTGCTAATTGTTATAAGTGTTCAGTAATACTCAGTTTCCAGTTATGCTGTGAAAAGAAGCAGTTTTCACCGTATTTATAGTTTCATAAACCAATCACTTATAAAATGAAAACAAGATTGGTTCCACTGTGTCCAAAATCATGGGGTTTGTATGACAAAGCTTGTTTTCCCTCTTCTCTTTTCTCGGAAGGATTTGGTAGCTGCCTTTCTCCTGAGCCAAATTTGATGCCATCTGACTTTTGCTTAAATCCTGCTGTCTTTTTCTTTAAAAAAAAAAAATAAAAATTGCTGTGTTTGAGATTTCAGTAGACTTCAAGAAAGCATAGTGTAATGCCAGAAACAGGTATTGATTCTGAGATTGCTAGGTTGTAAGCGAATTGTGTTGAAGTAGCACAGAATTGACCTTATAACCCAGTTTTTGTAATGAGTTGGGAAGGAGACAGTGATACGTTTTAGGAAAGAACATCGTGCACCATATAATCTTCTCCCCAGCTATACCTCCCTATCTAACTTACCCTTCTTATTTACCACCAGTCCTGTTAACTTACGTACTGATCTCATTCTGTGTATTTCAATAGCAAATGTCCCTCTGTGCTGATCTGTGGTGGCTTACTGTTCTTTCCTTTCAACTTAGGCTGCATACCATTCTTAAGACAACCGCCCACTCCCCTTCTAGTTGCAGCTTTGAATTAAAGAATTTTCCTATTTGGCAGTAAAAGCAGCATAATTATGAAGCTGGAGGTGGTAGGGCTGTAACAGCAGGAAAATTTCTGTTGGGTACACGTTGTGCCCCTGCTAGAGGACTCTGCTGCAGTGGCTGTAGGGGAGGTGGGAGTTAGTGCAGGCAAGTTCACACCCCTTTACTGCTGGTGGAAGGTCTTTGGGTGCCAGGAGGTAGCAGAGTCAAACCCAGCTGCACCATGTTCAACAGCGTCACTGGTATCTCCAGACGCATCTTGTTCTCTCTTCCTTTTGAGGCCTTCTTTGAGAAGAGCTACTGCTTTTCCTTGTTTAAAGCTCACAGTTAATGATAATACCTTCTGTAATGTGTACTTCTGTCCTGTTTCTGTGTTCCCTTGTTCATGTGCAAACTCTGCAGCAGGCACACTGAAGAGGTAAAAGCGATTTTTCCCATTACAAACCCGGATGGTAAGGTGATGTTATCCACTTTGTAGAACAGGCACGCTAAGGAGTCCACAAAAACTGCTGACTTTAACTGATAAGTAAGTAGCAACATAGTAGCATGGTAACTTGGAAATGCACCTCTGATTCATTTCGGAAGAATATCCTGTGAAATGCTTGCTCTTTAAGAGAGAAAGCAGAGATGAAGTCAGAAGTATGGGGAGGATGAACTCGGGGATAAATTTTTCCTTCAAGAAGCCAAGTACAGTGTGTTTGGGCAGGAAAAAGGACACTCCATCTGCTTTTCTTCCTGAGCATCTGTCTCTTAATTTGGAACAACTGTCTCTTGCAGGTTGAAGGTACACTTGCCTACGCTTTGCCTGTTCTTGGGGCTATTTGCAGCAAAGACCACATCATCTGGCTTTTATATCTGTAGTGCTGTCTCAGTAGGAGCTGAGCAGTAGAGACAGGGATATTTCCTTTCATAGGTTGTGTGTGTTCTGCTGAAACCATTGCTTACTATGTTGCGTTTTATAAGCAAGTCTTGCTAAATGTTATGGATATGTGCTCTTAAGCCGACAGCATTACGTTGCAATAATTATGTCGTAATTAAAGGGAAATTCTGGTATTCAGTTGCTTGAGTTCTTGTATTTTTATTTTAGATGGTTGTATTACAAAAAGAAGCTTAACATGGCCTAACCTAAATCATTACATACAAATTTATATGACAAAGCTTTTCACCAGATTATGCTTATGTCTTTCATAGTGTTAAAACTCTGGGTATATGAGAATAAATTAATATTGAGAGTAAAGCTTTATTTCTTGCAATTTCCTTGGTTGTAAAATCAGCCCATAACAGGAACATGTTATGTAAATGGCACTGCCTAAATTTGCGTCAAATTCTAAAAGTGTAAGAGTTAATGTTGGCTTTAACATGAAGTAAGGAGTTCTGAATGACTTTATTAGGTGATTCTTTTAGGAAGAAGAGCTGGTCCAAAGTTTAGGAGATTACATGTAGAAGAAAGGAAACTTACATCAAAGCCTCTTGATATATTACTGTTCATTGTAATCACACTTGAAATTAAACTGTGGAGATCTCAACAATTCCATCACTTCTCCCCATGATAAAAATTCAATCTGTAAAGCAGTTCTAATAGCTGTATCTCATGGTCTGACATGATGATATATCATTTGTACTGCTTCTTGCCTCTTCTGGCTTGCGAAGAATGTCACCTACTGTTCTGTCTGGAGTGAAAACCACAGCAACTATGAAGAAGCCAGGAAATGCAGACATATGTCTTCAAAATATAAATGAAATGTTCTGCCCTGTCTTCCCCCAGCATTAGGTGGTAGTTTGGATTTTAAAACCTGTGCTGTATTAGATGACTTGTACTGATTCCTGTTCCCCTACCGCATACTAATGTGCTTCTTTAGGACCAGACAAGGTACACCAGCAGAACTTAGTAAAGTTATACTTTTGTTATAGTTGCTGACTTTTTTTTTTTTTTTTTTTTTTTCAAATGTGGACTGAATGAGGGATCTGACAGTGTATGAAGGCTGGCTCAGTAATTAAGAATATTGCCCTCTTGTGTGGCATCCTTATAGTCACCAGTTACTGTTTGTTTTTACAGAGACCACAAAAGCTGCTGAGCCTGCTCCAGAAGAATTCGATAATTCTACCTACAAGAACCTTCAGCATCATGAATATAACATTTATACCTTTGTTGATTCTGTCGTGGTTCTCTCAAAATTCAGGCAGCCTCAGCCATCTTCTGGAAGACCATCACCAAGGCACTGAAGGAACCACATTTAAAACAAATGCGCAGGCAGAATGATAAATTGTTCTATTTAGCACTGCTGCTTCATCTGTATTATAAATCAGATAATAAATAATATATAAATGTGCAATAAATTATGCTTGTGCTTTTGAACATTTCTTCTTGGGTCTTAGAATCCCTCACTTCTTGACCTTTGTGAATGAGCTGCAAATGAATCGTCACTGAATAAAAATAGCTTTTCTACCTCTTGGTATAAATTATTTGGTGATAGTGGAGTAAAAAAAATCCTGACTTTTCACTCTCTCCAAACTTTGATACTGACCATTCTTTCAGTACCATGTCAAAGAACATAATGACCCTTGTGCATGTATCTGTTCGGTATGTGCCCTGATTTTAGTAGGTAGTGTTATCACCGTAATGCAGCGGGCTGTTCTCCTTGCACACAAACATGTCCCCAGCCTGAAGAGAGATTGTTTACTCTGGATTTGAAGTTAAAATCATTGGCTGGTAACAGCATAAGAAGTATTTTTCTCCTGTGGCAAGAGTGTATGTTTTGTGTTAGTAGAGGAATGTAAGTTTATGTAATGTAATTGAAACATCTTAAAACCTCTGCTGTTGTAAAGGGAGAACATACAACTTTGTTTAATCTTCTGTTGGGGGTTCTAGTATCCAGGTTCTGCAGTAACTGAAATAATTTAATCTCAGTGGGCAGTTCCTAATGAACTATACTACGTTGATTAAGCTCTAAGAAATAACTTGTTTCTAGGGGTAGAATAACTTGAAAGTTATTTTTAAATGTGATGAAAATAGCATTAACGGTATAATCAGCTCCTGGTGATGATTCAGTGGGACTATGTTTCGTATCCCCCCACTTTTCTCCCCCCACAATAAAGTTAAGATTGCTGTCCAGCTTCATTCTTGCTTTGCAGAAAATGTGAGAAATGAGGCACTTCTCAATATATGCCATCAGCGGTTACAGTTGGTCTCAGTAAATTTTGTATTTCCATCCTATTAGTAACAGTCTTCTGCCCTCTGGGAAAACTGCCTTGATGATCACCAGCTGTTGTGGGTTTAGTTCCATTTTGGCTTCTTGTTCATTTTGGGGTTTTTGGTGTTAATTGGTCTTTGAGCAGTTGTACTTGCAATAGCTCCAGCATTTTCCATCACCTGTCTGTATTCTTTCAAGCAACAGAATACGCAAGATCAAAGGGAAAACTGAGTCAGCTTTAGTAGTCTATCTGGATATTGGATGCAAATCCCTGGGTGCAATTAGTAGAACAGCTATTTTATACTCTAACTTGGCAAAAATGTGGTAAGAAGGATCAAGAGGTCTGCATCAATCTGCTGTGTAGAATTTTAAGTCAGAAACTTCTGGCAAGCAATTTTTATTGTCCTGTAAAAACTAAAAAGCATATTACTGACTCTAACTATGAAATTTAAAAATCAGCAAATGCATAAATCCACGTGCTTGGGAATAAAGAGCAGAAAGTCGCTTTGAGACACCAGTGGTGCCACGTACACTGTACTTGTAAAAGGGAAAGAAATTTGCTGTTAAGGTTAAAAACATGAAAGAATAAGGAAAAGGGTCTTCCTTTATTAAGGGCCCACCGCTGGGCCCCTGTAAAGCTGCTGTGTTTTGTTATTAACTGAGACCCCGTGTAGTAACCTGACCCGTGTGGCTAAGATCTGCGTTGGTGCTGAACTGTGTTCCTAACTATTTGTTTCGTGATTACGGAAAGGAAGCTGCGAATTGTCAGATAGAATCTAACCAGTAAAAGTTAAAAGTAGTCTGTTAATGTGCTTATGTATTTACTAAATCTGCCCACAGTAGCTGTGACTGTTAGCTGTTTGGAGTCAGACTTGTTCACCTAGCGCCCTTTTTATTTCTAAGGAAGGCTGGTGTTATAAACACTGACTTAATCAGCTGAGGAGGAGTGGGTTGAAACAGAAGCATGTCTTCCTTTCAGTCAATTCCTACGCTCTTAGCTGCGTTTCTAGCTAAGGAAATTCTAATCTGTATTTGGGCTAGGCATTTTGCCACCCTTGCGTCACGATTACAGCAAAAATTAATGGTAAATACCCTTCCTCTCCGTGTAATCCTGGCTCAGTGTCTTCCGGTGATCTTTTATGCAGCTCTAAAATCAAGCTGTAAGTCAAATAACTTCATACTTCTTCTGGTGCATATGGTGCGTGTCGTACATTTGTTCTGTTCAGTGAACCAGTCTGCTCCGGGAAGAGCAATAATGTGAGGAAGGGCATCAAGACTTTTTCCCACTGTTATGTTTTCCTGGACTTCAATGAAAAAAGGCTTCATTTTTTTGTAGTGGGCTATTATCAGATGTTATTGTGTTTGAGTCATATGCTAGCACTTCAATTTCAAGCAGGATGTGATACAATATGCTCAAATTCTGTGACGTTAGTGAGTAACTTTGTCTTGCTGTGCTAGGCACTCATCAGATACAGTCAGAGACCTTGTTTTAAAGAATGTATAATCTAGGATATTAACATAATTCCTGGAAAACTTCTAATGTGAAAGAAATTAAGTCTGAGCTTAGTTTTTTGTGAAAACCAGTTCTTCAGAAGTGGCGTTTTCAATGTAAGTAGTGTGTTACTGTGGGAGTACATGAAAATTTGGAAAGTGGAATTCACTAAATTCTCATTAAAAAGATGAAACAACTACTTTCCTTGTCAAAGGGAGTGGGTTTCAAATTTTAGGTCCCTTGAATTATTTTTTTTTAGCATAGCAAACTGCTAATAAAATCGCTTTTCATAATTTCCTTCCACTTAGACCCTTCAAAAATAACATATGAGCCCAGATGGTTCTGGACATCAGTCGAAAACCCACTAATCCAAGGTCCAGAAGCAGAGTTTGTGGTGATCACTTTAGTTATTACAAGGTCAAGATGTTTTTCGGTCCTCCTGGTGCCTCCTTTGGCATTCATTCATGGTAAGCACTGCAATCTATAAGGCTATCTTCAAGATTTATTTTAAATTTGGTAAATTAGACTTTTAACTGGGTGCACTTACAGATCTCCCACAGCATGTCTCCAGCTTTCAACAATCAAAACACGTTCGGTGCATCTCACTCTGTCTGGTTTCCTGTAAATTCACAAGCCATAAAATCCTGCCTTTAGTCTTTTCTCCCACCACAAGAGATGCCATCATCTAAGCTACTTGTACAATTATGTTGAATCTGCTCTTTAACATGTGATGAAGAAATGGTGAGAAGTTTTAAGGCTATCTCGGGAAAAACATGCAGTTTTTCCTTCAGCTGCTCACAGTAATGAGAATGTGAGCCGAGAACAGTCACCAGAGAAGTCTGCTGAAGATCCATAGAAGAGCAGGACTTCTCATCTTTAAGCTGATCAGAATCCCACAGCTCGTAAAGTGGATTTGGTGAGATTTTGTGATCTCGTGGCATTTGGGAGGAAGAGTAGGAGAAGCTGGTGAGAGCAGCCGCTTGTCTGTCCCGAAGAGTTTTAATTCCTGGTGGGCCCAATCAATGACTGTTGTGCAGTGAGTGGGTGAGTAGAAAGAATGCTCACAGTATCCTGTAGCATCGTAACATTAGAATTGTGCAAAGTGAGCTTGGAAGGGAAGCCTTCAGATGATCAGGCCTGCAGCAGGTGCAATTAGGTCAGGTTGGCCTGGACCTTGTCCGGTTGAGTTTTGAATATCTTGAAGGATTGAGATCCTACAATGTCTCTGGTCACCTTCTCCAGCATTTGAACGCGCTCATGATTTAAAAAACAAACAAAAAACCCAGCAAGCAAAACCTTTACCTGTTATCTAGTTGGGATTTTTGTTTTTCTGACACTGGTCCTTACTACACGCCTCTGACAAGCCTGGCTTTGTCTTTTCTGTACCCTCCGAGGAGGCAGTTGAAGGTAGTAATAAGATCCCCTTTATTCTCTTCTTCAGACCAGCTAACCTCCATTCCTTCAGGCTCATCTCCTGCAACACACTCCAGGTCCATTTGCATCTTTGTGCGGTCACAGTGCACCCACAGCACATCCCGCTCTTCTGTAGCAACCCACCTCGCCTGAGTGCTCCCTGACTCTCTTCCTCTCTGTAGCTTACACTTCAAGGTATAACATGCTAGAAGGGAGCTTATGTTAATCTTCCTGATTTTTACTTCCATAGTGAATGGGAAGGGACCCGGGAGACTCCTGGTTCCCAAGATGCTGTGCAGCAACAGTAGTGCAGGGCAGGTTCAGGTCCCCACTGTGTCCCGCTGTAAAAACAAACAAAAAAATCTTGGAGTCGTTCCCTGCCCAAGTATTTGCTATCTGCCTGTGATTTACAACCCTCCTAGGCTATTCTGTATTGTATGCTGCTGTTTGCGTACAGAGTTAGACAAAAGGAGCTAACACAATAAGGGTAATATAGGCACTTTTGTCCAGGTCCTTTGAACATTTGAGTGATTGACTTTACAACCGTGCTGTTCTTGTATTGTGGCTTTGTTTGTTTATTTTTTTTTATTTTATTCTTTGAGAGAAACGCCTCTAAACTCTGGATGATATTAATTAAACTCTTAGGACTGTAAACAAAATATCCCAACAGGTTTCCAGATCATGCTTTTCCTCTCATGTGGTTCTATTTCATGGAATTATAAATACTTATTTATCTTTTCTATGATTCTGTGGTTTGGGTACTTACATACTATCCTTAGTGTTCATCTCGGGATGATACCACTCCCAAGACAATCTGCGCACATATTTTTGAGCTCCCTTTTTTTTTTCTTTTTTGCCTACACACATTCAATTACATTTGGAAATTCATACCCACCTCTGAAAGTCTTAGGATATATGGCAGCTTTGGGATAGAAGAGATTGTGTTAATGCATAGTTAAGGACACAAGTTTAAGAATGTGTGTTTATGATAATAAAGTATGCCGCAAACTTTGGGTCAGTGTGTGGAGTCAGTGGGTCAGCTCTCAAAATTTATTTTGGTCTCCCCTCCACTCTCAACAAATTTTTAACTGCAAAACAGGTTAACAGGGACATGGTTCTGTAAATCAGTAGTATCAGAGAATACAGCCTATATGCATGTTCACTTCTAATACGCACAGAGCCCGTGCTATGTATCTTAGTTAAAATTAATGCCTAAAATTCTTAGCAGCAGTTGTGTCATCTCTGTTTCTTAGCAGCAGTTGTGTCACCTCTGTTTCTCTAGTCTGACACGCGGTTCAAATGGCAGTACCCCTTTCCAAATCTGAGTGTTTCATCAAGGACCTATCTGGATAGATAGTTCCTAAAGCAGTTAATATCCAATAATGTAAAAAAATAGCTAATTAAAATTATTTATGCTTTCTATCTTTGTTGGTTGAGTTTTTGATTTGTTTTCAGTTTCTGTCTTACCTGTCCCCGTGCTTATGATGTGCTCTGGGTATTCCGTTTGGCTGTTTGCAGAGTGGAGATATGCTTGGTTTCTAAAATCTGTGACAGCATCTGCCTAGCACTGGAGAGGGAACACGCAAGCCACAACACACCTCGTACTCGGCAAATGCTAATGTCTCATAGCAAAGAAAGGGGCAATAGTTACTTTTCCCTGGAGGCTTTGAAAGGGACTTGAAAGAACCACCCCTTCACGCTTTCATTTCTCATTTGCATGCACTCCTTTTCCAAAAAGCATCTCCTGTGCTTAATAGAGTTTAAAATTGTGCCAGACTAGGCCATTCTAAACTGTATTGATGTTTCCCAAACTCTCCTGGGGTATCTCTAAAAGTGAGCTATATTCTATTGGTTGAGGACTGGGAGAAATGTGAGGGGAGCTGGAAAGAAATTCAGAATATAGAAAACAGAAGGATAATGTAGGAACTGAGAGCAAAGATGGTCCTTATGACTCAGGTATTGGACTGGCTCTGGATTCATTTGCGAGACCCTTGGCTGCCTGCATAACCGTTGGCAAGTCGCACAATTTCTTGGGTTCTCATCCTCACTTTATAGATGAGGAGTTAGTGGTCCCAATTTCTCTTTGTACATCATGTCTATTTACCGAGCAACACAGAATAAAAACTAGTAAAAAATGAGAAAGATTTTTTTCTTGCATCTTCTTTGTCAAGTGTGCACATTGTTTAGAAACTCTGAGCTAGCTGAGGTTCTCCCAGGAGATGCAACTCTTATTAACAGCATGACAAAAATACACTTTGGATAGTCTGCGCATAAATGCCAGCAATTTTTAAATTGCATTCAGGCAATGGCAGGGCCGTTTAGATACAAAAAAAGCTTTACAACTGTTCCAAATACTTACTAGTGGAAGACTGTTAACAGACGGGAAAAAATGGGGAGGTGTCCAAAACCAGCAATCCACCCTGGTGAGAAATCCAGCTGCTGGGAAGTGGAATGGTGCTGGAATTCATACCAGGTTGTTGTCTCTGGACACCAGTCAATGGCCTCCATCTTTTATATCACGCTCCCATTAGCCATAAGGATTCCGTGTTTTTCAACTCCTTTTCTCTTGGCGGCTGGGTAAGGAGAAGGAGCTTTTTCTCTCAAGTCCTCACTGAAGAATCGTTTCAAAGCTGTTGCCTGGGTGAGGAACATCACTACTCTACCCCACTCCTGCCTCCTGAAGGTCACCGTTGGGCAGAGAAAAATCGACCAGTCTACCTTTCCTCCAGCTGCTTAGCTCCTGATGTATGTTTGTTTACTGCTGGGCCCCGAGCTGCTTATCTTCATAGTCTTCCTCCCCTCTGAATAACTTTAGGATTTACCTCTAGAATCAGAGAGCGCTTTCTTCGGCATGGTGTTGGGAAACCAGCATGTTTGAAAATCTTGAGACAGACACCCCATTCCCCGCCCGCCCCCACAAATTTGAGATGACTATAAAAAAGGAGAACTAAAGGAAAAAATAATTGGGAGTTCTTTTCCTTGATGTTGGTAGTACTTTTTATGATTGTGTTTTTTGAGATTTTCCACATAGCCTCGAGGAATGGGGAAGCTATTTTTTTGGACGTTAAGATTTCAGGTAACAGCTACAAGATTCCAGCTGCTCGGGCCTCGGGCTTCATGATACTCACCGATTTATGTGCACTAATGTTAAGAGATTTGGCAGCACTTCAAGCAACTGAGTGAAAACAACGTGTTTATTCTAAGCTTCGCTCTTGCCCTTTGACTCGATAGCGGCTGTGCAACTGGCCTGGCTGCTCAGCTCCGCTCTGCCGGAGCATGGGAAAAGTAGGAGCAGCGGCAAAGAGACAGCTGGCTGGCTGCTGACTTAGAAAGACATCATTGCGTCACGCCACGCTTGGTAAGTTATCTATGCAGCACAAGGGCCAGGATTTTCCCCCCTTTTTTTTTAAGTGGGAGGTAGGTGCTGTGCAAGTTGACCACGGGGACTCGGCCGTGTCGAGTAAAGCGTCCCGTTCGTCAGTGGCAAGGTGGTTTTTCAGCCCTGAAATGTAATGCTTTTCTGACCCTCAAAAAAAAAAGATCTCTGCTGAACGCCTTTTGAATCCCGTTTAAATGAACTGTTTGTAACCTTATTAGGATTTTCTTTTTCATTTTTAATATGTGGATTGTTTGAATGGAAATATTAAAGCCAGCACGAGCAATAAATATGGATTGCCAGTAAAATAAACAGTTTGGCCTCTGACTGCACAGAGGAAGCACATCAAGTGAAGGAAACTTCTTCTAAAAGTCACTTCTCTAACTGTAAGACTATTCTGATAGCTGCTTCTTATTTAAAACCTGCACTATTTTGTAGCTTACTAATCCACACATTTAACTCAGTGTGGAAGCATAAGTTAATTGACATTCTGCTTCCAAAGCGATACTGATATTATGAAAGGCACTAAACTGATACGTGAAATATAGAGTAAAAGTGAATGGGAAGCAAGAGAGATGTATTTCTGACAATCCAAAAAGAGTTTGCAAACGATAGATAATGAACGAACATGAAATAGTTTTTACATGCATATGGGTTGCTAGTAAAATTCTGGCTCTGGATGAATCTCATGGAAAAATTATGATAGATTTCTGTCATGCCAGACTTTTGCCTTGTCTCTTTAAAACTCTTCTGGTGAAACTCATAGGGAGGTATGTCTTGCCCAGTTCGCAGTTACTGTTGTAAAAGTATACATATGTAGAAGACTCACTGGTAGGGAATCACATATGGGACTCTATCCTGAAGTCACTAAGCCGGTGAGTGTATTTTACACCTATTTATGTTGAGCAGGCTCAGCAACTTGCATGAGGAATGTAATGTCCTGAAGGGCTGACTTCATAATTTGCGGCTGCATATATATTTCCTTCACGAAACCACATTTATGTTTCTTTATTATCATTATTCTTTTAAAGGTTTTTAACTACTCACAACTCTCGTTTCTTTTTCCTTGAGTCCTGCTACTCCGTCTTCAGTATTCTGACTTTTTAGATTTCAAATCTTGGCTATGGTGTTGAGGATCAGGTTGCTGGCTGGGGACATCTGGATGGGTTTGAGATTTGTGCATATCATAATCAAATCTCCTAACTGTATATTTCAAGTCCATGTTTTCATTCTTCCTTTGCATTTCCCATTGTTTGGTATCCTCTCTATTTGTAGGAGTGTATGCAGTCTCATGCAATTATATAAAAATGGTTTCCTTATGCATGGTATGAATTTTTATAGCTTTACATTCACTTTTTTTCTTTCTTTCCATCATCCCATTTTGTGTTTAAATAGGTAGAATAAGTTAGGTAATACGTACACAGGGACTGCTCCACCATGGACCGGAGCTCTAAGTATCTCTGTTAACACATGCTGTAGCCAAAGAAGTTTACAGCATGCAGAGGGAAAAGGTTATTGTTAGTGTAACTGAATAAGTATTAGGGTTAATATATAATGTATAGGTCTATGTAATGGATAGTTTTTATTCATCATAAAATGTTCAAATGACTTGCAGATGTATGACTGCTGCAGCTGTTGCAGACCTTGTAATGGCATTAGGCTCTGACTCAGAAAGGAGCTCGTTTGCCAAGAGATTCTGGCAGTGGCTGCGGCTGTGATATTCCCATTGAAGAAAGTATTGTCAGCAGTGGAGGTGGTGATACAAAAGTGAACTGGAGTATGAGAAAGGGGCAAGGGCAAGACTGGGTCTACGTACGACAGGAAAATGGGGGTTCTGAACGCTTTCGTTTGTTTGATGTTTAATTATATCGGTAGTGTCCTACCACTACATGGTCTACTAGGGGAGCAGCCGGAATTTATAGTTACCACAGATTCTGGCTACATGCAGTTTATGTTATACTAATTGCAGAAAAAAAACCCCACAAAACACCAAACCTTTGATAATGTAAAACTTTGCTCATGAGTTTTAAAAAGAAAAAGCAAGCTACAGTCCCCACACGTAGAGAGAATTGAATCTCGCTGTGCAAACACAGTCTGTGGCGCAAACTGTGCAGCACGGGAGCTCAGCTACTTTCTGCCTTTGGAGACTGTACAGTCAGGGAATATGCGTACTTAGCAGTCAAAGGAATGCCATCATCCTATGGATGCATACAGTACTCTGAAATAGTACTGAGGAAGGAAAAAAAAAATCCCCTGCATGTTTTTGATTGTTTTCCTAGGTCTGATTGAAGTAAAGAAAATAATGAAGATTGACATCTGAAATAGGCACACATTTTATACGTGGGATGTCATACTGAGATAAACATGCTGGGTTTGATACAGCTTTTTGATTCCTGTGCAACGGGAAAAGCAGAAGCATGAGCATTTTTAGAAGAGAATTGGGGAAGGCAGTGCAAAACGAAAGCGCAATTTTGACAGGGTTCGGCGATAATACTCAGAAAGTTGGATTGAGGGAAGCAAACCCTAGAGACAGCTGAACTGTAAATCTCTGAAATGGCGAGGGAGCACAAGAAGAGTCACCTCTCAATGAAGAGCGGATTTCGCCACTGCCTTTTCTGATGCTTTAAACTACTTACAGAGTGCATGAGTTAGTTATGAAATGGACTGCAATGCCGACTCTTGCTTTCTATGAACAGTTAGAAAGCCATAAGCACTATTGTTTCTGGAACTTTTTGAAAAGCCTTTGCCAATGCCATTGTGTTCTTTCTGACCCTGTTCAATGCCGTATCTATGAAAGTAAAACTACCAAAATATACAGATTATTAGGAAAGAGATGCAATCTACATGAACTTCACTCATTAGATTTAAAAAACATAAATTGCAACCCTTACTGATGTGACTTTTGCCTTACATGAGTACAAGGGAATGAGCTGATAATAGATCTCTTCTCCAGGGCTCAGAATTCCTTGGATAAGAGAAAAAAAGCCAGCCAACGTGACTGCATTGGTTGCCGATTGGTGCTGTGAGCTGGGATCTGGGTCTCCCCTCTCCCTGGTAAGCGTGCTGCTCACTAGACCAGGGTTACTCGTTTTGTCTGTTCAAGTCTTGGTCCGCAGACTAAAGTCTGCTGGAGAACTTTACCAAGGTCGCATCAGTGGGAAGCAGTGTGTGACAGCAGCGCACTGTTGGGCACACCAAGCGATTCACCCTGCCTCAAGGGCTGCATTTCAGCTCCTTCCTAAGAGCACGATGTGAAGTGTGGGGCTTTCTGATGGATGCAGGATGTGACTGGGCTTGGACATAGGAGCATGAGAGTAATCAGGGCATGGTACAGGGCAAATTTTATTTCTGCTTCGGTTCTGGATCAGATGTGCTTAAATAATCCTACAGACCATTGTTCCATCGTTGTCTGCGCTAGTCAATAAATACTACATGTGACGAGGAAGAATCTCAGTACTGGATGGTTGCAGTGTCTATCCTAGGAGGCCCCATAGCAATGGTATGAGGCACGTGGCCTGCAGATCTGTGGGATTTCATGCACCCTTTCTATGGGAGGAGGCTTAAGTCTCTCCCTGGGAATCTGCACCTGCTCTGGGAAATAAAGAGGATGTTGCAAACTGAAAAAGAGCTGAGCAGTCACTGCCCTGCAGCTTCCGGGTTAGATGGTCCATGGGGGAGGTGGGTCTGTATCCTCAGGCATTGCAAAGATTTGGGAGCGTGCCTCTCAGGATGTGCCAGTGTGGCACAATGCATCTCTGCGCTGCAGGTCCCCAACCCATGTGTGAATGGACCAGTCTTTCTCGGAGGAAGGAGCAGACCTTGGCAGGGATACAAGCTTGGATCCCAGAAGCAGTATTGCCTTGCTAGCATAGCACTCAGTCTCAAGCCGGTTTGCCTTGCCTCTCAGCCCACCAGCTATCTTGCGCACAGCATGAGGCTGGTGTTACTTCTGCGCCTTCCAGATCCAAAGTTATTTCATGCAGAGGCAGAATAGGGATCTCTGTACCATATTGCTCTGCAAGCTGTTGACATGTCCTTTATTTCCTAGAATGTCCTCTCATCAATAAATCTTAGGAAAAAATGTCCAAAGAGTCTCCTGTATCTCCTCTTTCTTATGAGGAAAGGCTGGCTTAGGTAGTCTAACTCCAAGAGAGACTCACTGGCTGGCAAAAGGACATTATAGAATTGCAATCTGTAAATGAGTTCAAACAAGGGAATAGAGGAATTAATGGAGAAGTCTGCCAGCAGCCATTGAATATGATGGTCTCTGATTTCAACTTATGATTCAGAAAGGTGCTAAACTATTGACCTCAGGAGCTCTTAGGATGCACCAGAGGAATGCTGACCCAGTTGTTTTCATGTTTGTTGCAGTCTTTCACTAAGCACTTACTACTGGCCAGTATTGGACTCATGGTAGTTTGATCCGCAGGTACATGTGGAAGGAAGGATTGCCCTGAAATTAAGAACTGGGTGCCAGCTAGGTCAATCCGGTCTGTCATGCGTGAACATATTAGCATTGTGCTCAGATGACAACAGTTCTTCATGTTGAGGAAGTGCCTGAAAGCGTTAGTGGGAATGCTGCCCCCAACATCAACCATCAGCTGATCTAGAGCCTGGTCCAGATGTCTGACTGCTCCAAAGAGGAAGGGCTTCAGCTAGATGTGGCGGCAGGAATGTGTGTCACATCTGGAGTGTGGATGTGGGCCTGGAGGATATGGTGTAAGTACTGCAGCATGGACCATCAGAGACGGGCTTGTCTCCATGCAGCCAGGGGTGGCTGTGCATGGTAGTTTCCACAAATCCCAACTTGGCAGAGATGAGAAGGGGAATGTTTGTGGAACACTTCTGCCCGTGGCATTTCCTATTTGCTTTTAGCTCGGTGCAGACGTTTCTGTGGAGCCCAGCTTTTCTTTTGCTTTGTGCTAGGAGCTCAGGTGCCTGGCTAGACAGTTGCATTAGGCAGCAAAGCACCTAATCCTCACTGAAGGCCACCTAATCCTCTCAGCTGAATGTCCGCCTACTCCTTCAGATACTCCCTTCTTTATTTTTTCTCTATTTGCTCAGCAATTGAGTTCTTTTCTCTTCCATTTGCAAAACACTGTCGGGAGCAAGCTGGCTGGCCAGCCATTCTTATTCCCCATTACCAACGCCTCTCGATTCTTCTAGGCTCCAAAATGCAGAAACTCATAAAAGCCGCTGGAAGTAAAGGAGTAATGGAGAGGGAAGACAGGTCTCTATGGACTGAAGAAAGTGCTCTGTAGACCAGTGTTTGAGAATCTCTCATTAATGCTTCCTGGTTATTTTTTCTGCATTTCACTTTGCGGAATCCAAATCCTGCTCAAGCTGGTGGGAATTGTTCCACTGACTTCTGTGAGAGTTGGATCTAGCCCCTGGTCTGGAAGGTAAAACTAGCCTCACTGGTTTTCTTTTCTTTCAGCTGGTTTCACTTTCTGCTTCTTAACTCCCAGAATAACGTGAATGCATTCATAGTCCTCCATGTTGAGATTCATACAAAATATTCTCTTTTTCTGTTTTTTTGTGAAATAGAAATCAAAATGTGTATTAGAAATTCCACCTCTGTCCTTCTGACTCTCTTTTCTGCCCCTCTGCCCTGTTTTTTCCTCCCCCCTCCCCCCTTCCACAAGGAGGTAAATGAAAATATCTTTTTAAGTCTAACACATATTTGAAGAAACTTTGCAGTCAACCAGTAAGATACTCTCAGCTTTTGGCATCATTAAAAGCAGAAAGTTTGCCCTCAGAAGGTAATCTGTTTATAGTATCTCAAGTGGAAAAAAGATACCTTGGGTTGTGAAAGATGTTTGTTCCATCACCATGGAAGTCCTCGCGCAGTTCCCAGGGCAAGGCATTGCATGTGGGGAGGTGACGGTGGATTTCTACATCACAGCTCAGTCTTCAGCTTCTAAGTGGAAGCTGTGCTTTTATGATAAGCTGTTTTTCCTAAAATAGCAGTTTGTTCAAATTAACATCTCTGATAGCAGAAAACGAGCAATGTAGAATGTGGTACGACAGAACATACAGAAAGGAACATTATCTTATAGAGCTTTGGGGTTTTATCCTCCAGATCGCCTAAAATTCTTTCCAAATAACGTGTTAAGATATTGGTAATGCAGTGACTCAACCATATAAACAGATGGACTGAGTAGCATGCAGCCAGTGATTCAGCTAATGTACAGCTCTGGAAATTCAAATTTGATTTAACAAGAGGAGAAATGTTGAATAAGACATTGATAATTTTTCCTTTTCTGAAGGGGGCTTTAAGTACATTGTTTTTTTCTGCTAAACAGAGAGGGTGGAAAAACACAGGACAGTAACAGCTCATCAAAAGGATGGCATCTTGATCCCCACACAGGAACTCCTTGCAGTAGTACTGCACTGCAGTGCCAGCTCTTGGTCCGAGCCCAAGTCCTGCTGTGGGACATGAGCTCTTAATTTCTCCAGAGGGAGTGTTCCCAGCTGAGTTACACAGATCTCCATGATCTACTTCAAGCAAAGCTTGCCATTTATTTAGACTGAGTTAACTCATTAATTTCAGCTTTAAAATCTTAAAAGCCAAATCCATTATAAAATCAGTCACAAATTTTTCCCAGGCTCCTCCTATACCACGTAAAGTTGTAGCTGCAGATGTGAATGTGCTGCGCCTGCAAACAGGGCACACAGAAGTTGCTTTTTGGAATGCTCTCCAAACCGCCAGAGGACATCTAAGTTGTTGACAAGTCTTATTACACACTTTTTCCCCTTGGAGTGATGAAAGAAGAAACTGGTTTGCTGCAGAGGCCTCCCATTGTTGAGAGATCAGCACTTAAAAACTCACCTGATTTTTATGGGGGTCTGGGGAAAACCCTGCTCTGCTTAGATTATTCCAGTCTTATCACTGCAATTACAGACTTTATTCAGTAAATCATGAGTACAGATTACTGCCACCTGCATGGAAGCCCATCCCTTGAACTCTATGTAAACATTTCCTTTGAAAGCTTAATTATGAAAGAGTTGCACAGTACACAATCAAGAGCCATGAGGCTCTCCTTTTTCTGAACACGTTAAATTCATATGAATGTTACATTATGCACACAGTTGTAATATTTAGAACTTGGAAATTACTAAAGGATGTCAGAGTAAGCCTAATTTGTCTAGCAACTGTATGCAGGATACAGTTGTGTCCTCAAATGCATTTGCACAATCCTACTATCACGAAATGGCAACTGAAAGTGCATTTTGGAGAATAGATTTGGGAAAGTGCTTTTCTCATTTGGTGAGATGGGACCTTCATAGCTTAGTGTTTGCAAATACTTGGTCCAACTGTGAGGAAGGCTCTTATATATCCGGGACTGTTCTCAGTAACCAAGTAAGGTCCTGACCCTACAAACATGCGTGCTTTAAGTAATGAGCTGTACTTAATGAGCATATTTAATACGTACAATGTGAAGAAAGTAACAGAAGTTTGAGAATCTGAGTATTCTGTTATTTGTAGTTGTAAGCCTAAATATTACAGAACCTCATTTTTACGTACTTGTAATTTGCAATTACAAAATATTAAAATGTCATTTCATTCATGCTGGAATGTAGCTTTTGCTTTTTTAGAAAAAAAAGCAGCACTCTCACCATTGCATTGAAGTGAGTACACCCATACCAACTGAAGTTCATAGCATAAAACTGCATCAGTTGTGTCATAATCCTTATCAAATGTGTAGTATGGAGAATTTCCTCACGATTTCTGTCTTCCGTCCTATGTATTGTACCTTTGTCCTTTTGCAGAACTGCTGAGGGACAACACAGTTTGTTTGGAGAATAAGAAAGAAAGAAAAGGGGACATATCCTTTCCCTTTTTGTTTGTCTGTCTTTGAATCACTCCTCTTGATTACTTTTTAATTCTTTTCCCCTGATGCTTCTCTCCTCCCAGCTCCTTCTATTCTCCAAATGTTGCAGGCTTCTCTCAAAAGCCTTGTAATTTTTAGTGCTTGTTGTGGCTTAACCCCAGCCCGCAGCTAGAACCCCACAGCTGCTCGCTCACTCCCCCCAGCTGTGATGGGGGAGAGAATCAGAAGGGTAAAAGTGAGAAAAAAACTGATGGGTTGAGATGAAGATAGTTTAGAGAAAAAAAAGCCATGCAGACAAGCAAAGCAAAACAAGGAATTCATTCACTGTTTCCTATTGGCAGGTAGGTGTTCAGTCATCTCAGGAAAGCACGACTCCATCCCATATAACAGTTACTCGGGAAGACAAATTCCATCACTCCAAACATCCCCCCTTTCCTTCTTTTTCCTCCAGCTTTATGTACTGAGCATGGCGTTATATGGTATGGAATATCCCTTTGATCAGATGGGGTCAGCTGTCCTGGCTGTGTCCCCTCCCAACTTCTTGGGCACTCAGCCTGCTTCCTGGTGGGGTGGTGTGAGGAGCAGAAAAGGCCTTGACTGCCTAGCAACAACCAAAAACACCAGTGCGCTATCAAAAGTATTTCTCATCCCAAATCCAAAACACAGCACTATACCAGCTGCTGGTAAAAAAGTTAACTCTATCTCTACTGAAACCTTAACAGTGCTTTTCTTAAATCTTCATCTCCTAGAGTCATTTCAGCTGTGATATTTTAAAAATTAAGCATAGCTTTTTGAGCTTTGCAGAGGCTGTGTCAGAGAGAAATGAAGATAAAATGAAAAGCAGGGATCTCTCGAAAGCGGTTAGGATTGTGCACTCAGTGAGTTTAGAGATGGGCAGCTGGAAGGCACAAGGGTAATTTTTAGGTTACTTCCTTCTAAGGTTTACATAGTTATATAACGTAGGTACAGGTATATTTGGGGTGTATCCATGTCATTTAATAACATTTGAACCTAGCCACTTAGTCCAGTCAGAATAATTTTGTTTCTGTAACTTTCATGAAAGTAAGCTGTGGAGCTGTGAAAATGTGTCTGTACTCCCTTAATGATCGAAAGTCTCCAGTGGGAGCTTTTAGGCAATGGCATCCACTGATTACAGAGAAACCTTATGTACAACAGAACTTTGGAAGAGATTACAGTCAAAGCTTGCAACGTAGACCCTAAAGTTAACAAACCATGAGGAACAAATGTGGAGAACCAGGCTTTCTTAACTCTGGTGCTAGGGGAGTCACGTGCTTTAGGATCGGGAGAGTTATAACATTTACTGATACTATGAAAAGCCTGGGAGGCTGAGGAGAGTAAAGGATGGAGTAACCTTAATTAAAAAGGAGACCAAGAGATGGAATTACTGAGGTGAGGGGAAGCCAGCAGATGAGGAATTTCTAGACCTGGTGTGTGTGAGGGGGGAGCTAGGGAAGAAAAAGTGGCAAGAAGGAAGGGAAGGAAAGGCAATTTGAAGCAGCAGGAAAACAGGAAAATTCAAGTTGGGAAAGGCATCAAGAAAGACTTTGAAGATCACTGGGAGAAGAGATTAAACAGAAACTAAATTAGTTTGAATTTAATCTGTACTTTCTCAGGAGAAATCAGTGAACTCCTATCCAAAGAAGTGCAGGCAAGGCAGAAGGAGAACAAAGGGTTTGCAAGGAGAATCAAATTTGAAGAAGAGGCAGGTCTGGGCATGGGAACCAGTTAATTTTAAGCTCTGTTTAGTGAATGTGTCACTAATGAATGTGTCAGGGATAAAGAGAGATGAAACTTGTGGTAGAAGCCAGCCTGGCCACAGGAACTCTTGTAGAGGTGTCGTTACATGGCGCAAAAGCAGAAACAGAGAAAGAGGCTCTTGTGAGTAAGACAAACTAAGAGTTGTATTTTTAAAAAAATCTTGTTTATGTAAGTCATTCACATGAACTTTGACACCCAATTCACACATCTGAGCGCTCTGGATTAGCATAGTTCATTTTCTTCCCCACTCTCTCTGCTAGGTGTACAAGTTCTTTCTCTGTTCACAAGCCCAACGTCCACGTGGCTCTGACTGCGCAGAGGAAAAATGGCTCGAAAACTGAACTCCTGTAAAGGCTCCAGGCGGTCTAGCCAGAGGATGAAACGGCGGTTTCGTTAGTGGACAAATGGTGGCAGTGTGCACAGAGGGACTAGATCCCTGAAGACCAAAAGCAACTGTGTTGGCCCAGCAGGGTCTGGACACAGCGGTTACGCTCATTGGACTGAAGGCAGGCCTGGCTTGCAGGAGCATTTAAGTAGCAGTTTCTGTTACCGGCCTATTAGCCAGATCATCTTTAAGTGGCCTGGCCCAGGAAAGGGTTATATAGAAGAAACTAGGCAGCTCACTACTGTTAAACCAACAGGAAGAGTGGCACAGACCCTGAAAAAATGTAGGGCATTCCCAGTTTACAGGGGCACGGGGTAATCGAGTGGATTCCCAGCTGCTGTGCTGCAGAGGGACTACAAAACCCAACGCTAACCCTGCTTTGGTTTTGAGCCGAGCTCCCCGAGATGAGATTTGCTCCGTGTGTATCAGCTCCTTCCCCTCCTTGGTAACTTTTGCCCTCGAGGAGCGAGGCAGAGGTTGCCAAGATGGTCCTTCGGGTGGCAGCACGAACGAGGAGCGAGGCAGGGACGAAGGATCACCTCAGCGGGCCCTTTTTCCACAAAACCTATAAGAAACTTTTAAAACATCCCAACAGCAAAAACGAGTATTGATTCTCCTCCTCCTTACCTCTAAGAGCTCCTGATTTAAGAAAAGTTGAGGGAAACGGGGCATATTTAACGGGCGGGCCCCTGGGTGAGGAGAGGCTGCGGCCGGTGCGCCCCGTCTCCCGGCTGCCGCCCTCGCCCCCTGTGGCGGAGCCACTTGGTATCTCCCTCCTTCTGCACCACCCCCCCCCCCCCCCCCCGGAGGAGGTGGTTTCACCCCCCCGAGAGGCGTGGCTGCTACCGCCCCCTTCGTCCATATGCATGAGCGCGAGCCGCCAGGCGCCGGCGTAGGGAGGTGGCGCGCGGTCGCCCCGCCCCTCCGCTCTGGCGGCGGGGCGGGGCGACCGCGCGCCACCTCCCTACACCGGCGCGCGCCCCGCCCCCCGCGGTGAATATTGATGAGGCGTGATGCGCGGCGTGGTGTCGTGTCGGGCGGCGCGGCCGGCCATTGGCCGGGTGCGTGTGTGCGCGCTGACGCGTGTCGCGGCGGTGCGGGTCCCGATTGCTGCAGCCGCTTGTCAGTGTGACGAAGATTGGCACCCAGGTAAGCGCTGTCACTCAAACCCGCTCCCAGCCAAGCCAAGCCAGCCATCCATCACGGCGCGCCCGCCGCCGCTGCCGGCCGGGCTCAGGCCTACCACCACACCGGCGCAGGGGGGGACGGTTGGGGAAGGAGCCCGGCGGGAAGGAGGGGGGAGCCCGGCAGGCGGAACAGCGGGGAGGGGGCACCCGCTACTCCGCAACTGGCCCGGGGAGGGGGGGGGGGGGTTGAGGGGGGGTTAGGGGCGGTGGCGCGGGGAGGGGAAGGGAAGGGAGGCGGGGGGGGGGGGGGGAGCGAGGAAATTTCTGGAACGGCCGCCGTGTAACCGTTGTCTCTTGTGGGGGCGCGCGTGCCGGCGGCGGGCGGGCGCGCGCGCGCGCACGGGGAGGGGAGACGGGGCGAGGGAGAGAAGGGAACGCGGGCCGCGGCTCGGCGCCGCGCGGAGGGAGGAGGAGGAGGAGAGGGCAACGGGAGGGGGGAGGCGACGTGATGCTTAAAGGGACAGCGCCGCGTTGGCAGGCGTTCCTTGGCGGGGGTGGGGTAGGTGTAGGGGCTCTCCGGCGTCCTTCTCGCCCACGCCGCCCCGCCAGACCCGGCCCAAGCCAGCCCGGGGAGCCCTCGCCTTTGGCGGGGATCAAGCCGCCGCAGCAGCTGCCTTCCCTCCCCCCCAACCCCCAACCTCCGCACCTGCCCCCGGAGAGGGGGAGGAAGGGGGCTGCTGACGGCAGTTGGCCGCTGCGGCCGCCCGTAGCCCGCCGTGGGGTGCCAGCCGGCGTGGTAGGGGATGACCTCCAGACCCTGCTCCCGGCCCTGGTGCGGCTTCGGTGGCGGCCTGGCCCCCGGGAGAGCGGGGGCTGGCGTGTCTTTGGCTACGCTTCCTCCCCCCCGCCGTCTCCCCTCTTATTCATAGAAAGCAGATTCTGTTAGCGGCTGGCACTTGGGGCAGTGTGCGCAGTTCTGGTGTGAGGTGGTTTCTTCCTTTTTTTTTTTTTTTTTTTTTTTTTTTTTAATTTTTGATGTGACCTCATTGTCTCTTGGCTCGGTTACGAGTAGAGGCTTCTTGACACCTAGACCGAGGCTTCTTGAGTGTTTACACAGCCGCAATTAGGAGCTGAAACTTGATGTTGCCCAGAGGCCCTGCTTATGATGTGTGTAAACAATAATAAATCAAGTTCTGGTTTTATCCTGAAATATTGCCTCAATTAGCCACATGTCCCTGGTCTCCGTGGAGCAGTCGATAGCTTTCCCTCATTCCCACAATGCCAGCTGTATGGCCCAGAGTCCATCAGTTAAAAGTATAAGTAGTTAACACGACTGGCTGGTACTTCTATGTATAGCTTATCACTATCTTTTTTATAAAATATTTTCTGTTGTCCTAAACGGGAGCGTACAATGTGATTTTAGAGACACAGTTACAGTATTTTTTATTTTTTTAAATCTACTGCTGCAGTTTGTGACCCCTTTTTGTGAGTTTCGTCTAAGTAAATGACTAGTGTGGTTTTGGGAGGGAGAATGAGATTCTAGATCTGGCACGATACCCTTACAAGTGAATTCTTATGCTGTGCAATGAATTGCTACTTTTTTCTTTTTTTTTTTTTTCTCACATGCAGCTAAGAGCTGTCCAAGCAAGATTAATTTTTGTCCTTGCCCCTATTTGGAATATGATGTGTGCATGCCATTAAAAAGATCACAGGAATAGGGAGCACAGACAATATGTTCTGGTGTGTGGATGTTGGAAAACACTTGAGCCGGCACTCTATGGAGGATAACGGGAGGGTGTAGATAATTTTCAATGTATGCTAAATGCCTCATCTAATTGTTTTATAAAAAAGTGAAAAAAATCTTCCTCAGTCTTTACAAAAACATGCACGTATAGTTACTAGTTTATAATACTGTTCATAATTTTGTTCTAGAGCATGCTCTGCACAAAGTTTTACCAGTGTAGATTGTTTGATTAGGCAAATTGAAACAACTATAGTTTTAAGAAATTTATGCTCTTCCCTGTTGTCCATACCATGAATATACTTAGAGGTTGTTCCCTTTCCTCTATGGGATATAAACTGTTTATGGTCTCCTTGTGCTATGGGGTTATATCCCTTTAGTTATATATGTGTAGTTAAAGTGATATAGCTTCTACAGCTGGGTTAGCACTGAAGTCTTGTTTAAGAATGAGTCCTAGTTAGCCCCTGTTAGCTGCATGTACAAACTTTATGGATTATACTGAACGAGGAAACAAATTGTTGTGACTGTATCAGAAGTCCTTCTATGGATTTCCAGACCTTGTAATTGGTAGACTATGAAGGAGCCGCGAGTGCATTTTCTAAATAGATCTGTAAAATAAAATTGCAAAATTATCCTTTTCTGAGTCTGTGTGTAGCCATATATAATTATTACATTTAAGTTTTCAAAAACTTGTGAGTAAAAAACGCCAAAATATTTCACATTTATTCAGTCTGAAGAAACAGTTTCACGCTTCTTGGTGTGTCATTGTTTTTAATCTATCCGAAATAAATCTAATTTTTTTTATGTATGTTCTACAGTTTATTTTATGAAGTGTATAGTATATTTTTGCTGTTGACTGCTATCGCTGTACACATTTTTTTGTCATGATTAAAGTATCTACTGGAAAACTTCAGTGTAGGTTTCACCGTTTTCTTAATGTGAGCTTCAGTTAAATGGTGAAAGGCATAGCTCCATTTACTTCGTTCGTAGGGTAAAGACAGGTAGTGTAGAGGCTATTGTACTGCAGTGAGACTTTGAAGACTCATACTGTTCATTCTCATTGATCTCCTGAGTGATTTTGAGGCATGTATTTTTTTTTTATCTGTGCCTGTGTATTCTTCTCTACATAAACTGAATACTAATACCTGTCTCCTGTCTGAAGTGGGTCTTATTATCGTGTAGTTAAAGTGCTTTGCTGGACTGGAATTTATTTTGTTACCGTTGCCTGTGGGCTAATAGGAAAACTGAGAATTCTTCATATTTTGTATATGTTGTTGTTATGGTTGGTTGGGGTTTTATTTTGTATTTGGAAATTTCACTTTGGCATGTAAAAAATTAGTCTAATATTAAGTAACTTATGGCCTTGATTTGTACTTAATCTGGATACAATTTTAAAGATTCAGATTGTCTATTGAACATAAAAATAACATTTTAAAACTAAATCCTTGCAGTCTTTCATTAGTGCAACTGAAAGGACTTTAGAATTAAATTTAATCAGAATTAAATATATGTATTTATTCTAAATACTTCAGTCGTATAAAATGGATATGTCTTCTAGAAGCTGTACTTCCTTTTTCAGAATTTTGCTTTCTGACTGTATTTTTTTCATACCTTTCACTGTACTGTAAATGCAGTGCTATAATAAAGTCATAATTCTGATTGCTACCACAGCAAGTTTAGAAGTGTTTAGGAGCAATTCAGGTTTCTGGAAAAGAATAACTCTTTTGCTGTTATTAAGCCCTGTATCAACAGCCAAGGGCGAATGATCCACAGAACCACTACCGTGATAGTGGAACTGCTTGTTCTAACGGCTCTGTTAATGTCCTGAATGAAGAGAGATGTAGTCCAAATTGTATTTCAGAATATTATGTAGTGGTCTGGGAGCCAAATGTTACCTCTTCAAAACTGGCACACACGTGAAAGCTTACAATAAAGCAGATTAATATTTTTATTTTGGTGTAAGTAAGACTGAATTATTTTTTTGTGTGTGAAATTTAAAATTCCACAAATGTTACTTCTCTCTTGCAGCAGCTGGTTGCTTCAGTGTCACTTGTTAAAGAGTCTGTAGGTTTGCAAATGATAAGTCTCTCGGGGGAGGTTATTTTACCACAGCTCAATGCTGTGCAAAATGTAAAACAACTTAGTGCTCTTCTAAGCAAGAGGATTCCAAGAACAAGGAAAAAAGCTGCTGATAGAGTTCTTTCCTTTGGTTACTTGCTGCTAGATGTTACCAAAGTATTTTACCTGGACCATTATAGCTCTCCCTAAGATAATTGAATGGTGAAGTATTCACATTTGTTATTGAGTTCTTCACTTCGTTCAGTAAGGTTGTTTCATGTTGTAACTGTAGAACATGCGTATCATGAAATGGAACTAGGAGTTGGGTGGAAAATAAAATGATGACAGCAAGAGTCTGAAATGCCAGTCTTCATTGTTAATGGAGCACTGGCACGCTTTCACGAAGTTGGTAAAGGGCAGTAACTTGGTTCCCCTGCCAGCGGCGTGGGGATCCCAAGTCGTGTATGTTACTGAAGGACAAAAAGGAAGTTGGTGTTAGAAGTGGAAATAAAACTTAAGTCTGCTTGTCATCACATGCTTGCTTATTATCATTCATATGAACATGGTTGTTCGTTTTTTAACATAGGAGCTATGCCAGGCCATGTTGTTCTCTTTTTTTTTTTTTTTCTACGTATGTGTATAAAAGAGCTATTTGCTGTTAAATAGGAAGGCTATTTAAGTACTTAGACTGTCAAAAGGTGATTTTTGAAAATGGGAGCTATCTGACTGTTATAATCTTGTACTGTCCCTTATGTTGCTATACCTGTGGTCTGTAACTGTTGTCTTCTACGGCTGACAGTAAATTCAGGTAGAAAAGTAGAATATGGTAGTTTACTGCTGGTGTGCTAAAAGAGGGATCTGGTTTTTTTTTTTAAACCACCAATTCCAGTTTATATTTTATATGTGAGCTTTTGGAATTGCCTGTGTTTTTTCTTGAGGACAGAGGAAGTTAGGAAATGTGGCTATACTTCGCATCCTGCTTAGCTTTTTTCAAATTACATAGCAAGCAAAACAAAGGGAAAAGGATATTATAATACTCACTACTGAAAAATAAGGTCCAAGTGTTTTATATTCAAAGGAAACAGAGGCAATTATGAAACAGAAATTGGAGCATTATACATGGTTAATTTTTTAAAATTATTTAATTTTTTAAATTTAATTGAATTAATATTTAATTAATAACGTTTTCATTCCCATGTTCTCTAGGTATGTGCTATGTTGTATGTTTTATAACTAAGGAACTTGAACTTCCAGATTGGTCTATGATTGCTTAATTTATATTTGTTCTAGCCTATTTGTATGTAGTCTAGACCATAATAGTAGCAATGCCAGGAGTAAGGTTACCTGGTTTGGGTGGGTGTTTTCTTGAGATGTTGTTTTCAGTAGCTTATTTCTTAGTCATACTGAAATTTGCCATGATGAGTATGTTTGTGCAGGGTTGTTCTGGAAACTTTAAGCTAAAATGACTCAGCATTTTGAAAATGACTTTAAGAGAAAGTAAATATGTTAATTTGAGGAGGTGAGGAAATGCTTGTTTGGCTTATTTAAGAGCATATTAACACTTCAGTTCTGGAATTTAGCGATGCAGAGGAGAGAGGGGAAGAGAGCATAAGCATTCACACAGAACGTATGGCCATTCCTCAAGAAACTTCAACAAATCATAAGCTCTTGAATAACTGGTTCATGCATGTTATTCAGCAAATACTTTTTAACTGAACATCCGAATATTCCATGTAACACGAATATCTTCCCATCTGTTGGTCCTTGCATGTCACCTGACTGTGCAGTCATCATCTGAACCAAGTAGTTAAGCATGATGCATCCCACAGCAGTAGGTGCTGGGTAAGTTTAGTCCTAAATAGTCTGTCTTTATTTGTGCTTCTCCCCCAACCCCAGAATGCTTAGGCAGCAGTTGTTTTCACAGAGGGATGAAGACTAGTGTTCAGGGAGAGATGGGGAACAGAGTTTGAAGCGTGGTGGAAATGCAGTAGGCCCAGGAACCAGAAAAGGATGGTACTAGCAAATGGTCAGAGGTGGGGGGAACAAGAAATGGCAAGAAGTGAGGAAGAGGACAAGCTGTACGTTAGTGTGGAAGGAACAACATGGAAGGGCAGTATGAGGCTGAAGAGCAGAAAGAACATGGATAGGAAAGTAAGGAGCATGAAGAGCGTTGGCAGCAGGAATAAACGAGACTAGAACACTGTACATGTTCCACGCAAAAACTAGTTGAGCTGATTGCTTCTGGTTCACTGTTACTAAAAAGCCATGGAAAAAGTGGAGCAGGAAAGGAAGAATTTTTTTATTTAGTCACCATTTTGAAAAGAAAATAACAGTTCATTTTAGGGCCTACACTTAGCAGCAAAACAAAGTTGTTTGTGTTCGACCAAATGTTAGACTCAAAAGAAGGAGGGTTCTGGAAAAGGTACTGACCAATTGGAACCAGTCAGAGAATTGCAGGACCAGGATTTTGTGTTACTAGTTTATTTAGCTAGTCCAAGTTAATGCTTGGTTCATTGGCAGGCTCATCATAAAAATGACATAACTGACAATGGAACATGTTAATTTTGATGAAATGTTTAAATGTGAAAAATGTGTAGAGAGGATCTCCTTATGTATTCAACATCTTAAATGCATTTTAAATGGTTTTATAATAAAAATGGTGGAAAACTTACATATGCTTACATAAACAGCTTGCTAACATTGTAAAGTAATGCATGTAAAGCAATAAAGGCGTAGCGAGATTGGCGCTTAGTCTGTGTCTTCTTCATGAAACTGCAAAGTATAAGCACAAAACAAGATTAATTTCATAGTTTATTGGATGCTGATACAAATCATGATTCAAATAGGATTTCTTATTGCTTTGGTTTAATTTGTCTGAAAGGATATGATAAAATGAGTGTCTCCAGAACTAAGAGATTCACTACATGCTTATGTGGATATTCCAAAGGCTTCAATGGCGAGGGAATGGAATTGTGTCTAGTACATACACAAGCCTGTTTTTCATCCATGTGGGGAATGCTGGGGAAATGTGGAAGTGGAGTTATGGTTTTTTTGGTGGTCTTTTTGGCTTTTTTTTTTTTTAAGGAAATTGTGTTTGAAAAAGTAATTAAATATCATTAAGTAGGAAAGTTGTACCAGAGTCAGTTCCAGCTGTGGAATTGCTCATACCTGCTCTCTGGTACATAAGGGGTTTTTGTTAGTCTTTCTAATGCAGTCCTCTTGCCACGATAGCAGCAAGGCAGATGCTATACTACCTTCTTGATTTTTAGTCTAAAATGTTATGATGACAGCACATTGGGTAAATACTGAAGGTGGAAAAAAATACTTCTCTGTCCTGTGACAAGTAGGTAATGTGTGAGGAATCATGATGTATATGCTAGGATTCACAAGCCAAAAATGTAAGAAGTCCTTCAGTTTGCAGTGTTAAGAATACAGGAATAAAAAACCGTAAAGGAATCTTCATTTACTATGTGAATATTGGAGATGAATGAGGGAGCGATAGGAAATATTTTTGTGCTCTCTCATACCCTAATCCCTTGGAAGTCTTGGAGCAATTAAAGAAGGGGGAGTTCCTTTCCACCAAGTTTTGTTTTCCTTATACCAAAATTTCTGTTCAGTCCCCTTAATTCCTTACTATTACTTTATGGAGCTAATAAAGCGGGATCAAGTTACAGTGTGAAATGGGTGGGAGAAATTGACATGCTGCAGGAAGTTTCTTGAATTTGACAATCTTCTAATAGTTAGATGAATGAGGTTTAATTTTGTAGGAGGTAGGAGAGCAACCTGAGGATTTCCTTCTGCAATGCCAAGAGCTACCTGTAGGCAGGATACCTAGCATACTGAGGTGACCTTATTTTATGACTAGCTTGGATAGGATTTCTTATCTTTCTCTTCCTTGTTGTTAAGAAGCATCATGGTAAATTGGTGATTACATGAACCGTAAGCATGAACCATGATTATGCATGCTTCCCAAGAAATATGCTGGTGTAAACACAAAGGATGTATGCAGAATTGACGAGATTAAGTTCTTCAAAAGACCCAGATGCCCTTAATTCTGCTTTTGTTGTTGTGCCTTGAGAAATTTATATTATTTTGTGCATATGTAATATCCATTTTATCAGTTACTGCATACGTAATAGTAGCTTGTAAAGTGGCATATTTTTTACAATACTTCTTTTTGTACTTGGTGCCTGCAAATAGGAGAATTTCCAGAATTCATTCAAAATACCGAAAGCAGGGTTTACACAAAGAGTGAATTGCTAAAGGGACAAAAATCTTTTCATGAGATGGTGTGTTGTTTGTCATGGTGTGTGACATTGTGTGGTGATACTTGGAAGATAGTCTGTGATATAAACACTTAGTATGGCTTGTTAAGTTCTGAAAAGGGATATATGAAGAGAGGATGCTACGAAAGATTAATGGGACAACAAAACAGCATATATAGTGTTGGAGAGGTCTTGCAGAATAAAGTCAGTGTTACATAGTATATATGTTCAAAATCCTACAGGCAAATAAAGGTTGATGATAACTTGTAGTATAGCCTGTGTTTCTGAAGAAATTTAACCTTAGTGGTGTATTGTAATTTATTTTTAATTTTCAGTTTCTTAAAGTGTAATATGTATTCAGTTTTTGATGTAGTCTCATATTTGTCAAGATTAATATATAAATAACTTTATTGCACCACCAAACAATAAAGGGAAAAATGTGACACGAAGTAAATCTCATTTTACTGCAGTCAAAAATTGGTTTTGTGGCTTTTTAGGGCTTCTCTCCCAGGGAAATTGACGGCATAACTGTTGTGTAATAACTGTTTTGCTGTATCTGCGTAGTGTAACTCCCTGAGGCTGGTATTGTATTCCTGAACAGGAACATCATCTTTCTAAAAGTATAATATTCTAAATAATGACTATGCTTTGTAAGTACCTAAGATAGAGGAAATGGAAGCCACCTTGCTGCTGAATGAGTAGTACATTCTCATTGAGCACAGTTTTAATAAAGTTGTATGCATCAACTTCATAGTGATTTGTTTGTCTTAATTTTACTGAATGCCTCTTTGTAGGCAGGTTGATGGAGATAGGTAACCACTGCAGCAAAGGTAGAATGAATCCCTGATGGCATGTTGTCATATATACTCTGTGTATTGCTTCATTATTATTATTTGAATCTATAAAAATATGAATGTATCTTGATCTTAATGTCTGCTAATATTTTTATATGTGAATATATGCACAGGTCTTTGTTTCTTACTAGCTGACACGCAAAAAGAATGACTGAACAGAGGGTTCTTCTATGCTTGAATGAACAAGGTCATATTTTACTTTTTAGTAAGAACTTCAATCATGATATGCTTTTTAAGTGACAAAGCAAGTTGGCCTTGGGTTTGGTTTCACAGTTAAGTATCTTCTTTGTTATGATAACATGACTTTAAAGCTTGTCTGCAAGAGTAATAAAAGGAAAAAAACGAATTGGCAATAGCAGTTCCAAGCTTAGCCTCCACAGTGCCTTGGTATTGTCTCCATCCTTTAACAGGTGTATCTGCTCCCTCTTTTTGCCCCCACTGGGATATGCAAGAGGACATAACGTGCAAGCTCAGATCTCTCTTGTTTTCTTGTCTGATATTTTTTAGGCTAGACTCTAGTCTTTATTGCTGTTAAGTGTCTCTTGGAAGAAGGCAATATGACTGCAGTGTCGTCTGGCTTCTTCTGAGCCAAACATTTTCCCCTGCAGCATCTTTCACCTGGGCCTGCATTTATTCAGTACCTCTTTCGGCCCTCGATGTCTCATATGCAGTCTAGAAACTTGCCTATTTCAAGAATTTCAGCTGAAGGCTTTGCAGGCAAGGGCTACTTTTTCATGCGTGAAATATTTTTGACTCACCAGGTCTGACAGTAGTGGCACTATTGTTTCTTTGTTGCAGTTGTTTCTGAATGGAGGGAGCAGGTTTTTCAGATTTGCAATGGTGAAGTAGTTCTTTATGTCTGAGCAGAGACAAGGAATAGATAATCACAATTTATCTGGCGGTGACCTACATTCAGAAGATGCTATGGATAGTGAGAAGTCCTCTATTTGAAAATAGCCCAGCAAGTTGAGGTGGGTGAAAATGCGTACCGAAATTATAGAAGATAAACAGCATGCGAAGAAAGGAATACAAGAGTACAGTGTCTTCTCAGAACAGAATTAAGAAGATGCAAAAATGAGAGAAGCCCATTCTTTGGGGACACAGGTCTTTGACAGTTTAAGTGGTAAGAACTTCTGATGTGTCATCTGCCCCTTGAGGCATCAAGACGAGGCATATCAGTTTGGACTGAAACTCCTTCTAACTCAACGATGATTGAAGCTTATACCGCCTTGTAACTCCTCAAAGTATCTTCTCTGCTCTTTTAGAGCTAGGTTTCATGAACCAGAGGTGGCATCTATATTGAGTGGCTCTTAGCATTTTTTTTTTCTGTGAACTTGTCTGAAAAACATTACTTTTACACCATGCATGGATAAATTTTGGTTCTCAAATCCAAATACCGACTTCATTTCACTTTCAAAAATGTTGGAGTTGCCTTCATCCCAGTTCTTACGCAGTTGGCAAAACTGGCAATACAGGAACTTTGTCTATGTGAGAAACCGAGATAATCTTATTCAAGATCTCAGCTGTGTGTTTTAGCCATCAGATGATTTCAGATGGACTTTGTCCAACATTAGCGTCTGGAGCTTCCCCTGAGGTAGTCTTGCAGACTTTTTTTAATGCTTTTCAGCCCTTGTGTTTTCTAAATACATGTTCACAATCTTTGCTACTTTGCTTTCACAATCATTGCTACTCTTTAAGAAGTAACTTTAATATATCAAACAGGTGTTATTAAATTACCACTTAAAATTACTTTAATTATATTTAATTTTTGTAAAGCTTTTTAAAATTGCAGAATAATCCTGTAGCAGAAGCTGTCTTCACAGAATGTGTGATCCTATAGTTCGTGCCCCTTTCTATAGTCTGTTAGTTTTTATCATGTAGTAGATTGCTTGATCATAGCCATCATTAGAGTACATTCTGTGGTAAAATCAAAGCATGATTATGAAGGGGATTTAAATTTTAAAAAAGTCTTTCACCTTTCTTAGTTTCAGACTTTTTACAACACTGATGAGTTATTCCTGTCTGCGTTTCCTAGTTTTATTTTTGGGATGTGTCTTGTCTAGTCTAAGCAGACAGACACAGAGCCAGAGAGTAAAACATAAAGGCTGAACAGCAAGTGAGTTAGTAGTGCAAATGTAGCTTTCTTTTAGAGGTGTCAGCAAAGACAAAGATAAATATGGAATGGATAAATGAATAAGATGAGGGAAAGTTCAAATAATAGCATGGGATAGTGGGTGTGATTACAGATTTTTAAAAATGCTCCAAAACCTGCAAAAAAAATTCCTGTCAGTTTAACTAAACTTATGGACGGAACCACATAATAAATGTAAATATTTTTCTTTGCTGTATTGCCTCAGAAAGTGTGTTCTATGTTGTTGTCTCCTTCTGAATATTTCTCTGTTGGTTTTTAGGTTTCTGTCCTCTACATTGTATGTCGGTGAGATTGCTGGAACAAAATAATGTCGTCTTCAACCCATTGAAGGAAAGGGGTGAGCACCTTTCTCAAGGCCAATATTTTTATCTTCTTTAGAAAGCAGTGTGCCCTGGAAACAAATACCATTATGTATTTTGATGAAAAGTTAAGGCAGTTCTAGGTGCTTTTCATGTGTCGAACAGGCTTGCTGTTTTGATTTTTGTTTCTTTTTAACTTTGTATGTGAATATAAGGGTCTATGTTATAGAGCAAGTGCCAGGACTAAAGTAGGAACGAACAACTCACCATGCTGAATCTGCCAATCGTCCATTTCTCTCTGAAGGACTTCAAAGGAACGTGTATAAGGGAAAATTAGAAGGAACAATTGCTTGTTAACAAGTCTGTTGGGTAGTTTCTTCACAACCCTAAGACAGTTAGTGGTTAGTTTATACCCTGAAGCATAACTATTTATATCTGTTGCAAACATCTGTTGTAGCTTGTATATGTTAAATATGATATTCCTGAACTCCAACAGCTTACTTGCACCTTATGTTAACATTACTGGGTGGTCCCTTTGCTCTTAATTATGAAGGAGTAAGTAGAGCAAGTGAGGAGTGATGTATGTTAAGTGATCGCTTTGTGTACATGTTTCAGCTCATCTTTAATCTCTTCTCTTAGATACTCCTTAGTTTGCACAAAGTCTCCACATTTCTAATTATGATTATTCCTCTTAATTTAGTTTCCTTTCTACTCTATGTTTTACCTTCATACTTACTTTTATTAAAGGCTTGAATTTTTTTTCTTTGTTTTGCAGAACACAATGCTTTTATGAATTCCCTTTGGCCACAGATATCAATGGATTTTCTGTTTGCAGTTCATGCATCAGCTTCCAGTTTACCTGGCCTTAAACATTTCCTTGAGTTTTCCTCATGCTTTGTTTTCAAAATAAATAGCATGAGAGTTAATTCTGTTCTGCATGAAGCAGACTGGATGACTCTCTCAGCCTCGGGTTATTTCTTTTTTATTTGCAGCTCTGAATATAACGCAAATGCACAGCTTTCCTTCTTCTGTGATTTCTTTAACAAAGAATAATTGGTGTTTTTAAAGCTAAGTTGTCCAGAAGTCATGTGTTTTTAGGCCCACTTCAGATACCTTAGGCCATATAGTATTTGGTGTAGCTGTGCTGGTTAAAGATGGTCCTGCTGTGAGTTGATAATCGCCACACATGGGCCAGAAATTACCACACTAATAGGTCAGCCAAGAGCAGGGGTTGTATGAGTGCACAGCAACGTGCTTCAGATAAAGTCAGCTGGTTTACATCATAGCCGCCTTTAACAGCGGGTTGAACAAGCCTAGCTGACTTTATGTTAAAAGGATCAGAAATCATTCACGTGTTCTGTGGGCTCAGTGGTAGAGCTGTGGAAGTAATTAGCTCTGGCAGGGTGGCAGCGATGAACATCTGGGAGCGACACCAGCTTTGTCTAGCATCATTGTTTGCAGAATGAACATCTGCTTAGGCAGTGTATCTGCTAAGTAGAACTGGATGCCGTATCCTAAATTAGGTTATAAAAGCTGAATGTGTAAATACCTTTGCATTTATTTTTCTTAAAGTTTAACATAGTTTGTCTCTTACCACTACTGGGTAATGAGAAGATGTTTCTCTATAGTGAACCAAAGTAATTCCTCAGTAATTGCCTCAATTTAAGTGTGTGATTAGCTGAATTTGTTCTTCTTGATTTGCAGTAGTTGTGTTCACTAAATCTCATCAGTTGCTGTCTTGCCTAATAGCTTAATCTTCTTCTAATGTAATTATAAGTCAGAGGGGAAGCTCTTACGGGAAATAAAGGATATACCCATGTAGAATTCTTTCCAGCCATTCCCCTGGGAGGCAATAGGGCAAAAGTCCTTCTTGATGAAATAATCTATGGATCTGGCTCAAAGCTGTGCACCTCTTTCTTCCTTTGTGTGGCTTGAGGGATTTTGAGATGTGGAATGTCTCTTCCTTATGGAAATCTGGAAGGAAGGGTTGGTACAGCTTGTCTGATTCTCCAGAAATTCTTGCCATGTCCTATTGTCCTCACGAGTTTATATGAGTTGTCTTTGTTACTTCCCTCTCCATGTTGTTCTCTGTGTCGCTAATGTGATGTCACATCCTTACTTAACTCTAAGACAATCTTCCTCTTCTATGACTGTTTTATGTCTTCTTATTTCCTCCTTTCTGACTAAGAACTTCATCTTTCTCCCACAGCCAAATAATTTCTTTAACAGCATTTTTTGAGGAACTTCTTCAGCTTCTAAAACAATCACTGAAGATTTACTCTGTTGCTCTGTTCAACTGTTCTGCTTTTATTTTGAGGGTAGTCTGGTCTGTGCTTTGGATATCACAGTCAAAAATTAAATGTGTGCCTTTTGAGAATGAAGAAAAGCAGAATTTTGTTTGTGTCCTTTCAGTCTGTAAATACAGAAAGACACTAATGCCCTGGTTGTAAGCTACCATTTTTGAAAGAAAATAAATGTTTAAATGTAAGACAAATGCTTACAGGGCTGAGGTTTTAGAATATGTCCCATTAAAGTATTTTGAAAGATGCCGCGCTCTGCTGGTGTGGCAAATGCTGATTTAGATTTAACATTAAATGACTCATAACTATAAAAAAAATTTCAAAAGTCTGAAGTACTTCTCTCAGTGACTGCATTTACGTTGTTCCCCCTTTTTTTCTTCTTCCTTTATTTTGGTGGAGAAATTGGTAATATTTTTGTAGTTTCAAAGAAAGAGATACTGATGTTTTATAAAGACGGATAGGCAAACTGGAACAAGAAAATACTTTCATTGAAGTTATTAGAAAAACTCTAAATAAATGCAGGTTTTACTCTTTTCCTCTCTAAATCATATTCTTAAGAAAAACATACTTCAGCACAGGCATTCCCAAACTATAGCACACCTAGTATTCCACCAGCTACTGAAGATGATATGTGCATGTTGTCTACAGGTAGCAACTTGTTCAGCTCTGCAAGCACATGACCCAGTGCCACAACCAAGATTTGCTCTGTCTGCTCACATTTGTGGTTCCCAAGGTGCTTTTGTGTGTGTAAAATGGCATAGACTCCCAAAGAATAACAGCGCGATTTAAGTATGAGCGAGTGAAAGTCAATAACCTTGATTGTAAAGGAAGTCATGCTTACATCATCCTGGTGAACTTCTCTGGTCTTTAAAGATGTTCTGGAAAAAAAAAAAAAGGATTTGCACTTTGAATAGAATTTGATGCAAAGTAAAACTTGAGATTTGTCCTGAGGAGTTAGGTTTGTCTCTGTACCTGAAACTGTTAAGTAAACAAAGAGGATCTTGCATTTTGTCCTGTGTTTCCTGAATGAAACATTTACTTGAGACTATGGTAATCTATACGAGAAAATATCCAGGAATGTAAAAATTGCTCTTCAAAATGGGTCATGCATTCTACTATTATGCAGTGGTGAAGGAAAGATTTCGAAATAGTTGAAAAAATTTGTACTTATTGAACACATTACAAAGAAAAAAGGTCTTGTTTCAGATCTTAAACTGGTGAAAATTCTAATAGTTGGTTCTTTGATACTGACATAAGTGGAAGAGAGCAGAAGACCTGGAGTTAATAGCTGGATTTAATCTTTCACAAGACATGAGCTCTGTCTTCTTTTTTTAATATGAGTATTTTTTTAAAGTAGCTAAACGTTAGGACTCCTATGTGTCGAGGAAAATTGAGTTCTGTGGTAATATGTAATGGTAATACCTTAATGCATTATGTGATTTCAGTTGTAATGGCTGCTAATCTGACAAGAAAATGAAATGTAAATTAGTAATCTGATGGATAAACGATCTGCTGGTGGTGCTATGCTAAATATTACTGAATGTCTAACTTTAAAAAAAAATGTTTAACTCATCTGAACACCAAACTCCCATCTAATCCGTAGGGGGAATAACATGCATAAATTTACTTCTGTTATAAATTCTATTAAAATTAATATTTCCCAAGGTATCAAACGTCTATGAAAATGCAACTTCTGAATTCCTTGGTCACTTTTCAAACTATAATCGCATAGGCCCAGTTGTTTAAAAGTTGCTAGATACCGTTTCATTCTTTGTTGAGCCTTAAATGACTTGGATGGTAGATTCCTGATGTCAGAAGTAATTTGAGACTTCAGTTTCTAAAAGTAATTCCAGGCCCTGACTTTAGAATGTGGGATTCATACTCATAAGTAAATAGTAAGTAAATAGGGTATTCCTTAACACTTTTTACATTTGGTTCACTGGTTGTAGACTATTATTATTTCAGTTACAGTAATGCTGAATGTATTGTTAGCTTTTTCAAAACACAGGAACATCAGTCTTAGCCTGTTTCTAGACTTTTATGTATTGCATTAGAATAAGTTAGTTAAGTAGTGCGGAAATAAAAAGCTTTCTTGAAGTTTATGAACGTAAAAGAACCTCATCCTCTTCTTAAAAAATCTTATGTTAAAATATAAAATGACACAATGAAACATGTTGCATTTTCCAACCTGTGTTTTTAGTTTGTTTTAGAAATGCATGTAACTGCTGTCATTGTCAATAAACTTGCTGGTTTTTTGGGTGGAGGTTTGCATAAATCTTTATCTTTTTCCAACTTTTAGAACTAGATTCTAAGTGGTCAATTTTGTAACTGACTTTGGTTTGGTTTTGTTGTGTTTTTTTTTAAAGAATATTTGTTCATACTTATGATGGTTTGACATAATTTAACGTTTTATTGACCATGATGGCAACACAGACATTAAGTATAGACAACTATCAAGATGGACAACAGGTAGGTGTGTTTTTCTTTCTCTAGGAACTAAATACAATTAGCTAGAGAAAAAAGGTAGTGACTTTTTCTTTAAAGCCTGCTTTGGAATTGTTTAAATATCTGTTCATGTTTGTAAAACAAGATCTTTAAAGTGATAAACTGCTATTCTTAAATACTTGAATACTTATTAAAGGCTTAGTTAATCTTTGCGTGACTTTACTTAACTTCTGGAAGAATGCTTAGATAAGGGGTTTTCTTCTGAATCTTCTCTAGATGATCTGTGGGCTGTAATGTTCCTGTTCTTAGGGAAGTAAGATGGGCATCTGTAATATTCTGTGTATATGGTACTTCAGTGTTCTTACGTGTCTGCAGATAGATGACATTTATGCAGTCATAGACTTGTTGGCCTTGAACAAGCGAAGGATAAATTTAGGTATCTAGAATTACTACTACTTTGACTACATTTAAGTTGATGCAATTATGCTGCAGGCTGCAAACTGTTAAAATACTTGAATTAATTTTAATGAAGTTATTGATTAGAATTGCTAATTAGAAAGCTGGTCGGTGGGCTTAGAGTTTCTTATTTCTGTTAACGAGCAGCTAGAATAATGAAACATACTCAGATATGTCTGGTCATGAAGTTTCATTTTTGTACAACAGGCTGTATATTTCAACAATTTGAATTGCTAAATTATAATACTGTTAAATGGAGACAAATCATGCAAGTGGCCTGTACTTTGAAGACCTATTTTTACATTACTATGTGTCAGCCCTAAGCAGTAAATACAAGTACTTCTGTCAGCAGATGGCAACAGTGGTGAACAGTCAGAAGAAAAACAGGAACTTTCCCATCTCTTATAAAAAGATGTTTATCTGACTGCAGTCTGGATTATTGATTTTTGTTGTTTGATTGTTTTATTGCAACTCTAATTTCTCTCTCTCCTGTCGCCTACCTTATGTCTTTCACCTTATTCCCCCAGCAAACGCATACCATCCTGTGACATGTCAGTGAAAGTAATACATCTTTTTGTAAAGAATGGATTGGGAGAGAGCATTTTCTTTCTATTTGTTTTGTATTTTAAGCTCTTGGTGACCAAGATACACAGGTAATTTGGGTGCCTGCTGCTTTTGTAGTTTGGAAATGGCCCATAGGAAATAGCTTGCAGTTTTAAGTGAGCTATTTCCTCCTCCTAGTGTGAGCGCGCCCTAACTGAACATGCTCTCTCCCTTCAGACTTTGCAGATGTATGGCTCAACATTTATAATAACTTGTATGAGTCATCTCCTTTTATTTTGCTCCTCCTTCTTGTCATTAGCCAAGAAATGAGTCCATTAATTACGTCTTTTTTTGCAAGCATTCTGGCTTAAAAATTATCTATGCTTGCTGAAGAAGCAAGGCAAGCTGCTCTGTTGGGTAGGATATGCTGGCATTTTCTCAGTTTCTGATTTTGCTAGGGGGTGGCTTGTCCCCAACAGGTAATAAGAGCACAAACCTTTTGGTTCTCCCAGACTTCTTGTTGGGAATAGTATAAATTTCTTTTGCTTACGTTGTGTTGAAATAGATTAAATTCTGTCAGAGTCAGGTTCTCTAGTAGTTTCTGGAGGTCAGCTCACCTCTCGGGAGAGTTCCTGTGAGTGATGTGATATGTACATCTCATGGGAAAAGAGAGCTGAGGATTGCATTCTGTACACTTCCGTTCTGCAGGTGTCAATTTTGGCTGCCTGGTGCTATCTAGAACAGTGACGGTCCTCTACTCAAGATAAAACCATTTAAAGTAGAAAAAAAGATTGCAGTGATTTCTTGTCTCTGTACAGATTTTCCCAGTGCTCAAAGGGGAGAAAACCAAGGACTTTGGGTTGGGAGGTGGAAACCATGACTTTCAGAGGTCAGGTTCCTCTAAGACATTTTAGTCTGAAAGATGTTTAGCTGGAGGTGATGGGAAAACCACTCTTTCAACACTTACAAAGCACTCAAAGGCATTACCAGCCACCTAGTGCAATTTAGGTGCTCAGTAGAAGCTGTGCTCTATGTTGTTTTTCCAGTGGTGGCAGATTGTGTCACTGTGTGTTAAATGGATTTGTAGAAGCAGTTACTACTCTTCTCTCCAGTAGCTTCATATTCCTAAAATAATTTGTTATTACAATATGTGAATTTGAGTGGTAATGGGCAGGGGAGGTTATGCTCCTGATTATTCAAAGATTAGGGTGACGTAGAATATATCAGTTCTTTGTAAGAAAATGTGTGGTTTAATGGACAAAAAAACTTCGGGATCTCTTTTCTTCAGTATCTTGATATAATGTACAGTAAGAAATAAGAAAGAAAACTTAAGAGTAGAAACTTTCCTTTTGGAAACTTTTACGGTTAGACTAGAAAGGACCCTTCCAACCTAGGCAATTCTGTGATTTTTGTTTTCATCCTGAAGGCTTTTCCCATAATTTTTTTATCCCCATAATTTTTTTTTTCAGCAAAAACATTCCAATTTTTTGCTAGTCTATTCCAAAAATAGCCGCTTCAGAAACAAAATGCTTTAACAATTTACTAATATCTGTCATTCCCATTTTAAAGCCGAGTGCTGAAACTTGAAGTGACCTTTACACTACCCATCAAAAAGTGTCAAGGATTAAAAGAGGGGTTTTGTTACTGCTGTGGCTTTTTGTGTAACTGCCAAGTCATACCAACCTTCTGGCAATTTAGTAGCCTTGTGCATTGCTATTTCCTTAGAAAACAGTACACTTATTTTACGTCAAGCGTACAGATTTACTTATAACTTACTCTTTTTCTACAGATGCAAGTAGTAACAGAGTTAAAAACTGAACAAGATCCCAACTGCTCTGAAACTGATGCTGAAGGGGTGAGTCCTGCCCCTGTAGAATCTCAAACTCCAATGGATGCAGACAAGCAGGCCATTTACAGGTAGTAATGGACTCGTGTTCTGTCTTTTCAAGGGTAAAGAATAGATGATTTTTTTTTTTAATTAATAATAAGTAGCTTAAAATCAGATGATCTCTTGGCTAACTGTCTCAGTAGTTTGCAGGAAAAGAGTGAGATCAAATTAGCTTCACTGTCAGTTGTCAGCCAAGAAAAAAAACTTCCCTTTATTACGGGATTCTTCAATTTCAGCATAGTTTTAAAGGATATTCTAAAGGTGTCTGCCTTTAAAGCGCAAGTGACATTTAGTAAGCTACTCAGACTGTTGAACTATGGTCGCTGTTTGTTAAACTGTAGTTTTTATCTTTAGTGTAAGGTTATATTTTTTTTTTTTGGTAATTAAGTCAATCTTTATTCCCTTTTCTTTAGGGATAACAATCTGTTGCCCAGTAATTAGCTCAAACGGTATTAAATGTTGATGTATAGACACACTAATTTGAGATTTTTCCAGTGTTAAGTGCTGTGCTAAGCAGTATGGTCAGTTTTGATGAGGTTAAGTGTTCTTTCACTTTAAGTGCTTTACAAAGACAGAATTATTACCAGTTTGCAGGTAAAAAAACCAAAACAAAACAAAAAAAAAACCTGAAGCAGAAAGATGTATCCACTCATTTACAGGCTTGTGCTAACAAAATCGTCTTCTGCTCTGAGCATGATTTCACAGGAGGCCTCTGAGTACAGTGTGGATCCTATTCTCGGTTCTGTAAAGTTATTCACGATGTATAAATAAGGCCCACATTGAAGGAGAAATTAATTTTGTCAGACTTTAAATCTGCATTCATCCTATTTATAAATCCTAATCCTCATTTCTAATGCACTGTATTAATGTATCTCTTGACACTCAATTACAGTGAATAAAATAGTATGTCATAGCTTTTTAGCTTGTGATTGTTCTCTTTATTTAAATATATACGTATTCTACTGCTTTACTTGCCTCTAGGGTGTGTGGTTAATCAAAATGAAAAAAACACAAAACTTCCATTGTTTTTTGCTATATCCAGTGGTGTTATATGCAGTCTCTTCCAAGACTTGTCTTTGTTTCTTACATGAGTGACTGTTACCTTACGTGAGTTAGATGTCTTACTTTTCACTGGCGTGCATTTAAGTGAAAATACTTATTCATGTATTTTAACTTTTATTCTAGGCACCCACTATTTCCCTTGTTAGCACTATTATTTGAAAAATGTGAACAATCTACACAGGGCTCAGAAGGCACAACTTCTGCTAGTTTTGATGTAGATATTGAAAATTTTGTAAGGAAGCAGGAGAAAGAAGGAAAACCCTTTTTCTGTGAAGATCCAGAAACTGATAATTTGGTAAGTATAAGCTGTTTCTTTTATTTCTGAAACAATCATCACATTTGCGTCTTCGTAATTTCTGATCTCAAGTGGTGCTTATAGTTTCTCTTCACATTTTTCTTCCTACAAGAGATTCTTATTTATGTTAATGCTGAAAAACTTTTTTTTTTTTAAATTTCTTCTGACCCCTTTTTACCATCTTGTCTGTAAACCTACATTGGCCCTTCACAGTTATTTCCCATTCTAAACCAACTGAGTTCAGTGTGTTGGAGATGAACAGAAACATATGCTTGCCATAGACAGGTTGACTCTGCAAATCAATTTTTGGAGTGTCAAAACATATATTATCAAAAACAGGTAATCAATTTAAGTTTTTTCCAAGTTTTTTTTTATCAAGGTTCATCTAGTTAATGTTGGAGAAAAGCTGTTGTAAGATGAGCTTAGAAACTCTCTAACGTAGACAGATTTTTTTCTTGCATGTCGTTATCTCCTTTAGGCTTTCTGAAAGTCCTTACTGTGATGAAGCTGTGATTTCCCCAGTCCCTTAGTCTCCCTTTTGAATCATATCTCTGGAGAACACCTCTGTGGGCATGCTAGTTTCTAAACTGTCCATCTGTGCTCATCTCTTTAGAGTCATGTTGCAACTAGATTTTATCATATTCAAGACTGTTAGAATTATAGGAGTCAAGTGTTTCATTTTTGAAAACCTGTTCCTCTAAGGTGACTCTGTAATAAAACAAGTCTTCATCCTTGAGGCGACCTCATAGGAGAAAAGGCTACCTAAAATATTGACGTTCTCAAACAAAACTAAATTGATGGGAGGTTGTAAACAACAGAAACAGTAATGTTTTAAAATTGATATCTAGGAAGATTTATGTGGGCAAATAATATCCTGTGTCAGAGGCTAAGGTAAGGTACCTGGAGAAAACTCTTAAATAAAATGAAGACGTAAAGAAGAAATAAATGTGAGATACTGTTTAGAATTGGCAAGAGTGTTACAGTGAACAGCATGTTATGAGGGGCACATATTGTCACAAAAAAGGGGTCAATTTTGGCTGCTTTTGCAAGCAACCTAAATAGGCATTTTGCATAACTTCATTTCTTTACAAGCACTTTATGACCCATATTTAGTGTACTTAAGTTCTGGGAAGATAGTATTTAAATAGTGTCATGGAAAATAAAGCTACAAGAGTCTCTATGTATAATAAGACCAGTGTGAGAATAAAGAAGGCAGAAGACTGTATGTTCTAGAGTGAGGCAAGATTTTACAGCTCTAGGTAGAGAGACATAAAAAGCTACCTTCTTGGCTACTTGTTCTGTCTCTTTAACTGTAGGTTACAGTGTCTAGGATTGAAGTATCTTAATACATTGCGTCAATGATCTTAGTCTATGTAAACATAAAGTCACCTTAGATTAAATCTTCTTCAAGGATGCATCAAGTTCACTTTGCGCTAATCCACCTGCACGAGTGCTTTCTCTTACAGCTTTGGCTGAGGAGCTGATTGTCTTACAGCAGCTTTTATTTTCTGTTTGGAAACATTTTGAGACTCTAAATAAGGTTTTTGTGTTAGAAGGGGACTGAAAACAATGCCCTTCAGAATGATGGGAAAGCAGCTAAAGGAGGACACGTAATATGATATATAGTGATACTCTCAGTATTAGTGTAAAGATACTCGGTTTATAAATGAAGAATTGAAGAACAGGCATTGGCCACTTTGACCACAGTTACAACTAGAACAGAATTGAACCCCCAAAATCTCAGTTTAATATCTTTATCATTAGATCTTTGTGGGCAAATTTTGATGCAGCTCACCTGAGAAATATTTATTTGTACAGACAGTGATTTAGTTTTCTAAGTAGAAAGAAGCATTGACATACCTACTAAAACAGTTTCATGAATAAACCCTGTAGTAGAATGACTGTTGCTGCTGTAGGAATTAAAAATACGAAAGAAGAAAAATAAAGGCAAGGGGAAATAAACAATAATTCTCTTCCTTAGTTACTGCCCTAGTATGAGCAGCAGTGGTGTGGGGTGCTTTGCTTTTTAAATTTTTTTTTATTTGAAATATGAGTGGTGTAATATTACACTTATGAAATACTTGTAGCACAATATAATGATTGTCTGACGTTTGTAAGCAGAAATAAGTACTTCAGAATGGTTATAATGTCATGATCTGTCTATGAAGAGTATGGCTGTTCCATTGAGGTGCAGAAATGCTTGGAGATTGAAGGCCACTGGTACCATCATTTTAGAACTTTCTTGAACAGGAAAGCACTCAGGCAAATTTAGGGGGGAAAAAAAGTGTATTATTGAGGGAGAAGGAGCTAAGTACTTTAAAGAGCTGTTAGTTTCTGAGGAAGACTAAATCCAGGCTAAAAACTGCAGTTTATCACATGTGCTAATTTGCACATGTACAAAATCTTATGTGACCTGTGGCTGTTAAAGAATTAACTGCACACAGAATTCCCCAAATAACATACCAGTTTCAGGATCCTGTGGTTTGACCCAGGTATCTAGAAAGTTGACTACCAGGAATGCTTATAATTTTGGAATTACTTCTTTATCTCTTTCACTCTGTAATACGTTTGGGGTTTTGTTACTGCTATCAGTGACATCTCTGGAGTGCTTCTTGCATATCAGCTGTGAATTTGAAGACACAAATAAAATTTTCCATGGTTCTTTCTTCAAAGACTTTTTTTGAATATGCTTGCCTCCAATACTTTACTCAAAAATAAGCGATAGTTCTGTTCTGCATGAAGCGGGTCTGCTGACCTGCTAAACCTGAGGTTATTTTCTTCATGTGTAACTCTCAGAATTCAGCATAAATACACTGTTTTCCCTTATTTCTCTAATCCCAGTTTCTTTTCAGAAGCACATCTGAAATCTCACAGCTGGAATGTAGTAGTTCTGGCTCAGTGGATGAGGAAGGAGCAATGGATGTGTTTTATCTTGACTTTAGTAAGGCTTTTGATGTTGTCTCTTATAATGTTCTCATAGACAAACTGATAAAATGAGGATTAGATAAATGAGCAGTGAGATGGACTGAAAACTGGGTGAACTGCTGGGCTCAAAGGATTGCAGTCAGCAGTATGAAGTCCAGTTGAAGGCTGGTCATCAGCATTGTACTCCAGGGATTGATACTGGAACCAATGCTGTTTAACATCTTCATTAATGACCTTGGTGATGTGACAGAGTGGCAAATTTGCAGCTGTTGCAAAACTGGGAGGAGTGGCTGATGACCAGATGGCTATGCCACCATTCATGGGTACTTTGTCACTTTTGGGAGAAGTAGGCAAACAGGTATCTTGTGGAGTTCAACAAAGGGAAATGCCAAGTCCTGTACCTGGGGAGGAATAACCAGTACATTCCAGGGACCAACCAACGGGAAAGCAGCTTTGTGGAAAAAGACCTGGCAGTCCTGATGGACACCAAGCCAAATATGAGACAGCAGTGCATCCTTGTGGCAAAGAAATCCAACATACTTGGGCTGCGTTACGAAGATCATTGTCAGCAGGTCAAGGGACATGGTCCTTTTCCTCTACTTGGCACTGGTGAGATGCATCTGGAGTGCTGGGTACAGTTCTGGGTTCCCCACTACTAGGCATAGACGTACTGGATTGAGTCCAGCAAAGGACCAAAAAGATGATTAGGGGACTAGTGCATCTCTCCTATGAAGAGAGGCTCAGTGAGCTGGGACTCTTTAGTCCACAATGGTAAAGGTTTGGGGTGATATTATCGATGTATCTAAATACCTAATAGGGGAATAAAGAAGACAGACTCTCTGACTCTTCTCAGTGGTGCCCAGTGAAAGGGCAAGAGGAAATAGACACAAATTGAAAAACAGGAAGTTCCATTAAAACATAAGAAAAAACACTTTTACTGTAAGGATGAGTGAATACTGGAGCAGGTTGCCCAGAGAGCTTATGCAGTCCCCATCCTTGCAGACAGTCAAAACCCAACTGGACGTGGCCCTGAGCAACTTACCCTAGCTGACCTTGCTTTGAGCAGGTGCATTGGATTAAACAATCTCCAGGTCCCTTCCAACCTCAACTACTCTGTGGTTTCTGTAAGCCTTCAAAATAGGTTTCCCAAAGATCCTGCATGCTTTGGCCTGCTTCACGTGCTTTTGGCTGTACACAAACATTCTCTCAGATCTAGCTGGCTTTGGTTGTAGATGGGTCTGCTGTATTCCAATGGTCCTTCATGCTAATTGACCTGTTTGTGATTTTAGTGGTGGCAAAGTCTCTTGGTTAATGTGGTACTCACCTTTGTTGATGGGCTGCACAAATCTAGCTGATTTTACTTGAGATGGATGAGGAAGTATTTGTTTGTCTTGTATTCTGTGGCTGCTGAGGTCAGTACTATCTTAAACTGGAACCACATTGCAAAATCCAAAATCTTTGGCATTGAATTCCTGTTCTGTAGTTATATTGTTAGCTATGACTTTCCATTACTAGGTACCAAATGAAATCTGAGTGCGACTTGTCCTCTGCCTGTCCTGAAGGCTGGGCGCTCTGAACAGCTGACATTCTGACAGGCTATTAATTTTGTAAGGGGCAATGAGCAGAAGAGTTTCTGTCAAGTTGTGAAATAGCTATTATGGTTTTCAGTCTCTTCTTTAGCTTGAAATATTGGTGCTTGCAGAGAGAAGGCTGAAGCTGGGCAGTTTTCTCTGCCTTGTGTCACATAAATACATACATTTTTATATAGCTTAAAAATCTCTTTAGTAGAGAGGGCTTCTAATATTGTGCACCTTTGTTGCGTATTGTGTTCTTGCTGCCTTCCTTTTTAACTCCAGTGTTAAATCAGCCATTCACTCAAAAGGAGAAGCTAGTGAAGACTACTAATTAGAACGAGCCAGAAGGGTGGAGGTAGGCCAGACAACTACTTGCCTTCCACCTGTGCTCTTCTCTGACCCCAGCAGAGTCAAACAAATAAGGTGAAAATGCTTGCACAGTAGCAATCACTCAGCTTGGAGCTAGAGCTAAACTGAGATGAATTGAATGTTGTAATACTATAAAGAGTAGAATTCAAGTCCTGTCTGAAAAGAGTCACAGACCTGTTTACAGTAAGGAAATTGGCACGAACTCAGCTGTTTCAGTTTTTTTCCTTTTACTACTTTTGGAAGTGGCATGAAGAACTCCACTACACTTCAGTTTTTGTGATGAAGCTTAAACTAATGGCACCAAAACAGCAGAATATCATTTCAGGGTCCATACTGCCTATAGGCTAATTGCCTAGATAACAGAAGTTGTGATGGGTCACAGATACTGATTGCCAGAATTGTAAGAGGCCCTAGAATGTTTCACGTTAAGCACTCACTTGAAATGCCTTGAATATTCCAAAGGAAAAGTTTGGGTTTCATCCAGAGGACCACAGAATGTTGATCTGGATGGCACAGGCATTAGGTCAGTTTGACCTGAAAGGAAGTTCATTAAGATCACTAAGGTTGTTCTAACTTGAGTAACTCTTAGTAAGCTACAATCTAGACTACCTTGTTATTTTGGTATTATGGTTCCCATTCTCAATTAATTGATCTTTTCCTGCATTAGTAGTATAAAGGATTTCAGCACTGGGAAGTACAGGTAGCGTCCACCTGAAACTTAACGTTAAGGATATCCATATATTGCTAAGCCTGGCCTGTAAACCAAGTTTCAATCCTTTTTTTATTGTCTAGATAGAGGGATTTGTTTCCTTTTTGTTAACCACTCCAACAGTGTCAGTTGGTGACTTTGAAGCATCATGGCAAAGGGTTATGGTCAACACAGAAATGGTGTTACTAGGCCTTCTGCAGTGTCTTTCGCAAGTCTGACTTTGTCAGACACATTTTCAGAATAGCGTGTTTGCAGTGAAATGGATGAGAACACTTCTGTAAACACTGATGGCTTCTGGATTGGGTCAGAACTTTGCTATTAGGCTTCAGCATGTTTAAACAAGCGAGAATTTCTCAGAAGAGATTGTAAGAATTTCTAAAGAGATGGAAAAAAATGGCACTTTTTTGTGGAAGGTTTTTTTCCTTAAAAGAATGTTTAAGGTACTCTGTGAAATGACTTGGATTCAGCATATTTTTAGTTTGATTTATTGCCGTGTTCCTGATCTCTTCTATATGCGCATTCATGTAATAAGAGTCAGCAATGGTTCGCGTTCAAAACCTGCAGCGCTAAAAAACTCACAAAATTGTGTTATGGCTTCCCTGAAGTGGGAAGTTTCAGGTGTTGTCTCTTCCTTTGCCTGAGAGGTGTATAAGATGCCTCTTTTCCTTCCAAGGAAGAGCGTATCACAGGAAAATGCAAAGTTAATTCTGTTGAAAGATCTGTTGAAAGAAAAATGAGAAGTTTCAGTGCTAGCTCCTGGGCAGATTTCATCAGCTTGCTCTGAGATATAAGAAGTTTTGACATTCTAGGTATGTCTTTACTTTTTTTACTTTTTTAATCATCTTCCAGTCAGAAGAGATGGCTGGTTTTGGACTGAAATTCTCCCAAGAGTTCCAGTCCATCCCTAATAAATACACAAAGAAAGTTGTTTTTCCGTGATAGTTACCTGTTTGCTCTTGAAGAACTGTTGGCTGCAAACAGAACTTTGAAACTTTTCCCTTCCAACTTCACTGACTCTGACCAAGCAGGTTAGACTCTTCAGGAAGGTAAAAGAGAGGTACAAGTTTATGATTTTTTGCAGTAAATATTTAGCTCTTCTATGCATGGCACAGCGTATTATTTGAGCCAGAATTATCCTCTATCTTGGAATAAGACATTCCAAGGTTTCTTCTACAGGTTTCTTTCTGGTTTTCAACAGTTTTGTTCTCTTTTCTGTTTCTTGGTCGCTTATGGTGTCTGTGTCTCCATTGATCTTCCCTGAACTTGGTGTAAGTGCTGATTAGCTGCAAGAAGTGCTGCAGACCTCCCCTTTTCAAATCCTAGTCCCTGTGGGAAAGAAGTGGAAGCTGAAGGCTGTGCTCATGTTTACTTACTAGACTGGAAGTGTACTTTCTTTCACAGAGCTTTATCTACCTTCATATCTTTTTGGATTGCTGCTTTGCATTCACCATACTCCCTCCCTATATCAAGCATCAGTACCAGAAAAGATGTGTTTGCTGTTAAGAACCAGATCTTGGTGGTCTGTGTTGCTAGCCAAAAGTTCCCAAGTGCACGTGCTGCTTTCTGGAAGCCTGCTCAGCTGTATCCCCATAACATGGAGTGTCATCTGTTGGAGCTTGTTACCCATTGCCCCTTACCTTTTGACATCTCTATATCATTTTCACAGATAAAACAGATCTTGGAATGAACCAGCTTCTCTTTGTTCTGCACTAGTATCCTTTTGTGTTTAGGACTTACGTGACAGGTTCCTCCATGTCTAAGAAGTTGTTCAGCACAAGTGTTTGCAGATAACTTTTAGAGTTTTCACAGATTACATTATGTTTTAAGACATTCAGTAATTAACATTTCTTTGTTCCTTACTATTAACCCAGCCACTGCAGAGACATCGTGTTACCTCAGGATGGTTCCTGGCTCTTGTATAGCTTCTGTTTGGTGTAAACTCTTGCCATATATGGGTGGCTTTTTTAATTTCCCCACATTCATGGACCCATAGGATAATACAGGTTGGATTACAAGCTTGAGAGGTCTGTAGTCCAACCTCCTGTACGAAGTAGGGTCAGCTGTGAAGTCAGAGCAGGTTACTTATGGCTTTATCAAGTCTAGAAACAATACAAAACAAGGGGTGTTAAATATACTCTCACTTTTGTGTTTGAACAGGACACTGCCTATTTTGAAGACCCCTGAGTTTTTTGTTTTGTTTGGGGTAAGGATTTTTGGTTCAGTACCCTCTTCTCAAAGACTATCCTATTGAATTTTTAGTTGTGTCAGGAAACAATGTAGTGTAGGTGAAGCCAGCTGATGGCAATTGAATAGTCTTGACTGAACAAGCGGTGCTTTTGCATTTCTGAAAAGTTTTCTTGCTATTGTAATGTGCAGAACTGCCTCAAAAACCTCCAGTAGTACCTTTTGTAGCTATGTCTTGTAGCTAGGGACTCAAAATAGCGGAAACAAAAACAAAATACCCCCTCTCCCAGAGTTTCTGTTCTTCCCCTGAAGACCTAAATCGCCCCAGAAGGATTCGCTCAGGAAGGTAGGTGAGCTGTGGATGTACATACTTTAATTGGCTCTTTGCAAATGAGAGGTCATTTGAGTGAGAAGATCACTTGTCAGTACACGGAGATTCTTTCATTTATGTTGTCCACATACGTATTTGCTTTATGCTTATGTGATGTGCCCTGAAATCCATTAAAAAATGTTGAGTATATGTTTCAGATAAACAAAGGTGAGCTGGGCATTATGACTAAGGTAGTGCCTAGTATGTTCTATGCCCTTTGCAGCATGTGCTTGGTGCACTGAAAAGACAGGACGCAGGCACAATCTAAAGCATTTTTAGGGCTAAAGATGTCTTCAAATTTAATGTATGATGTATTTACATGTGAATATGCTCTGGATACCAGTTTTAGCAGGAACTGAAAGTTTTTTCAATAATCTTTCTTTCTTTGCTTAATAGTTTACCATTGTCTTTATTTACAGCAGTTTCAGCAATACACGTATGTCTCATAGTTACTTCTGTCTTTGTGCATTTCTCTGAAATGATGCTCCAGGTTTATTTCTACAGTAAAAAGGCTGAATCAATTGGGTTATAAAAATTCATTGTTCTGTGGCATACTCTACTCAGTAGTACTAAATAACAAAAACATGGTTGTTGTAGATTTTAAGGTGTGCCTTTTACAAACAAAGGAGTGAAATATTACTACTTCTTGGATCTGTCTGGAAACATTTCTCTATATTGCCTTTGTTCAACATGGGTGACTTTATCAGGAGTTCTTTGTTTATTTTTTTATTTTTAGTTTCAAGGAAAAAGTGAACTTCTGTCAACAAATTTAAGTTTGGTCGACCCATGCTGCAAAAGAGCAGGAGCCATATGGCCACAATTAGTGTAGTTGTAAATGAGTAAATAAGTCCTGGTGACAGGCATGGCATATTTACAAAGTTTTGTTTGCCTTCCTAACCACAGTAGCCCAGCTTCCTGTACGAGTAGTGTGTCTGTGTGTGGCTGTGCAGAAACCTGGATAGTGTTACTAGTTCTTGGTTTATGGTTAATTTCGACTCTAATTCAATTTTTACTTCAAGTATCAACCATCTATTTGAAACTGAATCTGAGCTGAAGAAAGGACTTTTATTTTTCCTCCAAACAAATGCTGATTAAATAAATAATATAAATATGGGCAATGGTGTAAGAAAAAAAAAGAAAACAAACCACTCCTGACTGAGCAAAACTAATCACTAAAACGGTCAAATATTGCGTGCTCTAAGGCATATTTTTGTTGCATCGTTTTATCTGATTGGTTAGGGCATACACTAATATATGTGCTCTGTGTTGGTCTGCCACACGTAAATAATTTTATAATTTAAGCTTTTTTGTCTCTGAAACTCTTTGGCTATTACAGAACAATTGTTAATAATTCTGAAAGAAGCAGAGTATCTTTAAACATAGATGACCTTTGTTTTGTATATAACCTATGCAAATTAAAATAGATTTTAACTTGATTGTGTTTAAAAGTACTTAAACACAGTTTAAATGTACTTAAACAGTTTAAACAGCAACCACTGCTGAGGGCTGTTTTAGAAGATTGCTGTTCTATATACCTCAGCGCTGGGCCACTTAGTCTTTCAAAGGCTTTTGGTGTCATAGGTCATAAGAGTTGCCAGATTTTAATTTGGATCAACTGTCTCAAGTCTGCAGCTCTTATTTTTCTGCAGCTGTGCTTTTAAAGATAAATATTTGGGTTTTATTCTTTTTAGCCCTGAGAATGGATAAGATTTCCTTTTTTTGTTGTCACTTCGTTCTGTTTTTTTTCTCTTGTTTATTTAAATATACAGTCGTCTACACTGGGTGAGTGTCATACAGCCGGCATACCTTCTACTGAAAAAACAGGGAAAAGATCTGTCACAATGAAAGCTAAAGCTGTCATGGTGGAGAGGAGAGTACACACAGAAGTTTGCCTGTCTTGATCTCCTTCAGGTGCTTTGAATAAAGGCAACTTCATCTCCCAGTTGGCTTCTTTAGTTAGAAGTGATAAGTGGATTACTTAGTAAGCTATCATTTCTAGTCATTGGATTCAGCGCTCTGGCCAAGTACATGACCCTTCATATAGGACAATTTTTTCCAAATAATGCTAAAATCAAGCTCTGCACTATGTTTCAAAATTACGGTCTATTCAGTTTCATAAAACTGAAGGATGTTTTTCTTCGAGATCTAGCATAGCAAGTAAGTGTTGGGGATGGCACGCTACATAAAAAAATCAAGTAAGTAATTACTATGCCGGTGTGTTATGTACATACTTGAGTGTCCTGGATTTCCCACTGCATCATGAAAAATTAGACCATCTGGATTTGGTTTTAGCTTTTGATCTTCTGCCCGTGACCCTTACAATCACCTAAGCTACTTCATTGCTGTATGTAATACCATTAGCTATCCAAGCTTATGAGTCTTTTTCTCATGGTAAGCACAATAGGTATTCTCACATCACATACATTATCTCCTCCACGTCAATTTTTGTTTAAACATGGATTTGTTATTGGGTTTAGTGCTTTGTATTTTATGGTTTATATTTCAGAAACACTCTCCTCACCTGGAAGTTCTTACAAGATTTTACCCCAGAGTTTTTAATCTTTGACATACACTTGCAGAGGAACTTCAAAGTTCTAGGACTGAAGAACTGTTCGATTACTTTAAGCTTTGTTCAACAATATGACAAACTTTGGGACCTTTTTATTCTAATTCTATAGAAAAATAAAAGCTATTGTATTTTTGTTATAGGCGAGATGGCAAGCCATTTCCTGTACCTTTCACCCTCCCTAGCAATCTGTGACAAACTTATGCTAAGTCACAGAAGGATCTTCTCAGTGTATCTCAAATACATCTGTATGCTTTTGGTTTCCTTGGGTCAGCGTGCAATGTGGAACTGATTTTTTGGTATTTCTGATATGTAGCTCAAATTGACTGTTGCTTACTAAGCCTGTTCCAACCACGCCATCCAAATAATACCTGTGGGTGGGATTACTTTCACTTTCAGTCTTGTGTGTTGTATGACCCAGGGATGTATGATGGGGATAGAGATCACAGGGACATGCAGGCTCATGCCGTGCTCCATGTACACCTTAACTACGCTCTGTCTTCCTAACATGTCACATGTGACAGAGACAAAGATTATATTGTTGTTGTGTAGTTTACTCAGGCAGTGGAAGGGTACAGGTTTTGTATGTAAACATGTGCCTTTCACGTTTCAGGAGCATAATGGTCAGAGCTAGAGGACTCAAGTCAGCGCTTAGCAATTAGTAACTCTGCTTTAATTGGATGGGTTTTGTTACTGGAAAGTAGTCTGTGCTTAAATCTCAGATTAAATATTTTTTTAAATTAGCAGTTACTTTGTTTCTGATTTTTTTTTTTCCCAATTCTCTCCCTAGATGGTAAAAGCAATCCAAGTTCTACGTATCCATCTGCTTGAGCTAGAAAAGGTTAATGAACTCTGCAAGGATTTCTGTAGTCGTTATATTGCCTGCCTGAAGACAAAAATGAACAGTGAAACTCTATTAAGTGGAGAGCCTGGAAGTCCATATTCACCTGTGCAATCTCAGGTATGTTTAAAATACAGCTAAGTGTATTTTTGCTTAGATTTCCATAGGAAGTTATAATTACACTTCTGTTACTATTAGTTTGCAAACAGTGTTTCTGCACATTCTTTGACTTTCTCAAAATTGGTTATTAAGAGTAGAAAGAGATGTATTTTTTTTTTGTGCACATCTGTGTGCCACTGCCTGATGGACAAATTTGTTGAGATGAGCCAGAACATAGAGTCACTTTTCTTGTCTGTCTTCCTTTTATGATTTTCCTTCAGTTCAGCAAATGGAGATACTCAGAATCGCCTGGATTTGCTATTTTGTTGGAAGGAGGCTAGGAAACAGAATAAACAAAGGAGAGAAAAAAAATTCCTTGTTAAGAAGGTCTCCTTAGTCTACTCTGCTTCATTAGAATATTGAGACGTCTGATGCTTTTTATATACAATCAGTATTCTGGAACAAATAGACAGTGTCTGATGGATTATAGTTGCAATATTTGGGATGTATATCACTGCATGTCCCCTAGGGTGACTATGTAGTTATGAACAGTGCCTGTTCCTATACAAGCGAACCTCAGTTTATATATTGTTGACATTACCTAAATGCAATAACCAATTGCATTTTTCGTAGTAAATCAACAACAGTTAATTAACAACGGTATGTTATGGTTGATGCCTCTGCTCTTAGATGCTGGAGAGTGAGCCCTGCCATCCAAGTACCTGCTAGATATCTAGCCTTAGGGGATGCCCTTCTCTGACTTACTAATGTGTTTGATGCTACGTATTCTGAAAAACCTCGATGACTTTTAAACTTTGCTGTCTGGACTCGGTTTTGGTGTCTGGAAGTGTGGAAAGGAGAGTCTAAAATCAGACAAAAACAACTTCTAAAAGGTGTTTTTTATAAGTCTGTTAATAGCCTTCTGTAGAGACAGGATGGACTGAATTTTGCATTTGGTAACTATATAGAGATTATTCATACATTTTAAGGAATGTGTAAGAGTGTGCGTGGTCAGGGTTGAGTAAGAGCTATCCTGAGCAGAAAAAAACATATTGAGCATCTTGAATACTTAACGCATTATTTTGAAATTGAAGGAATTGAGGTAATAACTACAATTCTAAAGCTTTGATGCTTGTAATAAGAGCATTAAGGGTCCATTTCATCTGTCCTTTTTCCCCTGTGCCTTTGGAAACTGTTTCTCTTAGTATTTATGTACCTAGAATAATTTCTCCTAAAATTTCTCAAGATAGTTTTGTGTCTTTTCTAACAGTTGCTCTCATGAGGATTTTCAAAGGTAATAGTTGGTGATAATGAGAAAGTTAATGTAGGTAATGATGAACCTCTAATGAAATCTCTTTCTCTTTGAAGTTAATCCTATGATTAAACTCCAAATGTCTTTTTAGAGCCAAAATTACACAAGCATGCAAAAAACCAAAAAACATCAACAAAAAAACTTTATAAAAATGCAAGCAACTAATTGTTTTATTTTTCTAGCAAATTCCAAGTGCCATTGCAGGCACACTCAGTCCCCAAGGGATTATGGTGCCAGCATCAGCATTGCAGCAGGGAAATGTAACTATGGCAACAGTAGCAGGTATGACACAGTAAAGAAAATCTGGCACCTTGCACTTCATTCTAGTTTCTTTCATAGTTGTTACAAAAAATGCACAAATACTTTTAAAAATGTGTTTTAACTCTAATACCTGAAAAGTTGTTATCATACAGTTGAGTGCCTTACTGGTTTCTGAATGTTCATTTAATTTATATGTGTACCAAGTATGCATCTGTGAGTGGAGGTTACGTATATATAATATTAAAAGATCTTTCTGTGCAACTCTGCTTTGTTAAAAGACATTTCAGAGACTGGGGTGTTTTACACTTTTTTTTTTTTCCCCCCTTCAAAAAATAACTCTGACAAAAACATGCATTACTTAAAATATTGCACTTGTTATCTGTCTCATGCTCTATGGAGTTTGGAACCACACCTACAAGTCTGTGAAATCCTTGATGTCCAAGTTGTTCTACTATTGTATGGAGATGAAAATGGAACTGAAATATTTTACCTTGCTTCTAAGCAAGGTTTTAAAACAAACAGGAAAAATGCCTTGACTCAAATGCAACAAAGCAGTGCAGTCTGCCTCTACAGCATATACTTGCAGAGAGGTTATCCTGAGACACGGTATGTGCTTTGTGGCTTTGGTGCCCAGGACCCCCTATGCATTCACCAAGATTCTGTCACCTTAGTTCACCAGAACATCGATGTGTCACCCAGCTGACTGCCCTAACTAGTTGACACATATGGGTGTGGTTTTGGTGTTGTGACTGTTGTTGGCTGGAGAGTTAGCTCAGTTAAAACAGAACAATGAACTATTTTATGGCCTGATAGTCATGGCAGTTTCCTTTGAAAATAGATTTAGAATGCCTAAAATACAAGGAATCACAATCAAATTTTCTATAGATTTTTGTGGATGGAAAAAATTTTAGTGTAGCAAAGAGGACATCTCACATGCTTACTAGAAAAAAATAGTTGATATATTATCAAAACCATTGTGTTGTCTGCAGTGCTGATGTGTTTGTGTGTATGAGAATACTATTTGAAGGGCTTTTACTTACCTATGATCTTTGTTGATGTTCTGTTTTAAGGGGGCACAGTGTATCAACCAGTCACTGTGGTCACTCCACAAGGTCAAGTGGTGACACAAGCACTGTCACCTGGGACTATTCGGATCCAGAACTCTCAGGTTTGTTTCATGGGCTTCACAGAATAGTATTCTGAGTTCAGATAAATCTCACTCATTTTAAGAATTTTGGTTTAAATTTTACATGCTGTCACAATGAGCTCTGTGTACACACACACATAGTAACAAATGTAAAATTAGTGCAAGCACTCTTATAGGAGTTAAAGTTGTATAACATGGCATAAGGTCCCAGACGGATCTCCCTTGCCTCAGCAGGTCATCATAGTTCCTACCTGTTAAATATCTTTTTTTAGTGATGGCAGAAAAGTATAGGTACATGGACTTAAAAAAACCAACCAAACAAACAAAAAAAACCCCACCACCCCTACCCCAACCAACAAACCAAAAAACCCCCACCAAACCAAAGCCCCCTCTGAATTAAATAGACGCTTTTTCAATGCTTAGAACTTTTCTAATTGTTGAACTAGGTTTATGGCTGAATAGATTTACTATATTGCATTATGGTGCCACACTGGTATTGTCAGAAATTTGACTTCTTATGATGATGGCAACCACTAGTGCTGTGAAACTATATGTATTTCAGAATTTTTATTTATTGAGAAGCATTTTGCCATAAAACCTTCAAAATACTCACTTGAGACTATGGGAGATGCTCACATTGGGGTTATATCATTATATAACCTCAATTATATCATACCCTAAAATATAAGAGCAGGCACTCTTTTTTTGGGAGGTTCTTAAGAGTCGAATCTGGAGAGCTCAAAGAAACAACTAAGGAAAAGGAAACATGAAACCTAGACTATCTTCAGTTATGGAAAACTTTGCTAGCTTTCCTTTGAAGCAGGAAGTGGTAAATCAAATCTTACAGGAATACAGAGTCAATTAGAAATGTGAATGAGGAGCTACCATTTCCACAGCATAAAATCTGTTGGTAGTCACTGACTCACTCACTGTCTTTTCTTCTTCCGACCTTCCAACCAAAAAAGTATGCTTAGAGTATTCTTACCTTCTTTTTATTGGTAGTAGCATGTATATATTTGCCCATATTCTTCCCTAGAATGCACGCAGTTCTGTCCTCAGATACTTTCTGAAAGAAATGTGTAAATTACTCTCCTAGACTGAAATGTTTTTGAAGAAAAATGCTTTTTTATACCTCTGATGAAAAAAATAAAAAAAAAAGGGGGGACTTGATCTTCTATATATATATCTGTGGCTACTCTTGATGTTAGAAATCTCCAAACCCACGTATACATAGGTTTGGACCTGTATTCCTTGCGACCCATACAAAATCCTTCTTCAGATTTTTCTTTTTCAGTATTTCAGAATGGTGTGGAGATAGGGGGAAAAATAATGATGGAGAGCTATTGAAAGTTCACTACAAAGCCTCCATATACAAGGAGATTATTTAGAATGTAAAACATTATTTTGGAAATAAAAGTATGCTCCAAATATATATTTGTTGTAATTTGATAGCTTAAACCTTGCTTGAAACTTGTTCATACAGGACATAGACATAACAACTGGCTTGAAGAAATTGCTCTGTACTGTCTGAAAAACCTGATTTAGAATGATTTCAGCTATAATTGTCTGAAATATAATCTCATATGCAATTTATATGCTGTTTCTTCTCAGCTCTGCATAAGCATTTAAGAATGTATTCCCTAACGTTCCGAAAACCAATGTGCAAATGATTTGATTTATCCATAGGAAGTGGAAAAGAAAGCAAAAGTGAGAAAGAAATACGAACCTGTAGGAAAGTAGTAAGAGTGTTGTAAAGTGATTTAAGGGTTCTACCATATATATGCTCTTTGAGAATTTAGATGCATTTATTTAGCAGAACCTTTAGCATCTTTGTTTGCAACTGTAGCATAGTAATTAATTTGACTTTAAGTCCTTTGTTTAAATCTTACAGCTGCCATAGTTGTTTATATTTGCATAGTGAGTATATTCAGTATTCTGTTATTCAATTGCTCTTCACATGTGCAAATGACTATGTAGGGTGACAAGGCAACCAGATCCTTAGGGTAGCGTAGATTGATACAGAGGATCGTTAACCTGACGTACTACATAGGTGGATTTTATTCTAAATTAGAGTAGATCAGCATTTGGCTATTGTCACAGGATCACGTACACAGCCTGGTAACAGATGTAATTCTTAAAACAGAAGTTACATGAAATGTGAAAAACTATGGAAATCTGATAAAACATTTTCCCCGGATAAAGACATTTTGGAATGCTATTGTAGGAGAGCTGCTATTGTAAGTCTTCCCTAGGAAATAAAGTAGCTTTTTATAATCGGCATGCCTCAAGCCTAATTTCTTTTCATTCCTTCTATAAATGAGTTATTCATACATTGATATAGAATACTGCTATTACTATGTTAACTGCCTTATTTCTTCTGAAATTATATGTGCAGCTTCAGTTGCAATTAAACCAAGATCTAGGCATCTTGCATCAAGATGATGGCTCATCAAAAAATAAAAGAGGAGTTCTTCCCAAGCACGCTACAAATGTGATGAGATCTTGGCTCTTTCAGCACATAGGGGTAAGGCCTGAACATGATCAGCAGTCACAGGTTTTTATGTAACTCTTTTATGTGGTCTCTTGTGATTTTTGCTTCATAAAGAAGGTGAATTTATTCTGTTGTTATTTGTGTAATCTCAGTTCAGTTTTCCCTGAAGTCATTTGGACTAGTTCCACAGTCTAATGTCTGTTGATTTTATTATTATTTTAATAAGTATGTTACATTTGTACCTCATGATCTCAATAAACATTCTTAAAAGGGATCTTTCTTCGTTTCATTGTGTTGAGAACTTAATGCTCTCTACACCCTGGTTCATGGCACAAGGGAAAATAGTTCCATCTGTATTTTGTGGGAGTTTTTTGTAGAGGAGAATTTAAAATTTTCTGGCTTATCTCCTTTCCAGCAGTCCTTCTAATGTGTACCAAGTGTGTTACTATCTGCTTACGCTTTCAATAGAATGACTTTCCTTTGCAGAAAGGATAAATGAGTCTCAAGTTATGTCACAATGTTTAGTTGATTGATACCTACAACTATTACAACTGTTTTACAACAGACAAATGATACAAGGAAACTGTGTGTATGCTTCTTATGTTACGTGCACTCTCTTCATCCATTTAGTTCAGAGTAGCTTTATTTAACTAGAAAATGCTTGTCAGTACTCTCATATGACATTACCTTTAGACGGCATAACTAATCAGATCTTATCACATGCTGTGTTGCCCCGGGATCACGCTGTTTAATAAAGACTGCCAACCATGAGAAGCTTTTTCTTCTGAATTACACATCAGCAGTTTAATGGTATCACATACACTTTCAAGGATAAAATCGATTTCGTGTAGTAAAGCACTCTTTGTTAAATGGTTTTTATCTATAAAAGTTTGTGAGGTTTCTAAAGTTTGTTTTTTAACAAGTCAGATGGTCTTAATCTAGCAGCTTGAATCAGTTGTAATAAAGGAGTCCTTATTTTTGATGAGGAGATGAAACAAGCTTATGCCTTTTTTGTTTGCTTTTTTGTCCTGTCTAGCATCCATATCCAACAGAGGATGAGAAGAAACAGATTGCAGCACAAACAAATCTGACACTACTCCAGGTTAACAACTGGTAAGAGCAAAAATTCCTACTTAATGTCTGTTGTTGTCTTCACATGCTTACAACATAGAGAAATCATTAAGAGTATAACTTGGACATCTGGAGTTGAATTTACTGTTCTACATGTGTTACAAAATATGTATAAAAATACAAGAATGATACACTGATACACAAGCATATTGTTTTTATAGTAAGGTATAATCATACTTGTGCCATTTAAATTATATAAGGACTCCAGAAAACTTTACAACGTTAAGGAGTTAAGATTTGGTCTGTTGCTGAAAGAGGTGGAAGTACTCTCATGTCTCTTCTGCAAGTAAAAAAATTGAAGTTTAAAGCCTTTTAGTGACCTGAAGTTCTGAAAAGTGTTCTCTGGTAATCGTGGTTGCAAATGTTTAAGAAGTTACTGTCAACAGGTATTCATTCTGCTCTTGTATCAAAGGATCCTGTCCTCTGAGCAGTGATGTCTGAATGGAGAGTGTCAGTACATCAGCTACTCTAGTTCATGGTTCAACATGTTCTAGCATGTCTCATCTTCACTAGAGTTTAAGATAATACACCTCCCCCTGCAGAAGAGAAGAGCAAGGGTGCCGACATGCATCATATTTTGCTTGTGGTATTGGTTCCTAAGACTATTGCAGCTAAGTCCAACAGGGACCTCCCTCAGATTTCAATGATGCTCGTTGTGTGGCTGCAGGGGGGTCCAGTGGGGAAATACTCAAGATAGTAGTAGTACACTGGTTCCAGAAGTGGGACAGTGTAACTGTGCCTCTGTGACATGGTAGTAACGGAGCTCTATGGTACTGGGACTCAATTAATGTCTCTGCAAAGCATTGCATTACACCATGTGGACCTTCCAGCTGCACCCTACTTCCTCCCATTGCAGGTAAAGATGGGTCCTGGATGTGTTTTGTTAGAGTTAGCAAGGGATGCTATCCTCAAGTCACAGCTCCTTGCCACAGCTAGCTGCATTGAAATTGGTTCAGTTAACTGCTGGTAGCTAAGTGAGATGTAGTTTAAGTATTTTTCTTGTTCACTAGCAGAAAGGGGAAGGGCAACAATTAGCGTGCTAAAGTAAACAAGTGTATATCAGGGAACCAAAAGGAATTGGGAAAGATCTGAAAAATGTGTTTGCTGTTGTCTCCTGCATCAGGAACCAGACCTTGAAAAGCCAGAGAGCCTATAAAATAAGTAATGCAGGAGCTTAAGGAGGTAAATGAAACCAGACCAAGTAAACTAGGTTAGGCAGGGGCTAGATTTTAGCTGAACCGTAATGAGGGGAGTATCAGCTTTCTGAGCTGTGCTGTCAGCAAGTTTTCTGGTGCTTAGTTTTTAATAAGATCTTGAAACGTACATCTGTCATGCTGTCTGGAGAATTTCCCCTTCTGAGGTGGGGGGAAAAAATGCTGCTAGCAACAAAATGATAGAAGTACTTTCTTAGCTAGTTTGCCAAAATCAAAGGATGACAGTGTTCTGGGAGCAGTTTTACACATTAAAACGGATGTCAAGCCAAGCTGATAGGGAGAAGATTTTATATTCCTAGTTTTTTTTCCTCATTGTATACTTTGTGAATCTGAGAGATAATTTTACAGCCAGCTGGTGATAAGTATTTCTTGTCTTCAATTGTGTTTAGGTTTATCAATGCTAGAAGGCGAATTCTTCAGCCAATGTTGGATTCCAGTTGTTCTGAAACTCCCAAAACAAAGAAGAAAACAGCTCAGAACCGACCGGTTCAGAGGTTCTGGCCTGACTCCATTGCCTCAGGAGTTGCTCAGCAGCAATCGAACGAGCTCACAATGTCAGATGGTAAGGAGAACTGGCTAAACTACAGATAATGAAGTTAATTCCTCTGTAACTGGGAAATTAAGGGTTTGATGCTTTTTGGGGGAGGAGGACTTCTTGATATTTCAGTATAAATGTGTTAATCTGGAAAAATATAATGTGTCAGTTTCTCTCTCTTTAAAAAGTATCAGTGTTTTGGGGGGATATTCTATTGGAATTTATTTTGAGAGACTGTTGCTTTTGTTTCAAAGGTTATGGAACAGCAGAACAAGGTTAGATGTGCAACTGAGTTCTCTCAATATGCACGTGCATGTCAGTAGCATTCTGTTTGATTAGCAGTATTGGACTGCAATTTCAGTTACGTCATTCAGTTACATCCTGTTCACATTCATTTTGCTGTTGCTAGAGGGGCTGAGCATCTGCAATTCTATATATGCCTCATGTTTCAAGTAGAACATTGAGAAGCAGAGATATGTGAGAGCCGCCAAAGACTTTGACTGAAGTAACTTCCTTAGCATCAGATCAAACAAATAAATGCAATTTAAGAAAGGTACACAACTGCTTTAATCTCAGGACCATCCCTTCTGTCCTGCTGCTTTATTCCTTTCCAGTTTTAGCAACTTTTTCCTCAGCCTCCACTGGATCTGACAACAGCTGTATCCATTTAAGTCACCTTGAATCTCTATGAATGCTCCCATTTTTTTTTTTGCAATTAATTAAACTGGAATACTTTGCAGAAATGGTCTTGTGATGACCGGATTGGAGAATTGCTGTAACGGGTGTCCATAACGCAGTTAAGTTTAAGATTCCTGTCCAACTTAATTCTGACATTTCCTGATATTCAAGTGTTTGACAACCTATATAGCTTTTGTTTTAATTTAGTTCCTTAGGTTTTCTTCCTGTTGATTAGAAACAAACTCTGTTTTATATAAATACGTATTACTTAAAATTAGAAACCAAGAAAGATGCTAAAGTATTATGATTGTGCCTCTCCAGGTGCTGTTGTAACAATTACAGCTCCAGTCAACATGAATGTAGACAGTCTCCAATCTTTGTCATCCGATGGTGCTACTTTGGCTGTTCAGCAAGTTATGATGGCAGGGCAAAGTGAGGATGAGTCTGTAGACAGCGGTGAAGATGATGGAGGAGATCTCTCAACAACAAATATCAGTGGGCTGGTCTTGGATAACAGCGATTCTCTGCAGTAGGAAGCAAGAGAGTGTGACAAAATGTCTAGGAAAAAGAATGGACTGACTGACTGACTGTTTTTATAGTTTGCACAGCAAACATTTTACACAAGTTTTATTTCTAATATGTTTTATATGTAGATATAGAAGGGTGCACTTTTTTGTATTTCATAGTAAGCTTAAAGAGTGTTTTTGCAGGTGCAGCAACTTCTTTCAAATGTGTTTTTTCATTTATTTTCCTTTTCTTATTTCAGAAAATTATATCTAGTAATATAAAGAACCACATAAGCACCCCTTTGTTCTATGAATTGGAAGTGCTGCAATTTCTAAAGAATTATGCAGTTTCGATTAGTGCTGTTATTTAACACAGCTCTTGATGGGCAGGTGATGTAAATTTAAAGCATGTGACACTAGCGTGTGGACTTGATCATTAAGTTAGATGCATATATTTGAAAGATGCTTCTGCACCTTAAAAACTGCTAGTCTGAGGTGGACAGCAACACACACAAAAAAGAAAATGTTGATGTGTGATTCAGTAGCGAATGTATGGCAATTTAAATAAGTTTAGTTTCTCTCATAGTCCGTAAGCCTGTTTATCATTTGCTATAAAAACTCCTATTTTTACCTTGCCGGGGTTATTGGATAAAAAATATTTTTATAAATTCACTAGGAATTGGGATGACGACTGTATTAAGCAGGAGGAAAAAAAAAAAAAAGAATTTCCAGAGGGGAAAAATAAATGTTTAGTATTCCTATTTGGAAGGTCTGAAAACTGACCAAATTTAATAAACAAGCCTATGCTAGCATTCTATGATTCTCAGCTATCCCACAGTGATATACTATATTTGATAATAGCATAAGAAGGGCCCACTGTTTGATGGGATTTTGATATTGTCAAACATTGATTTATATTATGTGTAAACTAATATTCAAATTACGTTAACTCTGTATCTAGACTTGTATCTGAAGATATTTGCTAAATGAGTATTCAGGTAAGTAAATTCAAATACCCACAACTTTTCCAGTTATTAGAGAAATTTAACAGTTTATAGTTTGTACAACTGAATCTGAAAAATGAAAAGCTGCCTACTATACAGTCATGAATTCTGCTATTTCTCTGCTATTTTATTGCATTTGAAATATTTTCCCCTATACAAAAAGAAATATAACTTATGGATTTATATAAAATTTCTTCAGATCTGAAGGTTACTACCGGAATATACAGCAGGCTTTATTAGAGTAGAAAATCCTTGTGTGTCGTTTAAAAACTAAGAGCTAATGATGAAAACACTTATTTTTGTGGTAAGAGTTCATTTCTTTTTTTCCCCAAAGTTTGGACTCTATGTCTGCCTATCCATGAACACTTACTTTTGGAACTTTTGTATTTCCCCATGTTAAGTACAAGTAACAGACTCCACGAGTCTCATGGTGAGATCAATGTCTTCTGTTCCCCCTGTCCATTTGTGACGATGTTTTGAGTTAGATCAAAGCCAGAACATCCTTCTGATTTAGGGCAAATCTAGTTGCATTTCTAATGTGACACGGAAAAAGATGTTAGCTTTTAGAATCTTTAGACATTGTATTTGAACAAAGCCCTTTGACAGATGCAAATATTTAATTGAATACTTAATTTCTGCTTCAGAAAACACTCAGGCATGTGCTTAGGTCCCATTGATTTCAGTAGGATTAATGCATGTACTTAACATGCTTAAATGGTTGGAAGGTGGTCTTTAAAGGTTGTCTTCCAAGGCAAATATAAGTTGATATGAAGAAAAACTTCGGAAAGAAATGTCAGTAGCATTGGCATACAGACATGGAGAATAATACTAGTTTTCAGTGACTAGTAGCTGTTTTGAAAAATTGGCGTTGGGTTTTGCTCAACACAAGTGGTGTTTCTGCTATGGCTTTCGCTTATTCCTGGCTGAGGATCTTGCTTCTTAGTTCAAATGCTGTAATGATCTACTCCAGCTGGAGTGGTAATTTCTAAAGAATGTGTTTTCTTCTAACTTCTCTGCTTCGCCACTAATGTGCCATGTTTGTTAAAGAGCATAGTAGATGAATGATGAAAGATTTAATTAGGAGGGCGTTGACATAGCATAACTATCTCAAAAGCTATTGTCAAATTCAGTTTGACCCCAAAACATTTCAAAAGACAGCTATCATATACAAATCATGCTCTTCTGGAAACATTCGACCTACTGCTTCTACAAAGGATACCTGAGATGACTAGAACTGAGAGACAGATTCTGTATTTTTCTTTTTAGTTATTTTTCATTTAATTCCATAAGTGCTTCATCACCCCCACAGTTTCCATTACGTAGTTTTACGTAGGTTTTATTTGTTGGTTTGGGATTTTTATTCAGCTACCCTTGTTCATATTTAATAATGCATTAATTGTCCTTCTGGAATGTAGGCAGATGAATAGTCTACTTCTCAGTGTGTACAGGCCTATGGACAAATACATGCTTTTCCAAATCAACCTGTGCTGGAGAAACAGGCCATTTCTCACTATCTCCTTTTCCTCCCTGACCAGTTGTTGCTGCCTTGGATATACCAGCAGAGCTTTCCCCAGTGTGCCCTGAGGTAGTCTAGGAAGCAGCTGAGCCAGCAGATCTGTTGGGGCAGCGAGTAGCCAGCAGTGAAGGGAAGGGTAAACCAAAATGGGCAAAGAACTTGTGTGGTTTGGAGATAATGTGGCAGTGGGCATTTGCCCCCACTTCAAAACTATGAGAATTGAGATCTTAAAAAGAGAGAGGGTATACAGCTGGCTGGAAGAGGATCCAGGAATACGTAGTTTGTGCGCCACTTGGAACTCAATTGGAAAGAACCAGGCATCAGGGTTTGAAAACTTCTGAAAGTTTATTTTTCAGAAAGAAATCACTACCTGGTTAGCTTTTTCTATTCCCCCCACCTTACATGCAGAAGTACTGTGAAAGGGAGAACGTGGAATAGTTTCACTGTCAAATTAGAAACATAAAAACATAGGGACGTGAATTCCTAAAACTGAAAAGGCTTTACCAATGTAGTCAAAGGTATTGCTTAATATATGGAACTCAGACCTTGTATTTTAACTCAGTGAGAATTCTGTAGTGGGTATGAGCTGCACAGAAGTGCTTGCTCTTTTCATGATTTAAAAAAAAAAAAAAACAAAAAAACCCAAAAAAAACCCGAACACCCAAATGAAAAAAAAGCAGTATCCTTCCTTTTTTGCTGTGTAAAAAAGATTGCTGGTTTAAGTAAAGCATCACTATCCAGGAAAGGTACGTGTTTACATTAGTTAAAATGTTTTTATAGGGGACCTAATTTTAAACCCATATATAATTACCATACCCTCACCCCCACCCCACCTCCTGACCCCAATTAAAGTCATGGTCATATGCAATAGAACTAATTTGTTTTTTTTAAATCAATGTAATTCTTCTGCAGTTATGATTATTGAAACTTTTAAAATGTTTTCAATGTAATCTTGATCATTAACCCAAAACGGGGTTCTCAGGCCAATTTTTCCAAGATTTCTGTAACAGGCAATGCAATTTCCTGTTGTTCTTTAACTTTAGAAACATTGCGGGTTTTGTAAATCAATTCCAAATTGATCAGGATATATTTTTAAATGACTGTTCCAAAAAAAATAATCATGTTGAAAGACATTTATAATTGACAGGCATGGCTCTGGCCCTGCAGAGAATTTCCTAGATCTGGATATTGGGTCAAAGTGGAGTCCTGCTGACCTCAGGGAAACTCCGTGAGGCTGCATGTCGGGCTGCATTTACCTGCAAAAGAATCAGTTCCTTGTTCTGGTCCCTGATCACTATTAGGAACTTTTTGGAGAGCCCTCAACTTTATCTTCCCTGCATACCGAGGTTTTCTTCCAGTGGAAACCACGGTATAGACGAAGGGCTTAGAATGGCAGGAATTTGTGTTGACCTGGTGTGCACCACCTATCGTTTTGATGCTCAAAAATATGGCCAGAAGGCAGACCTACACTGAGGAATTAGTTCCCGGTTCCTGTTCTTAGAAAGTAGCTTCAGGTTTATGAATATTCTAGTGGAGTAGGGCCACAAAGACAATGCATGAATAATGTATCTATTCATTTCTCTAATCACATGGAAAAAGAATTAGAAGGCAGTTCCGCTTCCTGACTTCATGAACTTGACAGCCCAGAGGATGAAACAAAGCCTTTCCAAGGGATGGTAGTTTCATAAAACCATTAGACTTGTAGCACTTAAACAAACAAAAAACCCCCCACAACATCCTGGTATTTTGAAAAATTGGAACATGTGCATTTAATTGTAATTAAAGTTGGTTGAAGATATATTTTCTGAAGCTGAGTCGTCTTGGGAGAAAAAAAATGAATAAGTATTTGTCTATGCAAGACATAAATGTCAAAAATGTGTGAATTACCCATTCTTAGGTGCTGTATTGTTACTGTCTTTGACTTCTGTTACTTTGATTAGTCTTTTAAACCTTTCAGCCTTATATTCAGCTTAGTTTTTAGAGTTGAATAGGCAAAATGTAGTTTTGAAATCCTGTTGGAAATGTAACTAACCTTCATTCCCTCATGGAAGTCTCGCATGTTAAACAATTGAGTGAAATGTTTTGGTTTCCTAATAATAAATTCAAACTCTCTCCACCTCCAAAAAACAGAGCATATCCATGAAAATGCAGGTTTAATTGTAGCGTGCAAATGATCAAATCATCAGCCTTGTGCTGCGTACACTTTGCTCTTCACTGTTCAGTGTAGCTGAACAGTAAAGCAGGTTGGTTTTGCCAAACTCAAGCTCAGTGTGGATTCCTTCCCTCCCCACCCTTGGCTTGCTAACCTCCTTCAAATAGGTTTTGGGTTGTTTAATTTTTAGGTCCTAAAAGTAACTTGATCATCCAGTGTAAAGCGTAGTGAAATTGGCACTAATGTGCTTTTAAGTGGTTACCTAAATCATGTTATTTGTTAATTCTTGTCACCTGGAAATATAAAAAATCTGTTCCTTTTCTGTGACTTGGTTCTTTAGGACCTGCTGAGTGATCACAGCTGGTTTTGCCAGAGAAAAGCAAGGTGCGAGAAAGCAGTGAAATGCCGTACCAACCTTGTAGGCTACTATAAAGATACTGACTTCGTGTTAATAGAATCCAGTGTTTTCGGGTCATGACAGAAGTCGCTCATAAATCTTTCCCTGGGTTAGCAACATTTGGTCTGTACAATTGACAATCTTTAAAATGTGAACCCTGTAACTTTTTTTTTTCCTTGGTTATTAAGGGATTTTGAAGCAACTGATCTATCAAGGGATAAAATTAAAAATCAGAATATGGTTCATGGGTGATTTACTTTACACTACTGTTCTCTGTGAACTGAAAAAGCACACTTTTAAAGCGAAGCATTTACATTACTTTAACATTAACAGTATTGTTTGGCTGAAAGACAAATATGTTTTCAAGAAATCTTGAGCATAGTTTTGAGCTAGTTAACCAGTTCTTGGCCAGGGACAATCCTCAGCCTTTTTGTTTGTTTTGGTTTTCTTGTTTATGCAAATGAAGAAAAATGTTTACTAGTTCTTACCATTATGGGGATTTTTATTACACTTTTGTAATGCAGGAGCAGCTTCGATGAAAGAATTAGCAGGCAAATAGTCCATACTGCGTGTGACTGGGATTTTTTTTGTTGTTCTTCCAGTATTGTTAATCAAAATGGCATGGACATCAAACTTTCAATAATGGTTCCAACCATATATGGTAGCGACTTATTTGAAGAGACTGCCCCCTGTGCAGGCCCCGTGTGTTAACTGCTTAGCCAGATTTGTAAAATTACCATGTTCTACTAGATCAGAAATCTTCATGAAATGAGCAGCTTTTTTGTTACAAGATAGCGATTCCTCTCTAGCAAGAAACTCAAAACTATTCCGTCCAGTGTGTACGAGTCTTATTCAGCAAAGATGAAGACAGACATGGTGCTCTGAAGATAAAATGTGCTTCTGCTTAGCACCGGAGCATTATTTATTCCTACTGTTGCGTCCCCAGCACCTGGCATGGTGACATCCAGGTGTGATCCCCAAACGGTACAGCCCTGAGCCCAGGGCAGCTGGCTGAAGGCGCCCTGCGTGGCACTGCGCTGGCTGCGGCTGGTACAGCCTCATGGGGCCCTGCCAAACTTTTTTTACAGGTTTTTACTTACTCCAGAACATGTCCCTGAGGATTTGGAATCTTATTTTATTTTTAAAGGGTTAATCTGTGATTAACTGAGTAGCATGTGTTCTAGACATTTGATCGTTTCTTTGTCTGACATTAAATGAGTGCCTGAGAATAACTCTTGGTGATATTGTTGGAAATAGTTTTAGCTCTACTGCTGCCAGGGAGCAATTTTTTCCTTACTTTGAAGAGAATAAACAACCAACCAACCAACCAAAAAAACCCTGTAAAGCAGATTTTTTTTCACCTAAATTACGTCCAGTGTAGTGTATTCCTAGTCCAATGGTTTCAAATTCCCCTGGAAGATGAATCCCCCCTTCTTCAAGGAGGCATTACAGGAATTAGAAGGATAGTCATAAGAAACTGATGAGCCCGTTTGCTCTTGTGGAGCACCTGTTTACAAAGCAGCACTCCTTCAGTATGCAATTTTAGGGCTGTTTCTAAATACCGCTCTTTGTGGAAAACTAGAGCAATATCCTCAATGCTGAAACGAGGGAAAATAAACTCCACGCGCCGTGTAAAATGAGGGCTCTGCAAAAAGTAACAGAGAAGGCTGGGACACATACTAGGTAATGTATTACTTATTCAAAATCCGTATTTAAATTCATGCAAGTTCAGTGTGTGCAAGGTAGGTAGGATTGAGCCCGTGGTGTATTTAAAAAAAAAAAAAAAAAAAAAAAAAAACCAAAATGAAATTACAAGCTATCATTTAGATACCCTACTAAAATCTGAAACCAATGTGACCTTCGTAGGTCAGGTTTGGTTTCTCTTCGTGATGCAACTGTGATCTAGAGTTTATGAAGTCATTGGAGAAAAGCTCCTATGGGTATTTATCATCTCTGTTGGTCTTTGGACTTCTGCGTCACTACTCGCACCAGTCAGAAGATCAGGCCCATGGTCCTACTCCTGACTGTTATTCCTAGCACCCTTTTTGTTAAGTTGGTCACTGAATCCTAAACAGGGACTGATGCATCTACTAAATGTGAATGTGGAAATAAAATTTAATTTAGAGACAATTTTTGTTAAGATCCAAGCATTTTTAAACTTATATTTTTTTAATAGTTGTGAAGAATACGCAGATCATACTTAAGAAATTCGTGATTGACTTGTATGTCATTTTTTGTTGTGTCCCTGCAGCCTTTCGCTGTGAGCTACAAACCACGGAGACTCTCTTGACGTTCATCAAATCCTCTTTGCCATACATTTCTGTGCAGCTCAATGTATAACCTTGTTTGGTCTTTAAGATTTAGACTGCTTGCTTTCAGCAGAGGCTGGCGCACAGAAAAGACAAGGGGACTTTAATTATATGTGTGATTACATAAGCAATTACTGCACAGGTACTGATTTTTCCAAGATCCAAATTAAGGCTGGGAAGGAGAGAGAATATTTCCATTACTGGTGTCTCACTGTGTTGTATATTGGAACAAGAGGGTGATTTTTTTTTTTTTTCTGGACACAAAAAAGTACTATTTTGCACAGCTGATTCTGATTAACTTTCTTCACCCAGTAGTACAGCTGGATTCAGACCTGAAAGCTCTTGAAAAATTTGTGTCATCAAATGAAACTCAGCGATTCTGAGGAACTGAGTTGGCATTTGTTAGCCGATACCTGCGCTGCCTCGGCAGGTGCTGGGGGGAAACACTGCTCCTGACTCACTTGTAAACAAAGTGACGCTTTAAGTAGCCACATAAATAATTTTCCTCTGAAATCCTCCATTCTGCTTTCAAACAACCATTTTAGTATTCCTGTTCTTTTTTTTTTTTTTTCCTTCCCCCTTTTTTTCTTTGAAAGCTGGCAACAATTAATCCTTGATGACGTACCCTAGACTTTCCCCTGTGTCTCTTCAGCTTTTGAATGGTGAATTGTGTTGAATAACGACTCCGCCAATCGCTCCAAGATTCAAAGCCAGCTTTGCTGGAAAAAGCCCAGTAACTTTACAGAACTGAGTTGTGGATGCTGCTATGAATGCAGTATTGGAATGGTAACTAAAAATAAGCTGTCCCTAGCACAGAGGAACGACGTTACAGCTAAATCACTTTAGACCTAAAACAATTTGTACATTATTTTCCCAAGTGAGTGTGTGTCATTTTTGTCACGTACATGCTTTTTTAATAATGTGTTTGCCCCAGTGAAAGGTCTTAGGCATAGAAATACGCATATTTTAATTCTCTGCCTCACAAAATATGCACACCTTAGGGAAACATGCAAACCCCCTCCCTATTAGACAGTGCAAATCCTTAATTTAAAGATGTTGCAGTTAATAAATGGTCAGAAAAATCCATTTCTGCTTTAAATTTCAGAAGCAAAATATATACGGCATCAAGTGTGCATATTTTGGGATTGCCCCGAAACTCCTTACCAGCAGCTCCTCTTCCTTATGCGGCCCCTTTCTTGCTGTTCTGTAGTTCCGACTCAGATAACCCAAGTGTCAGCTCTTCTGCTCTTCCTGGAGGACATCTGTTTTAAACAGCACATCTACATGTTTTGCTCCCCCCTGCCCACCCACACGGAAGAAGGAAAGGCTGTTACTCGTAAGGCAGAGAACATCTAACACTTGGGACTTCTCTTATTACCCAGCAATATTGTTGGCACTTTCTTCTAAAATACCTCCGTGATTTTTTGCTGTGATATTGAACCAAAGGGATGTGGGAAGAAGTCTCGTTTTAAAAATCTGCTTTGGCTCGATGTCCTGCTGCAGGTCAACTTTCACTTCATACTATTTTTCTTTTCATGTTGTCCCTGTCACATTTGCGTATGCGAGTTTAGTTCTCATCCTTGTGCCATTTGCTGGTTAGTACCTTGTCAGGGCAACTGCGTACACTTAAAATTTCCTATAAGGAACAGGTTCGAAAGGTAGATAGTGTCAGATTTTACCTCCCTCCCTGCCCCCGAATTTTGATGAAAAACTATTTCTAGGGGAATGTGGTCAGTCCATTACCAACGCTGAGTGGGTGCAGTTTAGTTAAATTAGGGGATCCTCTAGGAAACCTCTGCCACGTTCTCCTGATCGGAAATCACGAGTGCGGAACCTGCCACGGGATCAGGATTTCTGATAATTTAAGACCGTAATTCCTAGACAAAATGACAGGCAGCCACCCGCAGGCTGGGGGAGCGGAGCATCAGGGAGGATAAAGCTGTTGGGTCACCCACCCAGAAGGAATTGACTTCTTCTGGCAGGGTGTCAGGAAAGGCAGAAGGACTTGGGCGAACGCTATCTTGGCACTGGGTATAGTTGTGCCGAAAGGACACCTCCTAATGGGCTTTCACTCACCGATATTTTACCCTGGTATTTTACAGCCTCGTGAGGCAGGAACCGAGACGGCATGCTAAAAGGATTGATGCCCAAAACATGGTTCTATTTAAATCAATTATTCAATCATTAATACAATGAAGAAAGGCCCTCCCAGTTCCACAAATAACTAAGCAGCCGCAGTGATCTTTTACAAAGTTATGGGACGCTGAAGAACACCACCAACCTCCCCAGGCTTGATCGTGCTGTATGTAAAGTGAGTTATTTTTAGGACTTGCAAATTTCAGCTTTTGACTTGATTTTCAGGGCTAATTTAGGGATGCCCAAGAGTTTGTGTGCTGCTTTGCACTTAGAAACGTGTACGGCTCCTTACCTGTGAAGACGTGCCCAGCTGGGAGGCAAAGGTGCAGTGACCATGCGAATGGGTGGCCACAGCACTACGCCGTCGTCCAGGCCGTGGGGAAAATCTGACCTGGGAAAATATAAATAACAATATCAGCAATACCGTGTCCAAAATGTAGAGGAGCACACGGGAGATTAATACAGGAGAATCCAGGACAACACCCATTCGAATAAAGCACGCTAAAAGCCAAGACGTTAAACTTTGATGAATAGATTCTGACAACTGAAGGGTGCGTTGTCTTTGAGTAGGGTTTCTCTTCTCTCCCTGTGCTGCCGCATCTGGTCAGGGGAAAAGTAACATCGTGCGGCTATTCATTTCGGTGTCCTGAAATGCAGACAGAGATCCTGTGAGGCTTCCAGGCAGAGGCTTAGAGGTGCAAGCTATCCTCGGATCAGAGATGGTGGCAGCCAGAAGGTGGTGTTCACCACCTCCAATGGGCAGCTTGCAGAGGAGCCGGCGGGGACTTTTTTTGCATAGATATTTGAAGAATAATTCCTCCTTGTTCCCATGCTAACCCAGTATGTAGAGCATTCACACAAAACCACTATTATTCAGGGATTGCTGTCTGTCGGTCATTCTCTCTGTTCAAAGGTTATCAGTCACACAAGGAGGGGGGAAGCGGTGGGACAGATAAGATGCGTGACAAAGGATAAACAACCCCAGCAGCCCACCACCCTCCCCAGGCGACAAGGAGTCTGCCCAAATCGCTCATGACTCCCTTCGAACAATCACTACCTGCTTGCAAAACCCATCCTGATTTCCTTAAATGCTTGGCAAACACAAACGAGAGGTAACCCCATGGACTAAGATGCTCACGCCTTGCAAGCATATACAAGATGTGAATTCATAGAATCATGGAATGGTTTGGATTGTAAGGGACCTTAAGGATCATCCAGTTCCAACCCCCCTGCCATGGGCAGGGACACCTCCCACCAGACCAGGCTGCTCAAAGCCCCATCCAGCCTGGCCTTGAACACTGCCAGGGATGGGGCATCCACAGCGGCTCTGGGCAACCAGTCTCTCACCACCCTCACAGGAAAGAATTTCTTCCTGATTCGTTCAGCTATTTGTAAATACCTGGACAACATGTAATTAAGACCTGTAATGCGAGGAATTTCTTGCACTGCTGGCTTCAGCAGCAGCACGGGCTGTCTGGTATCTGGTCTGAGAAGTGACAGTGAGCTTTAACCTTAATAAAGATTTTTTTCAAGCACATGGAGAAGAGCGGAGGAGGAAGGGATGCCGGGTAAAATGCCCTTCCCGGTGACAGAACCACATCCCCTGGGAGCTGGGCAGGACATATGTGGAGCTGGGGAGCCCTGGCAGCCAGATGGACCGGGAGCACAGAGCACATGGAGGCTCGGGCACCCTGGATGCTCGGGGAAGGCAATTTCTGACCCCCTCCCCGTGGCTTGGCTGCAGAAAAATCCCTGGTGGAAGAGCTGAATGTCCACTATGGCAGCTCAACGTTGGTTTACGTCCGAAGCCACTGTCTGCCTTCTCTAATAACACCTACCTCAGGAAACCAGGGGAAGGGAAGAGGTGGTGTTTCCCAACCATATTCCTTATCGCAAGTGAGGGGTTTCTCAACCCTGAATGGCAAAGCAAGCGCTGCAGAAGCTGCTGACTGCCCCAAGATGACTTGACTTGCTGCCTCCTGTGGTTTTCCAAGGGGAGCGGGAGGGAGCGCGCGGTTGCTTTTGCGAGGCCATGTCCCCTCTGGGTTTGCAGTGAGCGCTCTTCCTCACCCAGGCCAGCTCTCCACTTCACCGCGGTTTTCTGCAAATCATACAGGCAGGAGGCGAAATTGCTGAGTGCTTCGGCTCAGCAGGGCAAGTGGTGGCCACAAGGGTCATCCCACCAGCAGGGACAGGATGGGGAGCTTGCCAGGTGTGGGTCAGGAGCATGAGGGGGGATGTTTTCCCTGTTAAAGGCATCCTCCTCTTCTCCTGCTCCCTTGCTTTCCCTGTCCCTGCAGCAGACAGTGCAGGACCAGGGCAAGGAGGTATCCCAGCTGCACATAAAACACATCCCCTTATGTCCCCAGCACGTCCCCTTCATGTGCTCTCAAACTGCCCGGTGCGAGCTCCCGAACCAGCATGGCCCATTTAGTCCCAGAGAGCCCTCCAGCCTTGGGAAAAGTCCATGCTGGGGGTCCCAGCCCGCCACCAGCCAAGGGCCACTGGTGGGGTGGCCATATGGAGGGGGACAGTGCAGCCACTCAAATGCCCGTATTCCCCAGGCCCAGCTTTGAGGTGCAGCGGATTTTTTGGACATGCTGAGCTCTAACATCTCTGGCAGAGCTCACCAGAGCCCAGGGCAGCGTCAGCATCCAACAGCTCCAATAGATGGGGACCCTCGTTTCATCTTGAGAAGCAAATTTGCCCATTCCCTCCAACTTTTTCCCAACCCTTCACCTGAATTTCATCTGCTCGTTGTTGTTTTGCAGTCAACCAGCATCAGACCGAGCATTAGAGAGGAATACGAAAAGAAGCCGGGGGCACATTTAATATTTCCAGGTATACCTAGGGACAAGGGGGCTGGAGAGAAGTTTGCCTGGCCCAAGTAACACCAGTTAGTGCAGGAGGAAAGTATATGCGTGCTTATCAGTAAAGTTCCCAAAAGTTTATTGGTAAAATTGATTTTATTCAATGCCTTGAAGGAACACAATTAACACTTGTTAACTTCTCAGCCTGATGAAGCTGTGTTTTTTAATACAGTCTCCCTGTACATATATATATGTATGTGTGTATATATTTATGTATGTCAAAGCATTCAGAAGATGGAGTTCTGCCATATGCTGTGGCTCCAGCAGCGGCAAGGGGAGACCAAGAGTGAGGAGGACACAGCCACTGACGTGCAATTTGGGGTATTCCCGCTGAACCGGGACACGGACGACGGGGTCAGCTCTGGGTAACCGCTTCATCCAGGCGTCTGTGAAGGACTGACCCTTGACTGCCAGCATCCTTTAAGGCTCTGCTCGGGAGGGTGGAGGCATGAGAGGCGTTTGCCTCCTCCTAAGAACAGAGCCATGCGCTAACCCACTCCCAACTTTAAAAAAAGCCTGGAGAGGGGGACGTCAGCCCATCTGATTTTGGTCCCACCACTTTGAATTTGATGGAATTACAGGAAGCGAAAACCTGGATCCTGGGAGGAAGTTTATCCAGCGAGTTGGCTTACGTAGTGCTATCTACGCACTCTATAAACATAAACACATACAAAAGCACAATCATCTTACAAATAAATAAATAACTGTGTTTGTTCCGGTTACATGCTAGCAGCAATCTAAGCTCTCCTAGCCCACCGCCATGGAACAAACGTGACATCAAAGAAAGCTCACCCCCGATAGATGCTTTGCCCTGGTTTATAAATGACATATACAATGCGGCATCTCTCTAGCGCCCGAGGAACGGTATGGCACCGCTCCTCGCCCAGTCCTCCAGGACAGTTTGAAGCATTTAACCCTTTTCAGCGAGGATGTCCCCAAGGTGCAGAAAGCCTTCTGCTGCCGGAGGGTCCCCCCCATCCTCCTGCCCTGGGCCGGCTGAGAGAAGAGGTTCACTCCTTGCCCTCGCCCCCGCTGCACTGCAGCCGTCCCCCCTGGGGGGGGCAGGTGCAAATCCGTGTCCCCCGGCTGGTGACGGTGCCGGCGGGGACCGCCATCTCCTCCTCGTCGTAGCAGACGCAGCGCGGGCAGCCGTCGGCCACGGGGCTGCCCACGGCCTGGCAGGCATGGGGCAGGCGGGGGCACAGCGGGACGCAGGTGATGTCCCCGCCGGGCTGGCAAGTGCACAGCTTGCGGGCAAAGTCGATGTAGAAGGAGCGGCCGGCGGGGACGTGGCCGCTGGCGAAGCCTTGCATCTCGCAGTCACTCTCCAGGTAAGGGGGGCAGGTGCAGGGTGGGGGGCAATGGGGGCAGCAGCCCCCAGCTGTGGGGGGGGTCGGCCCCTCCACATCCCTCTCGGGGCACGGGGGGCAGGCGCTGGGGTCGCAGGTGGGTTTCGAGGCCGCACTGCAGAGGAGGAGGCAGGCGAGCCACAGGCGAAGGGGGCCGGCGAGAGCCATACTGCTGGGGGGAGAAAGGAGGAGACAGGCACAGGCGTCACCTGGACGTGGGCACAGCAAAACCCCACGGTCTGGACCCCCCCCGAGGTCTAAAGCGAGCGGGATGCAACCGCCTGTCCCTGACATCCCCGCTAGCCATGGGTTTGGTCAGCTGCAGCTTGCTGGGACCAGGGTGGTTTGCTCTAAATCATGGAGTCCTGTGCCCGAAAGCTCCTCCTGGCTCAACCAAGGTGTCTTCCACCCACCAGGTGCTCAGAGGGCTGCAAGGTGGGCACCGGGTTAGCAAAGGCCACATTGCAGCACACCCTGAGCTTTGGCACGGTTGCCCTGGCCAGCAAACAGCGCTTGTTCACCCCTATATTGATGTTACTAATTTACTTTTCAGTGACTAATTGCTCCTGGGAGGCATTCGGGCATGGACACATGAGGCGCTCAGGGGAGCTCTCTTTCTTTGGTAGCTTGTCCTGTGGCCGCTACTGCGACCGGGACCCTGCTCCCCCATGGAGCAGGTGTGGGTGCCGGCCCTCAGCCCCTCAGCTGCACCATTGCCGGCCGGCAGCTCCCGGCCTGCCTTTTCCTGCCCCCTCGCTCCCTCGCGGGAAGCCGAGGGAGCCACCTCGCCCCTTGTTTTCAATTTGTGAAGCCTTCGCTTTGTAAGGAAGATTTTTCAGCCACCGGGCACTCTTCTCCGCTCTTTGCCTCCCTCCGTCTATTTTCAACTGGAGAGTCACTGACAGGCACGAAATCCCTTCCCTGCGTCTGCTCCCTCCCCCTCCACTCACACACCCTAGGATGCACAGCCCCGCCTGGCAGCTCAGGCTGTCTCCCTCCTCTATTTTAAGGCTGAGGATTCTTTTTTTGAACTGCCAGCTTTTCGAGACACTACCTTTCTTTAAGGGCAGCCTTTCAGATCCCTTCCCCCTGCCTGAGTGACCTTACGTCCTGCTCTATTAAATACTCTCGCTTCCCTCCCGCGCTGGGTCCTTCCAAGCCGGGTCACTTCTCTGGCTGCCCCAATGCCAACTTTGATTACAATTATATCATGACCATCATGCTGTGCATTTGGTAGCCCCAAAGTCCTAACTTTTGCAGGCACGCAGCTACTTGCAATGACTTCTTAAACAAAAAAAATAAATTTCCAAATTGCATAACCCTATGGAAAAAAAAAAACAACTTGAAAGCATGAACTCCGTCCATCTTCAATTTGAAAAAAGGAGAGACCGGACCAAGTAATTCACTTTAAAGCCTTCCTGGTTTTGAAACAAACTCTTGTTTGTTGAAGTTACCAGTAACTCTGCTTCATCCCTGCTGTAAATCACTGTTCTGACCCTTCATTTCACTCACACATTTTAATCTACCGGTTACTTTATCACCGTTCCCAGCGGGCCAGTGGCTGTGCGGGGCAGCAGGGAGCCCAGTGGAGAGGCTGCCCCTCGGTGAGGCTCTCCCTGCCACAGCCCCACACCGCGACCTCCCTCCCAGCTGCTCCCAGCCTCAGCCACCCGCTTCCTCTGGGCTTCGCACACAGACGGAGCAGGGCGCTGCCATCATTAAGTCAAAGGTTTTGCACACCCCAACCTCTATCCAACCCCGGCAGCCCCATTCACCACCGAAACCTCTGACCCCACCTAGCAAAGAAACCGGGTTTCTTCAGCAGAGCCCATTTCCAGCAAAACCACAACGTGGAGTTTGTCATTCAGTGGCGGCGGCGGGAACAGCCCCCTGCTCGCTCCGGGACAGAATTTCTTCTTGATAATGTTTGACCTCCCCCTCAGTTTTGGCAAACCAGGCCGTGGGCTGGCCAAGGCGCTCCCCTCCTGCCCCACGTCAAGTCCCTGTGGGTCTCGGCCGTGGCCGTGGGGCTCTGGTTACCTGCAGGGTGGCCAGCCGGAGGGAAGGACGGGTGCTGGTGTGCGGTGATGGACCCTGAGCAGCGTCTCCGGTCTTTGCCCTGCAGCCCGCCAGGGCCCTCTATTTATGTGCCGCCGGTAGTGGTTCCATGATGAAAGAGTGGTGGGGGGAGGCGGGGAAGGCTCTGTAACACAAAAGGTGGCTGGGCAGGGCCAGCAAGATGTTTATCTTGCTAGTGGTGTTGGTTTAGTCTGTCTGACTACGGGCTAATCCGGCATCTCCCAGCCATCTGCAGGTCCGTCATCTCTCCCCACGCCCCTCTTTGCAGACTTCAGCCGGGGTTTCTGAAGAGTCAGCACCCCCCTGCGCCTCACAGGCTGCCGGGGGCACAGATGCTGGTATCCGGAGGGAAAGAAAAATGATATAAAAGCTCTAGCGAGGCAGCACAGGTGGAGGGTAGCCAGCTCTGGAGCTGCGATGCTCCCCCTCAGGAGCCAGAGTTTAGACATGGACCTTCATGGGGCACCTGTTTTATCCCTGTCTCCCACAGCTTCCCGGGGCAGGGCAGCCCTCCCACGCCACATGTGTGACACGCGCTGTTTAAAGCACTTTAGGTCCTGCGTGGCTGTTTTCTTCTGGATTAAACTGCAGGGAGCCAAGGCCACGTGTCCCAGCGGAGGAGGTTTGCATGGGTTTCACATGCGGGCATAACCCGTGTGCCCTGACCCGCGTGGGCAGCCCGAGCTGCCCCAGCGCCAGTCGCTCCCCAGTGTGAAAATGTCTTAGTCTAACATACTAATGAGCTCATATGGGACTGTGGAGAGCCGCAGAGGTTTTGGGAGTACTCACACACACACACACGCTGCCTGGAGCAGGAGGTGTTGGGAGAAGCACCCAGGGTCCAGGCTGCAGGACCAGGGTCCATCTCCTGTGCTGGAGCCTGGTGGTGTGCTCCGGAAAGCAGGATGGGATGCTGCCCGGCCCTCACCCTCCTCCCGCCACCCTCTCACATATCCTCAAGCCTGAAAATCCCCATTCCTCTGGCAGACATGTGGGGTCCCGGCACCCCGCAGAGCCCAAGAGCACTGAGCTGCGCTGGGCACGGCGAGCGCCCTTGGGCAGCCGCCTCTCACCGGATACGAGAACACTGATAAGATCTCCGTGTCCAGGGAAGGGAAACGAACTCGAAAGACCAGTTATCGGGCAGCCCTGGGGACACGAGGAGAAGGGACGACTGATACAACACTGGGCTCTTTGTCCCGCTGCTGCCGCTGACGCTGTGTGCGGGCGCGTGCTTCCAGGTCCTGCGTGGGTTTCTGCAGACAAGGCAAATGAAACCTCCTCCACTGGTTGCTGAGGGCTTTTCCACCCCGGAGATGCGGTGGGCACGATAGCAGCAACCAGTCCCTCTCAGCACCCCGGGGTGCCAGCGAGGCAGCACTCTGCCCGGGGTGCGTGCTGCGGGGCCCGTTTGCATCCTCCGTGTCACCGTGTGCAGCAAACTACAGCGGGTGCAACGCCGACAACTCCAGCCAGGACAATGCCACCATCCCATGTGCCTGCTGGGGGGCAGGCGGAGAAATCGCGAAACGTCCCACGGTTGTGCCCAACTTTATGAGTTCCCACATTCCTAGTTAATGTACAGAAGCCACCGTAAATATTTGTGTTTACTGTTCAGCAGTTACTTCACCTCCGCTGACGTGCAGCTGCCTGACCCATAGCCTGCCTGCAGCTGGGTGCCGCTGCCCCACGGCACTGCTGCTGCGGCTGCTACTGGGAGCACTGGGATTCGGGCTGAGCCGCAGGGGCCGTGCGGGCTGCAAAGGGGCTGAGGGCAGCAGAAGCCTGGGCTGTCGTTCCCTGCTGTTAGCCCCTCAGCTGGGGTTTCAGCTGGTTGGTTTTTGAGAGCTGCCCAGGTGAGCGCTGGCAGCAGCCATTCTGCTCAAGCTCATCGAATACTGCATTCTGTTCAAAGATCACAGTAATGGAACATTTTTTCCATAAACACACGCAGTTTCGGAGCAGTCAGCCCACCAGCATGGCCTGTCCCCCACAGCCTCGGTACTGCCAGCCCAAAAGCAGAGCTGTCTAAAGCTCCTGTTTGCACACACGCACACCCGCCGCAGCAGCCTGGAGCTCTCATTCCTGCTGCAAAGCTGTGGGGTGCAACCCAGACACCCTAAAACTTCCCTAACCCCCCGGGAGAGACCTGACCAGCATGCAGGGAATTATTTCCACGTGCACTTAGAGGGGCTGTCTCTGGGGCAGGGTGGCTGTGGGCTCCGGGCTCGGGCAGGTCACCGCCTCGAAGGTGCCCATGTCTCTGGAGCAGCCCGAGGGGTCGTCTCACACCTTAAAACTCATGAACTGCCTTTGGGAGAAGAACCGTCCCATGGAGGTACTCGCATAGGAGACAAGGGATCTGGAGGTCGGAGAGCAGGGTCCCAACCACCAGTGAAGGGGGGCTCCCTGCAAAGAGAGACGTGACACGTGGTGGAGACAAATCTCCGCTCCTTCTCTTGCAGCCAGGTCTGCTGCACAGGAGGACATACTGCAGCGAGGGGCATCACGAAGGGTCTGGCATGTCCCAGGCTTCAAAGTGGTCCAGATCCAGGCTCAGTTCTGGGCTTCATGGAGTTATGGGGCACTTTAAGACTTATACATTTGAGTTTGGAATACATGCATGGACTAATATCCTTCAGGTTGCAACAGAAATGCTAAAATAAATACGATACAATGAGGTTGAGCTAATCAGTTTTTACTTTTTCTGGACAAATACAGTTATTACTCAAGCAAAAACTTGCAGAAGATCCGATAAAGCTTGTGTCACTCAGGAAACAAAAGACAGCAGAGACACTCTTCCTAAATATAAATATTTTAGCATTCTATAATTTAATAAAAGCCTCGTGCAAACTAGATTAGATTGAAAGTATGGACTAGCCACTTAGCAGCAAGCCAAAATCAAAATTGATTGTTATCCCCTTTGAGCAGCTGCGAAGGCCTATGGAAAGATTGCAAAGTTCTTCGCGTTTTTTGAGAGCAAGTCCCTCAAACTGGGTTTCAACAGTGCTTTAGTTTGGTCCCACAGCCCTCCTTTCACATCTGCTTTTGTTTATGTTTTTTGCAGCCATGGCAAATGGCTCTTCTGACCTTCATCATCAGCGTCTGGAACATAATGTTCTGACAGTAAAATTAAGATCAACCCTCGCCTTCCCCTCCACCCCTTGATAACGAGCTCTCAGGATGTGTATTCGTGATGTGACTGTCACAGGCTGCAGGGATGAAGCCATATCCCCTCTCCCAGTTACTGTATCTTTACTTCTTGAATGGGTTTGGTTCACTGCCCCCTCCCACAGGACCATCTGCGAGATGCCTGGTGTCACCAGCTCCCCTCGAGGTGAGGAAGGTGCTTTCCAAAGGCCAGTTGCTGCTACAGGAGTGATCCGTTCCAGACCCACCCAGCCCCTTGTCACCCACTTCCCATCACAGCCCTCAGCTGTCCCATCCTGTGCCTCCTGCCCGTGCCTTCCCAGATCCCCATCTTTCACATACCAAGGTGCCATCTCCCACCCGTTCCCCTCCTCATCGCTCCTCTAGGGCTCTGCCTCTCCCACTCGCCCCCGGGGAGGAGAAGAAGAAGCTGCCTCCTTGGCCCCAAAATGGAGCTGGGGAGTGAGAAGGAAGGTCTCTGGGGGGTGTCCGCAGCCCTCCCTGCAAGGGGTGGAGAGGACCAGGAGGGTGCAGCCACGAAGTGGCTTGTCCCCAGCCCTCAAGAGGGCTGGAGCTTCTCATGGTGGAGACAGCCTCCAGCCCTGGTGGGACCAGGGCAACTCGCAGCAGCTACACCGCCGTCGGTGCCTAGGTAGGCACTGCTAGGAAACACACCAAACCCCACACCTGCTAAAATCCGGGCAATAGCAACCACCCCCTTCCCGTCCTTCCCCCCGCATTACCTCTCCAGCCCTGGGTAGCTGCATGTAACCAAACATGGCTATGAAACGCAGTTGCTTTAGTTATCTGCTCTTTAGTGGTACTCTGGGTGGCATTTAGAGGACAAGTGGCTATTACATTACAATTTTCACCTAGTCATTTTTGAGAAACTATCAGCTGGATCAGAGCCCCTCGGCTGGGGCCGGGGGGAGCAGCTCTGGCCCTGCCAGAGGAGCGAAGGTGGGTGCAGCCAAGCTACTGCGCTACTTCTTGTCGCTCCTGCTGACGAAGGTGAGGAGGTCCATTGCTGTGACCACACCAAACACCATCTGCTTCATGAAGGAGCTGCCATTTCCATTGACTGTAAGCAGAGAAAATGCCAGTTTAGTGGGGATAAAAAAAAAGAAGAAAGAAGAACCGCCCCTGCCCCCCCCAGCTGTGCAGAGACTGCTGTTCATTTATTAAATGAAAACTTTAACGGGGACAGCAGCTGCCTCTGCTCTGCTTCGACAGAAATGACTGATGCAGCCTTGGTCGGGTTACTGGGATCATGTCAGGGAGGTTTCAGCTGCAAATAATGCACCCTTTACCAGAGCAGGAAACTTAATTTCCCAGTTGTTGTTACCCAACCTCTGTTCCAATCCTGCCTCTATCACCGCAAAACTTTTCAGGCCAAACTAATGGGACTCTTTAAGAGCAGCAGTGAGACACTTTCTGCTCTGTTCTCATAACGTCCTACACCACCATTAATAAAACGGCGTTGCAACAATTGCTTTAACTATCTGATAAATGTTTTCTTAAATAAAAATAAAACTAGCCACCTGAGCCCAAACAGAGGATAAAATGCAAGCTCCGAAGGTGTGGGAAGAAAGTAATAAATAAGGGGGTAACTGTGACGGCATTAAAACAGCAGCTCTGGGAAAGAAAACGGGTGTTGTTTGAAAACCAGAGCCAGAGGCACCGCATACAGCTGGCTGATATTTTTTGGTGGGTATCATTTAATTTGCAGATACCGTTTAATTTGTATCAAAATGTGGTACAGAATAGATTTTCGTTATTTTTATGACAACGTAGCTGAGAAATTCTGCCTAGCATTATTTTTGGTGGGAGAATCGAAAATGCGCATCAAAGGCAGTTTCGAATGACGAAAACGTTTGTTTGCAACGTTTTGTGGGAACGTGGCCGGACTTGCAAGCCGGCTCTAGAGCTGATGGGGCTTTGGGGCGGCAGGGCATGGGGATACATGCAAGAGGGGTTGGGATGTTTGTGCACGGTGGGTTTTGGAGGCCACGAGTTCATCAGGCAGCCCTTTGCTGGCAGGTGATACAGCGCAGTGCTGCGTGCTGCTCACCGTAGGAATGCTTTGCATGTTCGAGGCGTAATCCCATAAAAATCAGTGTAATTACACCCTTCAGCTCTAATTTAGAAGACTTAAACGTGGGTCTTCTGACTGCTTTTTCATGTTGCTAGCATTTAAACAAAGAAACACCCTTGAGATAAGGCCAAATTTGTCCTTCTGGAAGTTTTATACGCTATAATTGTACTGGAAAGGTGTGTTAGGTGAGATTTGCAGAACAGCACTCTCCACCATACCTGTTTTGGTCAGAGGAGCAACAAGGCGTGATCCGTGCTGCCATCGATGTGTCAGCAACCCTCGTGCTAATGTGGTCCTACTGCATGCACGTAACTCTACTGAGCCGGTTTGCTTCACCGGGGAGAGGGTGGCTGTATACTGGTTTGAGAATAGACCAAAGGTGCTGGTACTGCTGCTTTATTGGGCTGGTCAAATGGTGCTTCCGAATTGGCAGAGCATCCCTGGTCCAGGTAGGGCCCATACAGAGATGGCCCAGGCTGCAGGCGTCAGTGTGCATTGTGCCTCCTGACACCCAACTGGTGTGCCCCTGCCTCAGGGCTTGCTCACGGTCCAACACATGTGTTTTCAGCTTTCTTGACTTACCCTGGACCTTCAGGGTAGGTGTCTGATAGCACCCAGCACAAAAGGCCCCTTAGCATATCAATGTACCCAGATCCCTTGGGGCACACAGGCATAAGGACATCTCTTGGCCGCATCTCCAGAGGTGGCAAGTGGGAAGAGGGGCTTCAGAGAAAATGTCACAGCCTCTGGGCATGCGCAGCAGAAGGTCTTTAAGCAATGGGATGCAGACCGTGTAGTTTGTTCACTTGCACTTTTACATGCCTGAATTCCACCTAAAATTTATCTAATGTGCCCAAATGCTCCTTTCAACCTTGCCCTTGGGATACTAAGTCTATGGAGATCCCTAACTTTCCCCTTGTTTCCTCTGTTGCCCGCAACCAGCAAGGCAGTGATTTGAATTCAAGGTGAAGAAACTAAATGAGTACTAGAGGGCTGAGCCCGTAGCTGTGCAGCAAGGGCACTGCACCCCAAGCTGCTACCTACAGTCCGCCTTGGCTGTCCGAGGGGACCAAATGAAATCCCATAAAGAATATCTTCCCATCCCCAAAAGTGGGTTTCCATGGCAAACCATGAGATGAGGGGAGGGGGATGCAGCTGTTGGGTGCTTCAGCATCACCCCTGCATGAGGGAACAGTATAGCTCCCACGGCCGGGATCTGGGAAGTGCTCCTGCAGGACACACATCCAGTAGTGTGCTGGTCCCAGGCTCCCGTGGTTAAGGCTTTCTGTCTTTCCCCTCATCCCTGTGGTGTCAGGAAAGGAAATGGGTGAATAGTTGGCAGTTCCAGGGCTTTGCAGAGACACGGGGCAGGAATCCTTCCTGCAAAGGCTCAGGGGCTGCACATGTGGAGCAGCTGCGCTGATACCTACCAAGCTCAGTTCGAGAATTTCCCTTTCCCCTTTCAAATATTTGTGCAAAGCCCGTACAGTGCTTCTGCAGATACCTACACTGCATTTGCTCGTGTACAACGATAGCAAAATGGTCGTTCTCCAGGATGCAGGAAAGCTTCCCGAGGCTGTCCTCCAGGCCAATCTAAACAGCACAAAAAGAGACATGTTATGTTTCACTTCACATTTAGAGGACAGTGGAGGGCCTGACTCCTGCCTCTGACTGTAGCTGTGAGTGGGCAGGGCAGCACCCAGCTGGACCAGGATCAGGTGTGCCCCACTCACTCACTCTGTTTTGGGGAGATGGGAGGGGACGTGGGCAACCTGCAAACCTGGCTTTGCTGTAGCTGAAATACAGCGCTGTCTCCCCCCAGCCCAAAGGGCCTCTCCATGGGACAGCATGAGGTGATGGCTCCAGCTCCCCTAAAACACCATCCGTTTGCCTCACTCCATCTCTGGACCATTGATGGCCATCCAACCCAGGCACGCCTCCCCTGCACACCCACAGGACCTGCCCTGTGTCCTGTCAGAGCCCATGCCTGTTGCCCCAGCCCTGCTGGGCCTTGGCAATGGCTGGGCTCTGATTTGAGAGGGTGCTGATTCCCCAGTAGGATGAAATCCTCTGACAATGTGAGGCTGGGGGTGGACATTCACACGCTTTGCTCCTGGCATGAAAGCTCCCATGTCCGAACCCCACAGGCTCAGCAGCATTTTTGCAGGTGCCTGTCCTTACTCTCATCTCCATGATGTCACCATCGCCCTCCCCAACTCTCTCTACCTTCACCTCTCTGTCTTTTCATTGACCTCTTTCTCCCAGCTCCTCTCACATCTCCGGGTGGTGGTGCACCTTCTCCCCTTCTTTGGACAGTGGCTGACACACACCACAGCCTTAGCAGTACCTTTGAGAACTGGTCGTAGATGACCTTTGTAACAGGGTCCGAGAACTGTGCGTTTCCAGCCAGCACTGAGGTGAGGGTGTTGCTGAGGGTCACCATTCCCAAAATAAGTCTGTAGGGGAACAGGGAGTTTTCCAAAAGGTCAGACCTGAGGTAGGGCACATGTTTTACATAGGGGCTGAGCTACTCCCTTGAAGTCAGTGACTAAATTGCTGCTGCCGTCAGCGGAAGGCACCAGCTTTCTCCTCATCTGAGCAGGACAAGAAGATCCTTGTCCTCACCAAGCTGTTGGTTTAACAGTAGTTAAAGATTGCTATTGCAGTCCAGGACTTAGCAGCTGGGAGAAGGAAAACTTGTGGGCTCTCCAGTTGCTTATTTGTGTGGGTTCCCCCTCACAGCTCTCACCTCTCCTTTGGCCTCCCCTCACCTGTGCACTGATCCAACCCCTGTTGAGTCTGGTGGGCGCTGGATCTGACTTTGACTTTAACTAGCTCATTTACAGGGAGTTTTCTTGATGAATCCTCACAAGGAGGTAGATGATATTTTTAAAATACGCATCACAGAATCCAACGCAAGAGACCCATCACTGGATCAGTAAATGGGACTTTGGCTTCATCATGTCTGCTTTTCCTATGTGAATGGCCATCTCTGTAATGAGCAAAAATAGTCACCCTGATTCAGCAACAACAGGAGCTTGGTCATATCCCTTCTCCTGGAGGATCTCAATTGCCTTCTGACAGCTGACTTCTGGGAGGAGAATGAGAGGGGCTGAGAGATTCAGTTTCTGCACCTTGATGTTCCACCACCTGTTGAAAGACAAATGGCAGCACCAAGCTGTTGCTCTCTGCTGCACAGCTGTGGGAGGCAAGGCCAGTAGAAATGAGACCAACCATGCAGAGATATGCTGCCTGCCTGCAAAGCTCATCCCACTCCTATCCCCAAAGCAGTAAAGGCTACAAGTCCACCATGGCCAGGTCTTGTTGAAGACAAGCTTTCTCTACACCTGGTGTTCAAACAACTCCAGAGGCAGGGCTGAGGCCAGCAGTTAGCAAGGTGCTGAGCTGTCCTGAATCCAAGGAAGCTACTGAGGGCTTCACCCTCAAGATCATGAGTGGGGAGGCCTACCAGTTTTACTTCTTTGGTTTGCATCCTTCGTCGTAAAAATGCAGTATTTGCAGCTCCTCCAGGAGGCAAGCCAGCAGAGATGCTCGTGTGACTTATGAAGGACAAGCTATGCTTGTTTGCTGGGGACCACAGGCAACTCCAAAATCATCTCAGCCCTTTGTCCTTGCAGAAAAGGCAGCGTAATGCTAGAGGCTGGAAGGGCCAAGAGCAATTCTAACCAGACATGAGAGGCCTTGGAAATGTGTTTAGTTTTTAGGAAATATTTTGCAATAACCTTTGGTTACAGTAACCCAAAGGAGCAGGTTACATCAATGGTAACCTGCTGTCCATAAAGCGAGACTAGGCACTTTGTGAACAAGCAGCACTTGCCCAGCCACATGCCAACTGGCATCAGCAGTTTGTCTGTGATTCCCTGCCTTGAGGGGGACTCTTTCCCCGTGGTGTGCAAGAGAGCTGAGTTGGTCATCTTTTTTGACCCACAGCTCTGGAAACTGAAAATTTACCATTCCCTGCCTGAAAAGACCTCCAGAGCTGTTTGAAAGGGTGCTTGCTACAGGAGGGACCCATCTTCCACGCCATCCCGATTTCCTTTGAACATCAGCTGTGGAGTAGAGAGAGGAGGTTTTGAGCAGAGCTGGACGTCCACCTCAGATGTTCTGCTCGGCAGGGTTTAAGTGGCCTGGACAATGACTGCCACGTGGGAGCGGATCGGAAACTTCGGGACAGAAACGGCTCCTTTATAGACTATGATGGGAGAACTGGGATATCTAACCACTCAAAAGAGAGGAGCTGACATTACAGCCTCCCCAGAGGGATCTGGACTTAGCTGCGTTTTTTCTAAATATTTAAAGATAACACTCTCCTTTGAAGATAATAATTTCCAGACTCAGAAAGCTGATGCCCTTAGCAAAGTTTATACCATCGGAAGCTGTCTTACCAAGGCTTGTGCTCCTGGACGTCATTTAGGAAACCGTGTTTTATCATCCACTTATCATTCAAAAATTTGGACCTAGAAATCACCAACAAAGAATGAGTCTGTGACCCTTCCAGAAGAAGTCGTGCTTTGTTTCATGCACTAGACCGCAGCACTGCCCCGGGGCTCCCATGATTTTTGCAGCTGGCTGCTCTTAGCCCCTTTTAAGGTCAACGGGAGCTGCGGGTGCTCAGTAACTCTTAGAAGCACGCCAGCTATTTGCCTTCCTAACTTTAGGCATGCAAGTTCAAAAACTGTAGCTTGACTGATTCCTGCTCCGTGCAGTAAGTCAGTAACGAGAGGAAATAAAACCCAAGTGTCCCAACACCCAGCCCCTGGTGCTTGCCATGGTAGTATGTTATTTCTGTTTGTTGTTTATTTAAGTTTTTTTCTGTGAGCTGCTTGAGGGAGACTTCCAGCTCTGGGCTCACTCCGAGTGCAATGCTATCAGACTTCTTTGGTTGGCTTTCCAGCAACCCAAGCCATCCAGGCTCAGCAGTGCTAAGCTTATTTCACCAAAGGGCCCCATGCTCCCAATCCAGGCCACATGCAGAGAGAGTGGGGAGAAGATGATGGGAGCTCCCACCCCGCTGCCGGAAAGCAGGCGAAGAAGCAAGAAACTCACATGTAGTTCCTGACGGAATCGGGCAGGATGACAACACAGCGCTGGCCTTCCTTCAGGTCCTTGGCAGCCCGCACAGCGACGGACATGGCACTGCCCGAGCTGCCACCTGGATGGATACCAAGAAGAAAGAGACAAAGGTTGGGGCTACCCAGAGTGTAGGGCCACAGTCCCAGTGTGTGGGGCACAGCGCTGCTCCAGCTAACGGTGCAGAGGCACACGGGCAAAGCAGTAGCAGAGGTGGCACCTCATACACCAGGGCAGAGAGTGCAGGGAGTGAGAGGACAATTGGCCCCACAGCTGATTTAGGGGTCCCCACAGGCTTTAGGTTCAGGAAGAAGTAGGGACTGAAGGGACGTATTCATATGGTGGCTCTTGGCAATAGGCTTTTGAGAGTCACCGTATGAACGAGAGCACAAGAGTCACCGTATGAACTTCACAAACCACTTCTTGTGGTGACTCTGTGGGCAGACCAAGGGCTGAAAGGTTCCATACAGGGACATTCATACCACTGCTGCCCATACCACACTCTTCCTTTGGGTGAGGAGAAGACCATGCCAAATCTAGAGCTTCTGTCTGACATATTTGGCGATCAAAGATTGGCTTTAAATGCATTGTAAAGACTGAACAAACCATAAACATTGCATTCATGCTTGGAATACCAGGCCAACGTGATGGGAAGACTTAAACGCTCCCCGTGTCCGTGTGCACGCATGTGGTTTGCTGCACGTAGGGAAAGGAGGTCCCTGCTTTACAGAGGCAATTCTTCCACCGGTAGTTCGAGTACTGGAAGTTAAACACATTCCACTATCTGTGTGCCAATTACACACTGCATTCAAGGCAGCACGTATTTTACAGCAGGTTAATTAGCACTGGGTCACATTTTTCAAACAAATGAGGAAAAGCCCTGAAAAATGCAGTTCAGGGAACATGAAGCTATTCACAAATTACAGTTGAGTTCAGCAAGTGGTTTCTGTTGAAACACGGTGACTCCGTGCCTACTAGGTTAAATCAACATTTAAGCGTTTCATTACAAATGGCCTGATCTTTTCCAAAACTCCCTGGATGTGAGCGCTCAGGACTTTTGTCAGCTGTAACTGCAAGCCTACATATTGCCTGGTCCTGGAAGCAAACCTACAGCTATCTGCTCGGCAGCAGGGAAGGCCGAAAAATGCTGACGCTGTGCAGAGGCTCTTAGGGTACAGGCAGGGTTTGTTCGAGGGCACCTGTTTATTTTGGAAAGCCGTTGGGATCGCTTACAGCTTGTTGGCATAGGGAGAAATACTCAGTAAGAACATCTTACACTTTTTTTACTTTCAAACTTTTCTGGTCCAAACCTGGCACCTCTAGTGTGGCAACCACTCAACGACAGAGTACAGCCTCGCGGAGTTGTTAGCAGAGTGACAGTTTTAGCCCACCTGTCCTGCCCTGAGTCCCCATTAATCCTCTCTTCAGCCCGTGTAACACTACACCACACGGAGTTAGGCATGAAGATCCAGTTCCAGGAGTGCTCCAGTAAGAGGAGAGTTATTGCTTCTATAATTATTGTGGCTGATGAGTCAGGTCGCAGACCACTGACTCACTGCCACACCTCTGAAGTCTACAGCGACCTACGCACCAGCTCGGGGTTTGGCCATTCAGCCCCCTTAACCTAGCAGGCAGAAAATGCAGAAAGCACCTACCCCGAAGCATTTTGGTCCCAAAAGGATGAGGTTCAGAAAGTTTATGAAGAGAAGCAGCTGTTGTCATTGGTGCTTACCGCACAATAATCCCTCCTCTCTAATCAGCCTGCGAGACATGAGGAACGAGTCTCTGTCGTTGCATTTATACCACTGATCAACCACCTGAAGAGAAAGCAAGAATGTTGGTTCCTGGTGATGTTATTTCAAGCTGTCCTGACCCTCTGAGGCATGCTGTCATGCTGATGCCTACAACATCTGGAAGCCTTGGGCTGCTTTCCACACTCCCTGAAAGCAAACGCATTTGTCAGGGCGTCCTTGGTCTGGAGGGTGTTTCCTTGCTTGCAGGTACCCACTCCAGCTTTTCCAGCCGGCACCCTTTCCTGGAGAGTTAGTGATGTCTGACAGGTCCAGGGTTAGGATGTGGAAGAGGGAGTGGTGTTCATGATGTCCCAGGCTAGGCTACACTAACGATCAAGATTTTGCCAGGCAAAATCAGATCCAACCACAGAAAGAGTTTGGGGTTATTACAGGTCACAGCTCTAAAGCCATGTGACAACAGTAGAGATGTAGTTAACACAACATCTGAAAGTAGAAAGAATCTGGGGTCTGAGGCTGTGGGGGACCTTTCTAAGAGCAAGGCTGGGGGAATTACAGGAAGCTTGAATTAAGGCTTTAAAGCTCTGTGCCTGGTGGCAAATCATCCACCGAGAAGAAACTTGTCAAGAAGCGGTACAAGGTTCATGAACTGTTGTCTTACACAGCTTGGATCTTGCCTTCCAGCCCATAAATGGTGCAAGGTTTCTGCTGCATGCATGTGATGCCTGCGACAGCGAAGGCTCAGGAAATGCTAGTGTGATGAAGAGCAGCCTCAGCCCTGACCTCTTCTGTGTGGTCATAGTGAGAGAGGCACGCTCTGAACATCGGTGAGGCTGAGCTGAGGAGGCTGGTACCGTGGCATGTTCCTCATTTGCCCCTGTATTTGCCATCTCCCAGTAGGTCAGTTATAATCAGATTTACTCAGAGAGACGCTTTAGTGCTGGGGTCTCAATCCCCCCCCCAACAGCTTGTTCTGCACTGGGAAGTTATACAAGTAGCCTTAGGGCTGGGCCACAGCTGGGTGACAGAGCCGGCTACCTCTGAACTTGGGAGCAGGCTGGATGAGAAACCAAAGATCAGACAGAGAGCTCTAATCACATGGCTACTTACTGATCTGTCAAGGACAGTAGGGATAAAGTCATGCCCAATACCCTCTACTTCAATAGTTGTGGTGTTTGTCCTGTTCATCTCACTGGGCAAAGCGACGATGGAGCCTTCGGGATCTACACCAATGATCTTTGAGGAAAGGAAGTTTTGTTAAACCACAAAGGGAGTTCAGAAATAGTCAAAAACACAACTCAAAGGAAAAATTACCCACGGCCTTATCAGCAACATTTTCCTTCCCATGATATTTATTAATATTCCTATCCACTGTCAGCATGGAGAGCTTCTAGGATAAAAGGGTACTCCTTCCCACTGGCCTTTTAAATAGACCCTAGGTAGTGTTCAGCTGCTGCAGAAGTCACTGGTGGCTTAAAGTTATCACTCTCAAGGTATTTGTTGTCACCCCTTTGGCAGAGACTGCTGCTTCCAAAGCTCAGCCCTTAGGATAGTGCGAGTGCTCCTTCATCTGCTCCAGTGCAAAGCCAGCCAGCTAGCTCAAACCTGTGGAAAACCGGGGCTACAGACACCCTTTCTGGATCTAGTTGTGCTGGCTGACAGTGGCACCTCCCTGGTTGCTTATAGCTTTACGTGTGGGCTGAGGTTGCGTCCCCCAGGACACAGCTTAAGAAGGGATGGTGACACTGCTCCACACGCAGCCTCAAGCAGTCAGTGAGGTAATCTCACCCCCAAGGTCTTCCAGTGGCCGGGTCCTCACCATGTCAATTACAGCAACTGTTAGGCCTCCAGTCCTCCTTGAAGCACAGGCTCTGCAGAATGAGCATCTACGACTGCTGTCCTCCATAGAGCATGGAGGCTTTTGCAACAGCAGATGAGAAGCACTTGCCCAGTCTGCCCCCCGCCCCGCAGAGCTGCCAGGACAGAAACTTTCAGCAGGTGGGTTAACCAGGAGCAGTAATGCCATTGCCTGGGCCAGCCACTTCTGGGGTGGACACCTGACAGTGTCCTGCAAAGGGCCGGACACCCTGCAGTAATGGGGCTGTGGAGCCTTTGACTGCTAAGGCACTTGGATGGATCTAGGTCAAGCTGAGTGTAACAACAAATTGCTTCCACCAAAAGCCAGGCTCATTGTGAAAAAACAAATAGGTGGAGACAACAACTGCGAGCTCAGGTGAGCCATGGGGTTAGGTTTGATCAAGAGCACAGGTAGGAAAAACCAGGGGGCCATGGGTCCCAGCGGGCAGTCCTGCCTTCCAGCTTACCTTGCACTCTGGGCACTTCTCCTTCAGCTTCCTGGCGACGCCAGTGACAGTGCCTCCGGTGCCAGACCCAATCACTACCATGTGGACCTTGCCTGCAGATCAGGGAAGAGAGAGGCTTGCAGGAACTCAGCATGGCCTCCCTCCAGCAAGGTCTCCCTTTTGTTCAGGGCCCTGCGCAGATGCAGAGCTCGTGTCCCTCAGCTGCTAGAACCCCGTGTGAGGAAAGGATGAGAGGGGGGTCATGCTAGTGGCCAAAGTGTAGTCTTGTGCAGAAGCTCAGATGAGTTTGCAGGGTCTGAGCACAGCTGATCCTGAGTGAGTGCAGGGGGATGAAGGTGACCTCCAGATCTCCTACTGGTCTCCATGATTTCTGCGTCTTTGGCACCTACTGGTTTAAGGGGGAGGGAGCATCTCAGCACTTCCATCCCTTTTCAACTGCACCACGTCAAAGCAAAGCACGCACATATCAATAATGGGCACAACTTTTTAGCTAGTGTTACCATCCACAGTGGAGAGATGTCAGAGCTCTACCCTGGCACCCGTGTCGGTCAGATGGAGCCCCACTGGCAGCAGTGAAGTTACACTGATTTAGGACTGGTAGGAGCAGAACCAGTCAGGCCTTCAGAGCCTTATACTGCAACTGCATGGGGAAAGGGGGACTTGTAATTCACTGCTGGCAGGCAGCAGGAGCACATCTGAACATTATAGTGGAGGGAAGGCTGGGACTCTCTTGTTCCTGTTGCTACCCGACTGCTTCACTGTTATGATAACTGCTCTCTGGTTAAAACCCTTGAGTCCTGTTTACATTTTGCAGTGCTCCCAGTACTGGCAATAAATTTCACTTCTATCTGCAGAAACACGGACTGGGATAGTCCTTTATCCTCCCTCAGCCGTCACATCAAATGTCATTAGCCTGTGAAGTTTCAGTCTATTTTGATTTCCAAATGAGCATGCTGGACCAGATGCAGCCTGCCATGTCCTGATGGACTTACACTCCCCAGTGAGGCCTCTTGGGACCTCTTGTGCTCTCAGCTGACAGGTCAGAGATGTTGTAGCCACTGAGAAATGGGTTCTTCCTCCTTGGGTACAGCCTGAATTTGTTAAGCCTCTGGTCTCCTCCCTCAGGCTTTTGAAATGGGAGGCTGTAGCAGGGAAGTCTGGCAGGCTCAGGTGGATTTGGAGTGGATTATGTGAAGTCGCTACACTCTATGTGTCAGTATTATCAAGGGTACCTTCACCTACAGAGGCTCTTTTGGCCATTTCTAGACATTTAGATCAATAAATGGTGTAAAACAATCCTCTCAGAGAAGGCTACAGCCCTCCACACATCCTCAACACGCAGAAACAACAGCGCAGACAGTACCTTCGCACTGCTCCAGGATCTCCTCCGCTGTGGTGTCATAATGAGCCAGAGGGTTGCTTGGATTTCGGTACTATTTATTTCAACAGAGAACAGCACGAGTTACTGTGTGAAGCGCAAGTCAAATACCAAACTAGCAATAGCTCCTGACGAGCTTTACCCAAAGCATGCAGCTGCCCTCTCCTCTCCCTGGCGAGGGGTAGACTGCAACCCGGCCAGGCCAGGTCACAGGTATTCCTCCTGGTTGTCACTTTGGGGCAGATTTCCAAGGACACTCAGGATTTGTTCACACTGGAAGTTTAAATTTGCCCACAAACTCTTTGGCACTTGGTGTCTATTCATTATGGAGTGGTGTGGCTGTCCCATATGCCCCATTGGCAGGTTTGGTGGGATCTGGTGTTTTTGTTAAAGCCCTAGCTGCTGGAGGCAAGAGAGCTCCTCAGTATTTTAGCTATTGCTTAGATAGAAGCCTTTTAGCCTTTTCTGTTGCCTTCAAAAAGTTGAAAACACAGCCCCACAATACTTCTAAAAAGCTCAGAGAACGAAAAAAAAATCCCTCCTCAAAAGCCATATTAGAAAACTTTTTTCAAGTATCACATATATATATAATTTTGAGAGCTGCTTTGTCACTTAGGGGCATTTGTGGCTGGCAGTGCAGCAAGTTAGGTGGCTGGCAACCGTGAGCCGGAGCAGTTGTCCCACCCGTAGAGAGGGATTTGCCACAGGGGGTACACAGGTACAGCACTGAAATGCATGCAGCCCCATACTCATCCCCACAGGCCAGGCTGCTTCCGGAAAATGTATTCAGACCTTGAGATCCATTTTTCTCAAAAGGAAGGGGCCTCCCTGACTTTTCTGCCCTATAGGGGCTCCCTACTTGCTCTAGGGGTGCCTTCCTGCAGCAGGGTCAGACCAGAGGGAGAAGTGTACAAGACCATGTGCAAGATCCAGTGCTGCAGGAACCACTGGCGTGAACCATCCGTGTTTGCCCTTTACAGCACGAGGCTTATTTTTAAGGCAGAACAGAGGCTGCTAGAAGAGGCAGAAGAGGTGGGCTTTTTTCAGGTCAAAGTTAAATCTGAAGCAATTTGAGGAGTCTTTGAAGTGTGCAAGAAAACCCAGCCTCGCCCACATCTAGGCTTTGGCAGAAGTATTACAGGCTTGGAAGTGTCCCTCATTCTGTTTCTGCCACCACATGCTTTACAGAGGAGCGATTAAGTTTCAAACGCCATAAAACGCTGACGAAATCTGCCCTCCGTTGCCAGTTTGAACGAAGCCCCCAAACACAGGCACACTTGGAGGACACGCTATAAACCGTCTTTGGAAAGAGAGTTGGTGGAAGAACGGCATTTTACCTGGTCCAGGATATGAGAGTTTGGGATTTCACTTTTCAGCTTCCAGGCAACACGAATGTTAGACTCCGGGGCATCAAAGCGGGTGCACGGGGTCCTCACAATTTCAACACCCAGCGCCTTCAGGATATCGACCTTTGGGAGGGAAGAGAGTAGATGTAATGCAACTGATCCCACGTAGCAATGGTAATCCGAACCTGCGGGCTCATGGCAGCGTCAGATGCCAGAGGAGATTTGCATGCGCGAGACATTTAGCATTTTGGAGATACAATGTCCCATTCTTGGCCATGCTATCTCTGACATCCTCCTGGCACCCAGGGCCTCCTGCCTGAAGCTGGCACTTGGATTCAAGCCTGGCCTCGTGCCCTGTCCTACTGGGAGGGCAGGCTGGGGACACGGCAGAGGTAGGTAACACTGTGCTGCAAAGGGGCAGAGGGAACCAGGGTAGGGAGCAGGGTCTCCTGTGTGCTGTGGTCTGAGCCCCTGCATGCACGGAGGAGGTCCTAAAGCTGTCTTTGCCCCAAGTCCCTTCTCTCCCCTCACCAAGAACAGGGAAGGAGAAACTACAAATCATCCCTAGGGTATTAATCCATGGGCAGATGCGGCTGTCGGGGGTGGAGGGGGTCAAAGAAGAAGGGCGGGTGAGTGTCGGGGTGCCTGGAGATAAAGCCCATGGCAACTGGAGGTGGCATCTGATCCAGCCTGAGCTTAAGTGAGATTTGGGTTGAAATGAGGGTGGTGCTTTGGACAAGGGCTCAGCTGAGCCAAGCCAGGGTCCAGGTTTGGCTTCACTGGCATGAGTTCAGCTGAGCAGTTTGTGAGACTTTTGGCTCCCCAAGGCAGAAATTTCTGCCATTGTCGGGATGGCAGTTTTACCTGGTCACCAGCTCTCGTGCAAGTGATTCGACTTCCACCACCTCAGGAAAGCAGCTCAGACAACCGTAAGTGTCTCCAGGTTAAAGAAAACCGTAGAGACACAGAGAGACCAAGTGGCACATCAGATGTCAGAGGGGGAGTGAGCAGGACCGGCATCCGAGCCCCGGCACCTGCCTGCCTCTCCTCCACTCCGTCCAGCCCTTGCCCTTGCAGATAGCAGGTATTGCTCCATTTCTCTGCAGCCACACACCGTGTCTGGCTAATGTGTGACCCCGGCTGCACCGCTGACACTGGGTAATCAGCCAGGCCATCACAGTGTGCTTTTTTTTTTCATCAAGAGGAAACCTTCTGAATAACTACAAAGCTATGTCAGTGCGTGCAGCAAGGCTCGTTACCCTTTAAAGGAGAGGGCACTCTCTGTCTCCAGAAAGGGAGAGGCAGGGACAGACAGACAGGGAGGTGTTCCCCAGCTGTGGGGTAATACCGTACAGAGCTCTGACCTTCTCCATGCTCATTTTCTCCGGCAAGACAATGATGCAGCGGTAACCTTTCACTGCAGCTACCAGTGCCAGCCCGATCCCTAGGTGGTGGGGAGGAAAGGGAATTAGTTGACAACAGCATTTGGCAAGGCCAACCGACGTGCATTGTTTCCCATTTTCCTCCCTCCCGTCAGTGAGCATAACCTAGAAATGTTCACTGACAAGCCACGGATGAGGGTATCCTCCATGAGTCTCTTGGGATGTGCCAGGAGCACCAGGGAGCGTGGGAGGATGTGAGCCCAGCTGTTGTATCCCTCTTGCTCGCTGTTAGCGTGGCACAGAGCAAACAGCAGGGCTGGGGAGTGCTTTTCTCCCCTCACCGAGGCTCAGGCCCCTTCCTTTTCTTACCAAAACACGAGAGAGGAGGTGACTTTGCCTCACGAGTGCCTTCCCCCTCCAATGCTCTTGGCTGGGGGGGTGACACACGTGAAGCTGCACATATCACCCTGTGGCAAGCAGGCAAAGGGAATCTCTGCTCCAGTTTCACTGGGGGTGACGGATGGAGCCAGCTGCTCCCCGGCTGGAGGAGGAAGGTGAGGTTGGAGCAGTGTGTCCCCTGCGAGAGGCTGTGGGGAGCATGGGGCCAGCGGGCAAACAGCCCTGGGGGCACACAGCTCCCCTCGCCCCCACATCTGGGGGTTAGCCAGGGAAAGGGAGGGGGCTGGCTCTGGGGTTTCTGCGGCAAATGGGCTGGGAAGGAGCAAAATTCCCAGAGAAAAACCCCATTCTGCAGGGCTAGTGAGGGGGAGGCGGGGAGCACAGCAAGGGACACAGCTCCGTCCAGAGTGCCTGGACAGCCTCCGTTGTGCTTTCTCTCAGGAAAACACACTAGGCATACACACGTCCCTGACACTGGGGCAGGGAGCAGCAAAGGGCCGTGGAAACTTGCACCCATGGTCCTGTGCAGGCTGCAAAATACAGGGGAGGCTCCTCTGTTGTCCCCCTTCATGTCATAACCCACCATAATCTAGTGCCTGAGAGGGATGACAATGACAAGGAAAAAAAAACCCAGAGGATTTATGCTCCAGCCTGTCAGGGAAACCCTCTCTGGGAACCTCTGAATATTCAAGAACTTCCCAGCCTGAAAACACCCGGGGCTGCTCCAGGTCCTCCGTCTCCTGAGGCTGTTTGCCTTGCTGCAAGATAACCTGCTGGGCACATTGCGCAGCGTGGGACCCCCGCAGGCCCTTGGGAATTTCAGCCACGAGGCACCTCAGCACCCCAGGGTGCCCATGGCCACCAGAGAGGAGCTGAGGGAGGGATGGAGCCAGAACCGCAGGGGTCCAAGCTGACCTTTTAACGGCAAGCCCAAGAGCTCCTCAAATCCCTGCCCCTCCTGCAGCCCCTCAGAGATGCCACCCTGCCCATTACTGCGGCAGAGGGAGCATCCCTGTCTTTCCTACCTGTGTTTCCTGAAGTGGGTTCAATCAGTGTGTCTCCTGGTTTTATAATCCCAGCTCTCTCTGCATCTTCCACCATCCGCAGGCTGATGCGGTCCTTCACACTGCCCCCTGCGTTGAAGTACTCACATTTTGCCACTGGAAATGAAAGGTGAGGCTCCATCAGGGACAAGCTGTGACGGGGAGCACCAGGCTGCCCTGCGGCCCCCATCTCCCTGTTCCCCCCAGCCCTCGCTGCAGTCATTTGAGGATATTCCTCCTCTGGAGGATGGTCCTTTGCTCAGGGGAGCGCATCCATCCTCTGCTTACAGGGTGCCACAGATTGTCACGGGATTGCCCCCCAGTATACCTGCCCATAGTCCATCTTTCCCACCATGTTTCATCTACTTGCAGTACCCTGAATGCAGTGGGAAGGACTGGTAAGCCAAAGATAAAATCAACTGGACATACAGTGATTGCTAGGTGGAAGGCCCCACACTGGTGAGACACACCTTGCTGCCCTGCCTTGAGGACTCTTCTCTGAGCAAGGACTGTCAGGGTTAACAGCAAGGTCTCACCATCTTTCCTGGGGCATGGCAGTTATTAATAGGTATCTAATAAGGTGCCCTTCTGTAGGGGTGGTCTGTAGTCCTGAATGGGGTGCCATAAAGAAAAGAAAACAATAGAAACAGCGCTTTCAACTGTCAACCAAAATTATAATTTCTTCACTGAGCTGCCAAAAAACCCAAGTAACAGAGACTTTCCAAAGTATGCACAAACTGCAAGGCACACCTCGGCTCCTAATCAGGCCTTCCAAACCACTAATGCTCGGGGCAGGACTCTTCTCACCAAGGTTTTGGTGAGCATCTACATCTGAACAGATGGCACTGAGCTGTGTTTTACGGACAAGAGGGAGAAAAGGGTACTTTTCTCTTCATCCTAGCAGAGACAGCTACTTCAGGCTGGCAAATCAACTCAATACCTGAGCAGCCAGAAGGGGGGAATGATGATCTTGTGCTCATCATTACATTTTATAATGCAAAACTGCCAAAACTTCAGCTACACAGAGGTCCCTGGAGGCACAGAGATTACAAGGTCATCGCGTCCAACCAGAAGTGCTTCCTTGACGCGGCAGTGCTGCAAGCTTTCATATATTGGCTTGGTAAGACGCTCTGTGCTGACTGGCAGCTCAGAGAGGACCATGCAGCTGCTCTGCCTTTCCAGCTCTCCTTCCTCTCCTGCACCAGGGGAGGGAGACACTATCCCAGCAAACAGGGTCTCCTCAGCTTCCCCGCTGCTGTTTGCACCAAATCCACTCCCCTCAGCAAGACATCCTCCAAGGGACAGACTGCTTCAGAAGGGGACCAGACATTGCAGAGCTGTCCTCCTGCCTCTACCACCTCTGCTCCACGGTCCCCTACTGTCCCCTGAGGTCTCATTTGAGGAAGCGAGAGGTGGTGCAACATGGAGGTTGCAGAGTTAGGGGCCTGAGGATCCCAGATCCAGAGGAGAGATGTTGTAGAAGAGCACAGCATGCTCCATGTGGCCGTGTGCCTGGTGGAGGCTGGTGGAGGCTGGCTACCATGCGGATTCCCTGCTGCCACATAGGACCACAAGGTCACGCTGTGCCCTTTTACTGAGTGTGAGCACTCATCACATCTCTCCTTCCTACCCAGCTATGTGATGCTCATGAATCTTGCTGCCTTTGAGACAGCCGTCTTTCTGCCTAGTTTGTCTGAAATTAATTAATAGGGTTAAAAGCTACAGGAAAGGAGGCTGACAAGGCCATATATACAGACATAGACTAATTGTATCATCCTTATGTCTGTAGGGGACCAGGCTAAAACCAAACCTTACAGGAGATACCACCACACTATGCTAACATCCCTTTGGGGGGTGAAGACTTGGGTTCTGCTGGAAAACCTGGCCCAACAGCCAGCACCTTGGCCTGGCTTTTAGCACCAGGGCCTGGCACGCGTGTCACTGATAAATACAGCTGTCTGCAGCCCCCGCTGCTCTGCCTGGAGCTGCGTTTCAGGAAGATCCCCAAGGGAGGCTGTCGCTGCCCTCAGGACGGTGACACAGCAGATGGCAGTGCCTGGCCGGGCTCCAGCTGACCTGGCAGAGATGACGCCACGTTGAGACGATGCTACGCTGGCGTGTGCCCCCCGCAGCCCGAGCTGCTCCCTCTGCCTGGGCAGGCTGCGGGACGAGTCCTGCCGTGCTCTTCATCCCGTCCCAGACACCACGTTTCGGGAAGGTTTGGCCAGTTGCTCCCATGCATGCCACATGCTACCCCGGGTGCTGCAGCATCCTTGCCCATTGCCGGGATGTCATCCGCCGCCCATCCCCAAATTCAGCCAAGCTCTGCTCTGAGCTTATGATGCAATTATTTGGGAGGAGAGACGCCTCCACTACCATTACACCCCTGCTAGCTGCAGCTTGACACCATCCTGACAAAATGTAACCTAATAAGCGGGGGTACCCAACATGTGCCACATCTGGCCCTCCCCATCTCTGCCTGCTCTCCACAGAGCCTCTTCTGAAGCTTCCCCCTCCACCACCGCCCCTCACCCTCACCTCATGGCATGGAAAAACCTGGTAGAAAGGGGACACTCACAGAGCTCACACTTAAGCCCATAGGACTTCCCGATCTTGTTGACTCGGACCATTGGGGTGCAGCCAATTTTCTTCAGGATGTTGGGCAAGATCTTTGTTTCTTCTGGCCTGAAACAATGCAGAAAAAAAAAAGAAAGAAATATGTCAAATCAAAGCAACTGTTATGCAACGTGAACCAAGATAAAATCTGAGTGAGGTTTCAGCAACTTTAGCAAGGCCACCAAGAGACACTCCAGCTCCAAGAGAAAAAGTCCCCATCAACAATTTTACAGCAACAGGAGCTAGTTACGGTTTTCCATCACTCTTACAATGAGTTATTAATTCTTTTGCATAAAAAATAAGGTAATTAATATCCAGGGCTGTTCTGAAATATCTTGTTCTGGAAGGTCCTCAACCAAACCTATAACTACGTGAAGAGCTGACAAGCCTTGGGATTTTGCATAGTGGGTGAGAAAGCCAGAAGGCCGTGCATGATACAAGGCTCCTCCTCTTTCCTCCATCCTACCCAGCACCACCTCTGCTTTTCGCATTTTCAACTATCCCTGGACCAACTGCTGCTTGCCTGGCTGGGATTCCCAGACCTGCAAGGACGGCTCCAAGCCACCATAAAGGCCCAAGACACAGAGGACTCTGGAGCTTTTTTTGCAAACAATTAAACTGAGCTTTTGGATCAGTGCAATCCAGCCACCCAGTTTTGCTAGTCTCTGTCAGGCTCCGGCAGAAGCCAAGAACCACGTCACAGCAATTGCAACCAGAATGAAAGAGACTTGTTTGCCCAACACGCCACTGAACGCATCTTGCCACGCAGCCAGGGAACTCGCGTCCTTGAACTTTTTAAAACATGGAGGGAAAAGATTGGCAAGGGCTGTGTTTATTGGGGCCACAAACGTATTGCCCCTGGTTGACAGCCAGCACGTCTCTCCCTGAGCGGGGTGAAAAAGCCCCACTCCCGCACTGCTCGGCTCCCCTTTGCACAGCTCTCGCCTACTATCATCCATTGAACCTTGAACCCAAGTTGTCCTTGTCTGCTATCACAGCCAGGCAGATGGCCATCTGCTGACAGAAAGTCCATATGGTGCGGGGATGACATGCTGATTTACTTAAAGGCACACACACCTCCCTCCAGGTTTTGCAAGCGTGATATAAACACATCTTGCTTTGCAAGAGTGCAGGGGCAGTGGTTTAGTGTAGGTCTTTACTACCAAGAGGAGCCAGCCCCCTTACACCGCAAGCACAGAAAGGATGGAGTATTACATGCAGGCTGCTACCTCTCCCTCCATGGAAAGTGTTGCCGCGCTTTCGCAACCTCTGTTGAGTGCTGGCAAATGTGAGGCAATAACTCAATCAAATGAGCTTCCCCCATAGCTGCAGCCATTTTCCATCTGCTCGAAAAGCCACTGAAAAGCTCAGGGATTTCAGGGGGCTGAGCCATGGCACGAGGAGGTTCCAGCTCCTTCAGGCGGCATTTAACTAGAGCCTGGCTTTCAAGAGAGTGACCTGCGTGTTACGTTACACATCTAGATGGCAGGAAGTCAGCTCGGAAGAAGAAAGCGAGACCATTTATTTACGTTCTGCCAGTGACTGTGGCAAAGGAGTTGCTACCGTGCCCTTTCAACCCCAGCAAGGCGTGATGTGGCACGGCTGTGGGGTCTGCAGTGGTGGAGCCTGGCAAGGTGACGGGGAACGAGAAGGCAACCTGTGCTGCCTTGCATGCCGGGGCGAGCCTTGCCGGGAGAGCGAAAGTGGGAACCAGAAACAGGACTGCTCTTTTGTGCTGCTACCGGCCATAGTGACTGTCCCCGCAAAAGAAGAGCCTTTCTCTTGCTCTGCAGCAAATTTTCCACCGTTCCTATCAAATTCCTTTCCTAATCATTACCATATTTTACTACAAAAATAATACGAGCACGGTCAGTTTCCTTCTCCAGCTGCGCAAGCTCTGGGCGTGGGCCTGAAGGCAGCGGGTCTATGGTGATACAAGGATCTGTGGCAAATGCCTTTGGTACTCCTAAGGGATGTGGTAGGACATTCCGGTCCTGCAGCAGTTCAGGATCCCAAAGGACAAGAACGGTTTTTGTCCAAGATTTCTGCCTTTACTCATGGCATGTTATTCCGTAAAATGACACGGGGAAAAACAGTCCTGGCAAACCAAGTGATTGTTGCTGAGGTTATAGTGGATCAGAATTATCTCAAGGACTATCAGAATCACTCTACCTCTGTATCTTTGGGAAAATTTAAATAACTAATATTCTTAATTAAAATAACCTCTTGTCTTCTCCCTCCCCCCCTCATCCTCTACTTCTACACCGAAACTCAATCAGCTTCACATGGGAATCTCAGAAAGTCCAGTGACTTTTGCCACATCAGCTGCCATCTGTGGTTTACCCACAGCAGAGAAAACAAACAAACCTCCTCGATGCACTGCTGCAAAGTAAAAGAAACGGTGTGACGAGCCCCAGTGTATTTTCTTCACTGCCATACAGTGGATTATTTTTCAGTCCCTGCCCCAGCGATGCTGCGTGGGCCCCCTCAGCCAGACCCCATCCCCAGGGAGGTGCTCAATGCCCAGGGCTGGGGCTGCCCTGGTTGTCTCCCCTCCGACTGCCCACCTCCCGGCTAGGAGGCTGGGATGGGCCCTGGCAACATGATGCCAATTTGGTAAAAACCAAGAATGTTATCCTGCTCAGCATGATAATCAAGGAAAAAAACCCCAAACCATTTTGACTGAAAAGAGCTGATCCTGTCCTTGGGCCCTAGCTGCAGGGATTGCACTGGGTGAGTGCCTGGATGCACATTTGCTGGGTCAGCTCTGGGGCTGTGGAGCCCACTCCTCCTTCATGGGCCAGACCCAGAGGCTGTTTTGGGCTTGACACACGCCGGTGGTTGTGCTCTGGCTGTGTCCTGCCTGGCATGCCATACAAAGCTCCCCCAGCCGGCTCCCGGCTGGCAGGCATCCACGCAGAGCGGTGCTACACCTCCCACAGGCTCCAGTTCCTCACACACTGGAGCTGAATTCATGTTTTACATCTTTGGCACAGCAGGGACGTGTCTGCAGTTCCCCTGACATTTATAGGACAGCCTTATCTTTAATAGCTTGTGTAGGTCTGGTTTACCAGGCCTTTAAAGCACCTCTTGTCAAGTCTAGTCTGGGCATTTGGCAGGCTTACCTCACCCTGGGAGGCAACCGGCTGCTGTGAGGACAAGACCTGCTCATAGCAATCACTTCGCCTAGCGCTGCACTCTTGGGTCACTCATGCAGGGTGGGCAACCTCGGCATGGGCCATTTTATACTTATTTAAAAGCCCAGACTGTGGTAATCAACTTGGTCACAACCTTGAGCAACCTGGTGTAGTGGGAGGTGTCCCTGCCCACGGCAGGGGGCTTGGAACTAGGTGATCTTTAAGGTCCCTTCCAACTCTAACCATTCTATGAGTCTATGATATGATTCTATGAATCCATTTTTGTGAAGGTCTCTCGGCCATCGGTGAAGACATTGCTAGTACTTAGAAATCTTCTTACACACGACCTCGGACTGTTTGAGTGGACAAGGGTAGTTTAGTTAAGCTGCAGTTCTTCGACTGATGACTGCATGGCTGTTACTGACTGTGCTGTACAAGGGGATGGGTGCAACAGCTTTGGGGTGTATGCGCGGACTGCACTACAGCCAGGAGAGTCATTACTGCATCTCCCCGAGTGCCTGGCAGTTGGGAGTGCCTTCACTTCTGCTGTGCAACACAAGACCTCATGGAGTACACTCTGCAGAAGCATGCAAGTCCCCTGGTTGAAATCTACCTCTAAAATACGTTCGTCTTAATTCTTCTAAAATGAGTTGCCCCAAACCAGCAGGCTCTTTCAAATGCGTGCTTGAAAACACAGAGCTGAGTCTCGAGCCAGCCGCATCTTTCTGCAATATTAAAGGGAGTGAGAAAGTTCTTCCTGGAGAGGAGATATGAGGTGGGTTTTGCCTTCTGGAAAATAAACCATCGTTAATATCACAGATTGTCGAACTACTGACTTCTGGTCGTGACGATCCCGGTGTAACAATAGTATTTCATCTTCAGAAAAAGATACTGAGCTGTCTGCAATCTGAAATAACCAGTATTAGAGAATTACTTACAAGGGCATACAGGAGTGTGGAGACTTGGTGGCCGGCGTTGCAGCTGTCCAGGTGCACTTACTGGGCAAGTTGGGAAGAACCCACGTGCAGTCGGCTTGGCTTTCCTGACTTCCCACGCAACTGCCATTCATGAGCAGGCACGTCTTGGTCAGCTCCTGTGTTGTGGAAATAGAGACCCACAGTCACCTGGGTGGAAAAAGGGGCGGGCAGGCACCTGGGCAATAATTGTCAAAGGCAAGAAATGACATTTGGGTGTGCAGGCAGGGTGGCCAGCCTGCATGGGGCATCCCTGCTGGCTTTTCAAAAACCCAGTTCTAACAGATGCATGAAATTGCTCTTTCAGAGTGGTATACTAGATCACGTACATGGTAAACCATAATCTGGCCATCATCTCCAGTAAATCTTCCCCTGCTCTAATGTACGTTAAAACATGCCCTCCGCTAGAAAATTTGGTGGTCTGTATTTAATTATTTGGTCAAGAGCAGTATTTTGCATCCTAGCAGTGAAGCAACTGCAGATAAGTCTGCCCAGCAATAATTTGAGAATACTTGTACGGTGGTTGCGGGCCTCAAAGGGCCAGAGGACACCTCTACTCTGGCATCCAAGTGTATTAAAAGTGAAAAAAGATAATTGATAGAAACACAACATCAGGGAAGGGCAGCAAAGGTGCTCACGGGTACTGAGCAAGCTCCACAGTAAAATAGTTTAATCAGAGGAGGATTCATCGGATTGGAAACGAGACAGGCGGCTGGTGGTGAGAGGGGGCTTTAATGCGGGGGTAACTGGAGAAGGTGACCGGGAAACACTTTTTTGTTCCTCAGCATCAAAGAATAAGGCAAAATGAAATTACCAGGAACAGCTATAGGAGCAGAGCAGGTAAAAGTGGAATCAGAAAAGGGTTAAACAAGTTTGCAAAGGTCGACTTCATTAGTGGCTTTTAAACACACTGGCCTTAATGGTACTGCGAACATGGGAATTTGCTGCGCTGGTTTCTGTCTATTGCTGGTGCATATACACAGAAAAGGCAGAGTCTGGCCGTATAGTTTATTCTTGCCATCTGCTACTGACCAACAGTAGAAACAAGGGTTACATGGAGCTTTGGTGTGACTCCCTCTGGGGTGACCCTCTCTGCAATTCATCAGCCACCCTTTTGTGCGAAGGAAACCAGCCATGTGGAGAAAAGACACATGATTTTGGTAACTGGGAGTTTCTTTTCTGGCCTGTTCAACAGAATGAATTTACCTCGATTCAGCCTTTGTTGAATAAAGGGACCTTGCAGCTCAGTAGGGTCATGGTTGGAGACTTGTGTCTTTCTTTGATTGATGATGTCCCTACCCATGGCAGGGAGGTTGGAACTAGATGATCCTTAAGGTTCCTTCCAACTTTAACCATTCTATGATTCTATGATGAAAGTTGGCATTAACCTGCTTGTTGTAGCATAGCCTGCCCTATCTTCCTACATTACTGTGGTGGTGTATTTTGCAATTAAAGCAAGTGTAATGCTCTCATTAACTTTACTGTAGCAGAAATTCTGAAGGTCCTGGTGTTGGACCTTCCTTCTACATTTAACTTCAGATTGAGAACAAAGACGTAATTTTGAAATTTGATAGAACCAAACAAGTGACACAAAGAAGAAATATCTCATTTCTAAACTCAGAGGTCTGCCTGCAGAAGGACCAGGCCTGCTGCCCCGTGGAGGGGAGGGGATGTGGGAAATCCACCCTAGCTCCTGCCCTGGGGAGGGAATTTGGGCAGCTGACAGGAGGATGCTGGAGCCAACATGCGCAGCACAGACAGCAGAGGTCAACGAGTCTGCGGAGCATCATCTTCATCCCAGGCCATAAAGCCACCACTCTGCCCCTCCTGGACGCCCGGGCTGCCTGCAGTGCCTGCAAAGCCCAGATGACTCACAACGGCCAGGCAAGCAGCCAACACGCTGTTACGGCTAGGTCCTGATTGCCTAATTGATTTGTGGCTTGACATGTGAGCCCAAGCCAAGCCTTAATTACCATTTCTGCCATCCTCCTTCTTCTCGCTTGCTCCTTTCACGCCCTTGGTGGCAGGTTCTTTGAAGCAGCTCAGCAGGACTACCTGAAGTCAGCGCCGTGCTTTCCTCACTGGCCAGGAGGATGGGGCTGCGGTTCGCTCTCTGCGTGTTGGGCTGCCCCTGAAACACAGAGATACACCACACCATTATCCTAGCCATAGCAGCGGGCTGACACGGCCCACGGCGTGTGACCGAGCTTTCTTCTCAGACAGAGGCCCTAGGGGATCTTGAAGATGGAGGTCAACAACCTCGTGTGGCTGCCTGGCCCCATGACTGAAGCCTGAAGCAGGATGGCAGGCAGGGCACACTAGGCCACTTCCACATCAGTTGCTAAGCCACATTTTTCTCCTCCGGAGACACCAACCCCAGCTCCACAAAGCAGTGAGACACCATGAGGGTGCAGGGTGGCCACGTCAAAACGTCTTGGAACCCCCCACAGCTGGTCTAACAAAAACTGTCCCGGCAAACTGTGCCTCCCGGCGCTCTTCCCTCCTACTGCCAAACCTGTTGCTTCTTGGGAGGAATTAAAGGGAAAAAAAAAAAAAAAAAAAGAGTTTATTTCCTTGCAAGCCAGGATTTGTGATGGCCTTGAGTGTATCTCTCCAAGCAAATCCTTGCTTACCTAATGAATTAACTGGGAAGGAGCAAAAGTCACTGGTGGGTAAAGAAGAGATAAGCTGCAGTGTATCAGAGGCAGTTAGCAGGCTTTCACAACAGAGGTCACCAGTTACCAACCAAAATGTTGGCAAACTAGATTTTTTTTTTTTTTTTCTGGTGATACCCATCTCCATTTTGTGGTGGCGTAGAAAAGAGAGGAGAGGCGGTGGGCTGAAATTATTAGGGCTGCTTTTGTCAGTCTTTTCTCATTTTGCCAGCGCGTGGCTCCCTGCCCCAGTGTGCGCCGGCACCGAGGGAGGCTGGCAACGGCAGCAGGGCACCACGCAAGTCCCCTCTCCCCTCCAGCCCTGCCTGCGTGGGCACTGCCTCTGCAGCTGGGTGAGTGACATTAAGCCTGGTGCCGCTGGTGTCCCCCCCTCCAGTTTGGACCCCTACTTTAGGGCAGCCACCCCAGAGCCACTGTGTGTCTCAGCTGAGCAGGTGGGGAGCCAACACCACATGCCCGGCTGTGGGTACAGCCACCTGTCAAGCCCTGGGTGAAGGTGGGCGACCTCCACAGGGCCTCAGGAGCACCCAATGTCCCTTGGGCACCTGCCTGGGATGGCAGCATCCCAGCATCTTCCCCATCACCACCAAGAAGTGCCGCAGGCCCCAGTGTCACCCCTGCCAGGAGCAGCCAATGCACCCCAAAAGCTGGGTGCTGGAGGCAGCGTGCCGTGCTGAGGTGGGTGGTGCAGGAGGACTTCATGGAAGGAAGAGCCTTACTGGCTTTCCACCTTCTGAAATAAGTTATGCTCATTGTGTTCAGTTGCCTTACCATCTGATAGAAAAAAAAAGGCAAGAATGGGGTTTTCATTTGTTCGCTCACCCAAAGTGTATACAGACATATTTCCTAGAGGCCCAGAGAACAAAGAAACGGGACCTGGCCCTTGACTAGGCCAACATCTACATTCCTCGCTGCTGGAGGATTTCTTGTGTATCTCCTCAAGGGTTGGTTAATTCCTGGCATGGTGTTGCACAGATATCCTTCCAGTTACAAATCACTCTAAAATCGCTGCATCGCTCTGCCCAGCATCTGGATTCATGGTGAAATTAAGATATGTCTAAAAGCACTGTGGTTCTGAAGGTAACCTTAAAAACCGCCTGAAGTAGGCAGCCCCAATACCATCTATGTGAGATGGCAGATGACTTGTAACAGGACCAAAGCATGGGAAGAATCAGACCTCCCCATATCTTTTGGAGGCCTTGACAGGACACCAGTGAGCCGCTCCCCTGCTGAGGTCTCAGCAGTCACATGCCACGGACACGCAGGCTGGGTGGCAAGTACGGGCAGAAAGGGGCATGGGGCCACTGTGGACAGTCTGGCTGCAGCCAAGGATAGCTGAGAGGAGCAACGCCCAGCGCAAACATCTCCCCATGCTGCCTCCAGCGCAATTTCAAGTCACCTTCTAGCACAAAGCAAAGATATGCCCTCTCTCGGTTGTCGAAACTCTTTCCTATATCCCAATACTCCTCCTAACCCCTGCCTGAAGCTTCAGCTATCATCCGATTAGCCATCAAGCACATCTGACTTATTGTAGGTGTCCTGCAACGGCCCCATTCCTCTCTTCTAAGCAGAGAAGCTTGAGACAGCACAAGGCTGGACAAAGGATAAATGGAAATATCCACTGGGAAGCAAGCCAAGAAACCAGGCATACTAACATGCAATTCTGCAGCTGCTATCACTTACGGAAAAAGTATGACAAAGGGCATAGGCTAATGTTTATAGAGCACTTTGCAGATAGGAGATTGCAATTATTAGGTTATCAGACTGCACTGATAACTTCAAAAGGAAGAAAATCAAGATGCTCATTAAGTAGACTAAGGGAAAACAAGGCAAACTCAGCAGGGCAGAAAGAGTTACCTGCAAACTTGCCCCATTCAAAGCAAAATGCCATTTTCTTGCTTTATTTCAAAGGAATGATATTGCTGTCTCTGAGCAAGACAAATGCAACATCAGTTTCACAGAATCATGGAGTGACCCAGGCTGGAAGGGGCCTCGGAAGGTCCCCAGTCCAGCCTCCTGCTCAAAGCTGGGTCAGCATTAAATTCAGACCAGGTTGCTCAGGGCTTTGTCCTCTTGGGTCTTGAAAACCTCCAAGGATGGAGACTGCACAAGCTCCACCACCCAACTGACCTTGTAGCGTAAAGCCAGAACCTCCCCAGTTTTCAGATTTGTTCAGAACTTGCTGAAAGCACAGGATCTCCCTGGATCAGAGTCAACCTTTGAGCAGGCTGAGAAGCAGAGGCTACCAGATTCCTCCTCTTCTTCTCAAGCCTCTCCACAACAACTACGTTACCCGGTTAGTAGGCACATCTCCCATGCAGCCTGCCGTTAGAAAAGCAGAGTGTTTGGTAATAGATAAGCCATACTCACCACCTTTGGTGTATCAGCCGAGTGCCTTCGCTGCGCTCTAGCCCTGAGCTTATATGTGCCGGGTGGCAGGGGACACCAATGAGCAGCAGTAAGTGCTCTGTTGAGGGACGCTGATTGGGTCCTGCCCCACACCTAATTATGCCCAGCACCTGATTGCTCTCTGAGCGTAAATGATTGGGGTATAAAAAAAGATAAGCGTTTTGTTGTTTGTTTTAATTCATACTTATCTTCAGAAGTGCTCTCATCCCATCCCCAGCAATTTTGTGATGGTTTTAGGATCTTGTTTCTGATCTGATTTCCTGTCTCATATTTAACCTGCTGCTTAAAGCCGGCTCGTCTGCGTCAGCATGTGCCTTGCTGAATTAGGCAAAAGCAGTGACAGAAATGACATGTTACATTAGGAGCTGTCTGATATGGACTCTCTGTGTCCTCTGGGCCCATTAGTCTCCACATCGCCTCCAGACCTAAACCTCTTTCTCTTTCTCATTCTAGCTCCTGCTCCTTATGCGACTGTTTTACTATTAAATCAGCCGAGAGCAGCGAACGGCTTCTGCTCCGCAGTGATTCCCAAAGGCTGGCTGGGCGATTAGGAAATTATCTGGGTGCAGACTTACTGGAAGATGAAAAGGCCACGGGAATTTCACTCCCTCCTTTCCCCGCTCCTTCCCGCAGCTGGGCCAGTGCACAGAGACGCCTGGTCCAGGCTGGGGCCAAAACACAGTCACAAAGGAAACTGCACCGTTATTCAGATAATCAGGTGGGAATAAGGTTTATTGGAACGCTTATTTCGGAATTAAACCTTTCAAAGACACGACTGTTGTAGGCATTAGCACAGGAATGACATTACCTTTGGTCTTTTTGCAATAGATGAACTCTCTGGAAAACATTGCCAGAGGTAATCCTTTGTAGAAAAATCTTGTGGGCTATCTGATGTGACGCAGAGCATGCGAGTCTCTCATAAAGAGGCTGCAAATAACCCTAACCCCGGCAGGAATTGTGTTTTCTGGGCATTGCAGTTACAGAATAACCCGGTCACCCCTTCCTGGCTACCTCCTGAAGCAGCACCGGCTCCAAGTGTAGTCGTATTAAAAAATAAGATTCTTCCCTTCTGTGGCCGAACTGCAAGAAACGGTGATCTTTTCAACCTAAAATGAAACAGAGGCTTGGATGGGCATCTGGAAGGACAGAAGATCATTTTGAAATAAAACACTTGGTTTAGAGAATTTCTTTTTAATGAAACATTTTCTTTAAAAAAAGGTCTAAATGGCAAGTTTGGGCACTTGCCCCCTTTTTTGGGCAAGGTAAAAGCTACATCTGATCAGAACGCTCAAGTAATTGGCCCCTCAGCACCACCATCCCTGAGCTGCTATGGGGTCTGGCGCTGCTCAGCATCACCAGTCGTGCAGGCACGCACGCAGCTGGATTTGCCCCCGGCAGGCTTTTTTATATGGGTTTTCCTGCTTTGCCTGTGCCTGGGTTAGGAGCAGAGGAGGAGCTGGTTGGCGGGGGCTGGCTGGGGCCTGCACTGCCACCCTCGTGGTGCTTCCACTCCACAGACACCCCAAGCACTTCACAGCCCCTGCACATAACAAAAATGTGGCCTGTGGGTACAGCACAGGAAGGACATGGACCTGTCGGAGCAGGTCCAGAGGAGGGCCACAAAGATGATGAGAGGGCTGGAGCACCTCTCCTATGGAGACAGGCTGAGAGAGTTGGGGTTGTTCAGCCTGGAGAAGAGAAGGCTCCGGGGAGATCTTAGAGCGGTCTCCCAGTACCTGAAGGGGGCCTACAGGAGAGACGGGGAGGGACTCCTTATCAGGGAGTGTAGTGATAGGACGAGGGGAAATGGTTTCAAGCTGAAAGAGGGGAGATTTAGATTGGATATCAGGAAGAAATTCTTTACTGTGGGGGCGGTGAGACGCTGGAACAGGTTGCCCAGGGAAGCTGTGGATGCCCCTTTCCTGGAAGTGTTCAAGGCCAGGCTGGATGGGGCTTTGAGCAGCCTGGTCTATTGGGAGGTGTCCCTGCCCATGGCAGGGGATTGGAACTAGATCATCTTTAAGGTCCCTTCCAACACAAACCATTCTATGATTCTAACCTTACCTTGCTGCTCTGCTGTGCTGGTGTTTAAGAGTTACTAAATTGAAAAAACACATCGCATAGTTGCTTATTCCCCAGCAGGCTCGCACCGCCCTGTCCTTTATCTGAATGGTTACCTTGCAGCTTTTCCCCTGCAGGATCCCGCTGATGAACCGGCAGCGTCCTCGGGCCAGGAAGCAACAACCGGAGAGAACCGGTCAACCAGCCATAAAAAAGAGAGGGAGGCACAGGGAGTGAGGGAGGCGGCGGGGAGCACCGGGGTGGCTCCTGGCTCTCACAAGAAGGTGTGAGGGGAGAGTTTGTGCCCGTGCACGGGGAAGGACCTCTGCTTTTCAAGCATCATCGAAAAGACTCTTTGCAGAGGTGGTTTCATAGTACTCATCTTGGTGGGGTTGAAAGGGACACAGCACTCAGGTTTTACTTCTGGGATCTTGGGAGATCTTTTGTGACCACAAAGCCACCTCCCTGGTGATTTTTTTCTCCCAGAGGAGACAACCAAGTTTTAAAATGTTCCTGATTCTGCTGTACCAAGAGGGAAGAAATCCATGTTTTTCCCTCACATATAATTTAATAATCAAAATGTCTTCATCAAAGCAGTTGAAGCTTGATAGGTAGGGCTTGATAGCCCTTGATAGCCCTAAGCTTGATAGGTAGGTTGGTAGGGCTTGATAGGATGTCTGGAGAAGAAGGGTTAGCAATGTTCTGGGAAGGCCCAGCAGATAATTCAGGGCAGAATGGGCTTTCCTTGGCTCTTGGCTTATCTTTGGCCATCAGAGAAAGACATTTTGCTGTGAGGAAATGGGGTCAAAACTGCTACTTGTCAAGCTGAGTGGGGCTGTGAGTTGGAATACCGGTAATGATACCCACTATCTAAATTACACAGGTAAAACGGGAAAAAGGCAGGATGTTACTTGCCGTTAAACATATTTTTCACCTGTTCAACACACTTGGTGTAAAAGCCTTATTTTAGTGCAAAACTATTCCAGCCAAAACATGACATGTGCCATCTGTCCAAAATATGGATTTTATGAAGCCCTCCCCCCCATAATTTAAGCCTTACCAAAAACAGGTAAGAATTTAATTGCCTGTGGCTAGACCCCACTGCCACTTCTGAGCAGCGCCGCATTTCATGCCTAGCCTCCCCTCGGCAGGGACCTGTGTTACAGTGCGAGACACTCGGTGTAAGGTGTGCTAGCCCAGCCGGTCACAATCCAAGGCAAAAAATGGGTTAGAAAACTTATTTTTTTGTTACTGCGTTGAGGCAGCCATTCACACCCACCTGTTTCAGGAGAGGTCAGCACTTGCTTGTACAACCCACGGGTGTTTTCAATGCAGCTGATGTGTCCCCTTCACCGGTCATTCTACTGCTGGTGGCTGCAGGGACAGCTATGCTCCAGAGACAGGTGGGGGGAAAGAAGACCTGCTGGCTTTCCTTAGGAGGACACTGGAAGGAACCCAAGGCACGAGAAGCTCCAAACGTGCTGGGTTTTTCACTCTTTGCAGGTCAGACCCGCTGTCTTTGCCCCATGGAGCTGATCAGCGCATTCCCATATCCTGATGGGTCCCAAAGGCAGTGGTCTCTCTGTGAATCAGCACGTTGCCTTCACTCCAGTTTACCTGAGGACATGAAGTATTTGTTACGTACCGCACTATGAAGGGAACACAGGGAGAGTCAGTGCATGTAGGCCACTCACCTCATTTGTTTGGGCACTCGAATCCGGCTGGTTACCACTGGAGGATCCAACGACTTTTCAAAGCCTGAGATTTGTCAGGTGTGAAAGGAGGAGGTGTGTTTGTTTGAAGCAGCTATGGCGTATTTACAGCTGTCAAAAGACTAGCGCAACCTGCAGAGTGAACAGCACTTGGCTTTTCCCCTAAAAAGGAGTAGATATTTTCTTAAGCCTAAGGCAGGGGTGGTGGCAGGTGAGTTGGCCGTTCTTACAGCCACACCACGGGTCGGGTCCTGCAGGCTCTCCCCTCGCTTACTGTCCCCCAGCATTACAGCCCCTGGGTGATTCTGGTGTTTGGCACCAAACAAAGCAGTGGTGGGACACGGCCATGACACGTGGCTCTCCTCCAACCCTGGGGAAGGCTCAGGGCTGCTCCTGCTCTGCAGGAGCCACTGTTACATGTAGCAGCCAACCCTTGCATCCTGCCCACCCCCCTTCCAGCCATCCCTGTTGTGCGCTGCCCTCCCCATTACGGACACCTAGAAAAACAAAGCAGGAAACTGATTTCACTGCCGAGGTCATACGGCGTGGGGGGAAAGCTGCACTTTGGCTGGATGTGGTCTGCAACAGTTCACTGCGCGGAGCTGGGGCAGCTGTGAGGCCAAGCCAGGGCCCTGCAGGCGAGGCTGCAAGGCTGGGCATGGGCACGGCTGCAGCACAGCTTAGGCAGGGACCGAGGGAGGGGCCCGGGCTCTGTGGGACCCCTACGCACACAGAACATCCCTGCTGTGTTCGTTTAACCCCACAGCAAGCGGGGCCAGAGCCGTGGTGCAGGCCGGGCTCCTTGTGCCCTGGCAGGGGCTGTGCACAGCCACTTCCCACTCCTCAGCTCTGCTTCCCATAAGCCCCTATAGATAAAGAACGCCTTCAGGAATATTTCACGAGCAAAGCTCAAACACGTCTGCCTTTACCTTGCAATGGCAAAAGGTAGCGGCACTTCCCTCAGCAACACTTTTTTTTTTTCCCCAAAGGGAATTTATTGCTTTTGTAAGGTAGCTTTCTGGACTGAAGTCCTCCGTTTATCTCCAGAGCCAGTACAGCAGATTGCACCCAGTAATTTTCCCTGCGTCGGTGACCCGTGAGAAGGGGCACTTCCGCGGCTGGGGACAGTTCAGTGCTAGCGGTGCCGTTAGGCAGTGCCTCCGCCGCCGGGAAAGGTCTTGCCTCCTTCTGCAAAAATGGGCTCTGCGCTGCGGGACACGCCGAGGAGCCCTGCCTGTTTCTCTCAATAGCTGCACTGGCTAACACCACCCCCGATCTACCTCGCTAGGGTATTTTTTAACGGGTTGAGTTCCCTGTTGGGGAGGGGAGCAGGGGCCAGGGCTGGGGCAGGCATGCCTTTAGCCTGCTGGCAGGTGGAACTTGATCCTGCACGGCTGCCTGACGCTCTCTGTGCCTGCTTAGCCTTTGGCCTTACTGCCGAAACGTTCTTTCCTTGCAGGGGTGAGCCTGGGAGTGACACCTCTGTGTATCAGACCGCAATATCAGGATCCTTTGCAAAAACATAAAGGTAAGGCAATGATCCTCAAGGCTGCCAGCAACGACAGCATTTCAACTATCACATGAAAATGATGTGTAAGGTAAAGAAAGTTTAGCGTGTCATTTGCCTGCTGTGTTAGTCACCCCGTGCTGCTGGAGAGCACATTGGATCAGGAGCAGGAAGATAAAGCTGAGGACAGTACACTGTGCGTGTGAGGAGGTAGATGAACCATGCCCCTGTAAGAAAACCTGGCATGCAGGCGAGTGAGCCAGCAAGGGGTTCATGCCACACACCCGTGGGACTGGCCCCGGCACCTGAGACAGGCAGAGAAAGCCCCACTGCACCTCTCCACCCACCGGCTATTCCCTGTGTCTCTGTGAGATGGAACAACATCCCGCTGAGACTGTCCAACAGGGTCCTAAGCTATTTGGATAGGGCTGAACAAGGACTGACTGCCTAAGGAAACAGGGACCAAAAAAACAAGGGATGAGGGTTTTATTCGCTTGCCTAGCAGATATAAACCACCTTCATTGCAGTTTACTCGAGCAATCGACCAAGACACCAAGCATCAGCACAACTACATGTCTCTCAAATAATACAGCCAGCCTCCTCTGTTTCTCCCACCTGCTCTTTATCCATAGAGCACCACACCCATGCACCTCACTTGAATTCATACACCTTTTAATATTATAGCTTCACCGTAATTCCCAAAAGGCATTGCCTTCTCCCAGAAACAGGCTAGCCCCTACCCCTCGCATTTATTCAGAAATACTGATCCAATCGACCGCACAGGCATCTGTTGCTGTAGGAGCTTCACCAGTGGCATCTGAGCCCTAGATCTACATCCTTCTTTTCCTGCCCTGTACAGAAACACCAGGATTGTACTAAAGCCAGCCACGAGAAGCAGACGGTGGGGCTGGCTCACCCACAGCTCTCTGGAGGCACAAGAAAAGAACAGCAGAGCATTGCGGTCCACACATTGAGAGTGAGAGGTCTTCTGCAGCTGATAGAAATTTCTCACAGCCTACAGTCCAATCCGCTTTCGACTTGAACTGCCATTAAAAAGCCCAGAGTCATTCTGCAATCAAACAGCTTTTATTGAACTCTTTATATTGTACATTTGTGAACATTTGTGCAATAAACACAGCACATACATAGTATTGATTTTTCCCAGCTTCTTAAAGCATAAGAAGTCTTCCCTTTGTCACAGTAGCATGTTGCCGCTATGCAGTAAGAAAGTGTTGGATGGCAGTGGCAATGCCAGGTGACCCCTGACAGTGAGCATGTTGTGTGAAATTCGTAACAGCAAGCAGATGTTTTCAGAAACCATTTAGCGACTACCCTGGTGGGCAGATGAGACTGGTCTGGCTGCTTAGATGAACCTCAGCTAGACAGAGTTCAAGTCAGCCACAGCTCATGGAAGAAGTGGGAAGTAGTAGGGGATGCAATGACTTCAAAATGATCCTTAAGTCATCACCTGATAATTGCTTGCAAAATATTATACAGATTTTACTGGATAATTGTCTTCAGGTGAGAAAATAAAGTTGCCCAGAGAAGCTGTGGATGCCCCATCCCTGGAAGTGTTCAAGGCCAGGCTGGATGGGGCTTTGAGCAGCCTGGTCTAGTGGGAATGCCCATGGCAGGGGGGCTGGAACTAGATGATCTTTAAGGTCCCTGTGACCCAAACCACTCTGATTTTTGCAGAGACAACATTACACCAAAAGGACTGATATTCTCTTACAGTGACAAACAAATACAGCACAAATTCTTGATAAAAATATCCATGTGCAAAATAGTTTCCAGGCTTAGTCAGCACTTGCATAACCAGCACAGGTAAACAGAAGATGCAAGGCACCCACTTCGGGGAAAAAAAAAAAAAAAAAAAAATACAGTTCTGTTCAAGCTCTGGACTTGAATTTCAGGGTAAAGACCAAACGAACAAACTGCAATGTCTTCCTTGGCCCTCAGAGTATTTGAAACAAAGAGATAAGCCCAGCGTTAATCCAGCCCTACTGCTACAAACCAGGCCCAGGATAGTAACAACATTCTCACATAGGCAAAAAAGCATCACGCTCAAGCTTTTACATCAGAGAAACTTCTCTGTCCCCTTCTCTTTGCTGCCTTCATCCCTACTACAGGGAAGAGCTCTGGAAAGTTTTTCAGTCATTTAGCAACTCCATCTATTTCACCAATTCCTCTGGTCAAACAGGGTTGCTACTGTCTGTAAGAGTGGCTGGTGGCCACCATTCTCTCCTTGCACCAGCGTAGAAGAGGAGACAGCTCCTGCTCTTTGAACAAACTGCACAAGCAGAGCAGCGCAGGTGGATTTCTTTGATACTTTGGCTTACTTTCATTGCTTTAGACTCACATTCCTTCTTCCCTACCAGCTCTAACCACCCCTTCTTTCTTAGTCAGCAATACTACCTGATTTCGTGACCCTACAGAGATTAATCTATGAACAGTAAACTAAAAAAAGCAAATTAAAATCTTTACACTGTTCTGTGTCACAGGTAAAGCTATGCATTAATCTTCTGCTGCCCCAACTGTAACTTCCCTCCTATACTGCAGTTCTGAAAAGCAACTTTGGGGATCTCATTCTACCCTCCTCATATTTCTTGCTGAATTCAGTTAGGCTGGGACATGGAGCTTTTACAGGCACAAAAAGAAAAGGAGAAAATCCCAAATACTTAAGCAACCCCTCCCTGCCACCATCAGTGACACAGACGCCTCTGAGCACACACTTCCAAAACGTACAGCAAATTCCGCTGCCACAGGAAGGCCAGCAAGGTAGAAAGAAATCCATATACAGGAGGTAGTAAATGCGATTTTTTAAATAACCCCTTTTCTCTTAGCTGACTCGCAACTCCCTTCAGCTTGTTTTTTAAAAAAAAAAAAACAAAAACAAAACCACAAACACAAACAACTTTGCTATCCTATCAGCAATAGCCCCAGCCTAAGTAGTATTTTTCTACTTCAGTGGAAAGAGAGACAAGCTAAGAGAAGTGTCCCTCTTACTGATCGAAAACTTCATTCTTGGCAAAAGGCCAGTCAGAAGATGATTACATTGGTCTTTATGAAGATGAAGAACAGCTACTTTTCTCCTGTAACCACAGGGTGATTCCACTCATCGTTCCCACTTACAGCAGCCGGTAGCCTGAGCACAGCTGTGTATGGATGGGGCTGCGAGTGACAACCTCTGCCACGGCTATGCAAGTCAAACACTACTGAAGAATCCAGAGGTACAGCAGCAGTGAATAGCTGTATCTGCACACACCTACTTCACGTTACTCGTGTACTCTTGACAGTACCAGCCCAGACCATGTTTGCCACTTACTTCCAAGCTTGGCTACAGTGAATTTGATTAATAGTAGGGTTTTTCTCCTGGAATAAGGCACTACAGTGTAGGAGCACTTGAACAGGACTTGAAAGAGTTTACAGCTCTCGACAGATTACCTTTGGCTCTTCTAAAACAGGTATAAAAAGCAGCACTTTAAGATGAATAAGAGGGTGTGAAGCTGAAGCAAAAGGTACTAGATAAAACAGTGTGATTTTCAAAAACCTTTAGGCAAGAAGCTTGATCTTACGTTTTTATCTTTTCAATTGTGCTTACAATTGGGAAGAAAAAAGAAAAGTCTGCCTTTGCAGTGAAAGCTGGTACACTGTGCAAAACAAAGGCATTAGTTTATGTTTATCACTTCATTGTCAGGCTTCCACTCAAGTCAGTTTTTCCTCAGAGCAGCTGGTTGAATCAAGCCTCAAATCTAGTCCTCCAGATTTCCTCCTGTTTTACACTGATGTCACCGAAAGGGAAATTCCCCTTTTTTACTCTCCATGCCCCAGATCTGTTTTTGTCTCCACACAGGTATTGTCTAACTTAACACCCTTGCACAAAAAAAAAAAAACCAAACAAATAGTCCAAAACTTTCCAGAGCTCTCTTGGGCCCATGCTTCAGTAACTCTTTATTGAAATATATGAATTATATGAATCTGAAACAGTGTTTTGGAAAGCCAGACTTCAGACGTAACAAGTAAGGAATATACCAGTTAATTTAGGCAATATTTTTTACACATATATATCGGTAAAAAAATAAATTGTCTTGATAAGAAATATGTCTAACCTGATTAAGAAACAAGTACTCAGAACCCGTGCAATACCGCAAAATGCACTGGCTGTATAGCTAACACCAGGATAGATAACTGCTTATTTTCAGAACTTAAAAAAAACCAAAACAACACCCTAAGGACAGACAATTATACCTACGAAATAAACCTGATTCTTTGTTAGAGATTGCAAAATGTTGTTGAAGAGGCTCCACATTGCTACTTGACGTTAATTGGACTTTCTTTCCCGTTCTCGTGCAGTCACAAAGTTAAGCAGGTCGATGGCTGTAACGATGCCGAACACCATTTGCCGCTTACTGGAGGAACCATCAGTGTGATCTACACAGAAGCAAAGAGGAAATTCTGGCTTTAGGAGGCACAAAAACACACCATCCCACTTGGTTTTCATGGCACTGTTTGTAAAGGCAGGTGGCCAAGCCAACCCAGCTCCGCCTGTCAGGGCCTGTTGGTGGAGCTGGTTATCACTGATGACCCTTGTACATCAAGGGAGAACCCAAAAGTCATCTTGACTGACAGTCACACAGGAAGTGGCATGGATTTTAATTTCAGAAAGGCTCCTCGACAAAAGGGATTTAGAAATGGAAACATTATGGAAGGAAGGGTAAGAATCCATCAGATTTATTCTTGACACGAAAATTCAAACCAAGTCCTCTGTTATAAAACATATTTCCCTCATACGTTAGCTTCTGTAGCTCTACTTGAAACAGCTGCAAACAGCTATTATCCCACCAGAACCTGGGGCCACTAGAGGACATGTGACTACCATCTTCCTACACCACTGTCAAATACAAAATTAGTATAAAAATCACAATACAACATTTTCCCACTTATATCCAAAAAACTTATTAACCATCTAATCATTGCCACATTGAGAGTGCAGGTTCAAGTGATTTTTCATCATGAGCATAAGCTTTTGACCTGGGAACCAAGCGGCCAAGTGGCCTCTGGCCCTGTATCTGTGGTCCAAGTTTTCTGTTCCTAAAGTCTGGCTGTATTGAGATGTTTAACCCACTTATATAAGCAGTTTGTTCAGCCAGCTGGATTTTCCTGGCCTTTCTATTTACTCAATCTTTGTTCCATTGCGAGCTTCCACTGAGATTCTAATTTGATAAATAGTTAGCACAGAGACAAGAGTACATCCTTACGGAGATTATCATGAACAAGCACAAATTTCATTGCTATTCTTCATTTCCAGTCATAATTGAGATACCTGCCAGATAAACCTATCTGGTGAGTCTTAATATTGTTTTTAGTCTAGTTCCTCAGTGTTTATAATTTTGCAAGTTGCCTGCTATAAGGAAGATAAAACAGGAAAAAATACTATTCATATATAACAGTGACATACTCTAGCTTTGAAGATTTATTTCGCCATTTCCAGTTCATAAAGAAGGCAGCGTAAAGACTTTTGAGAAGGATGAAGAAAAGTAGAGTTTGGAGGAAAAACATCAGGTGAAGGGGAGTAAGTTAGTTTAAACAAAATAAACAGGAAAAAAGAAATATTAAGCTGTCTTGAGGCAGTTATGTCAGTGTTGACATCTAGATCTTATTAAGATCTTACTAAACTTTATGAAGTTATACTAAAGGTTTCGCTTTATCAAGGCTAAAAAATTGAAGTGTAGTTAACCTGGGATGCTCCCTGTGATGGAACTGCTGGGACTTGTATGTCAGGAATAGGAAGAAGCAAAAATCAGTTGTAGTGCAGGAGCTTATTCCTTGGGTTACTGCTACTAACAAAGCCACTGTCCAGTGAACTAGACTCAGGCATTCAGTTCTGAGCAGTAACTTGCTCCAAAAGCAGGTACATTACAGTATGTAGGGTTATTAATGGATTTAACATTTATTCCACAAGAATTACAGCGCTAGTGTCTTACTAAGTGTTAGTAGCACGTAGTTACATACACAGAGAGGATTTGGCTTCTTCAGAACTTGTTTACGCACTCACGCTTGTACTTGCTTCCTGTTACCACTCAAAGATTATCTCTTATGAGGCACAGTACATCATACTCACATTGAATTTGTTCATGAACCACTAGAGCAAAGTGGTCTATTTCCAGGATATGAGAGAGTTTCCCCAAGTTGTCTTTCAGGTTTATCTGAGGAGAGAGTTACAAACTTAAATAAAACAAGTCCTTTACATGTTTAGTGGTCGATAATACTGCACGAGGTATACAGGGATTAAAAACAATACGTCAGCATTTATACGCTGCTCTCCATGTGAAGTATTGTACAACACTAACAAATCAAAGCAAACATAAAAGATCGGTTTTCTTTGTTTCTAATTTAAAAAAGAACAAAAAAGTGAAGCACTATATGAAGCTATTAATTCTGATTCTGTAAACACAATGAATATACTGAATATCTGAAAAATGTTAATGATAGAAGGTCAAGTGTTCCATGTGTCTAACAAAAGAAGTTACCATAAAACTCATTATACTTGGTGATTTTACTCCAGCAAGACTGGGAAAAAGTGAATCAATCTGGCTGCAAATCATTGTGGAAGTGAGTATGATCTGCAAAGGCAGCAGGTGAAGAGAAAAGCCTGAACAAGCCAAAAACAAAACCAAGGGTGAAGATTGCTAGCTAACACTATATTCGGGTGCAAATCAAGGAACTGAGAATTCAGAATTCATTTTTAGTGAAGTTCAACTTTGCTAAGACCAAACAAGAAAGCACCCTGTGTTGACTGCAGAAACAATACAGATCCTTCTGAAACACTTAGCTGATCACTTGCTGGACCCATTTTAAAGAATGAATAAAACTGTTCTTCCTACATGCTTTAACATATTAAGCAGCAGCAGGTCTATGACCCAGGTGACACTCTCCAGGTAACAGCAGCACCCACCATCTGATATACTTTCATTAAAGGGGATTAAAAGCGATTTATGGCAAAGAAAAGCCTTGCACTGCAAATTAAAAAAGCCTTTATCCTGCAGTGAGCTCAGCTTGTGGCTGGGGAATAAACATGTGGAACTAATATCTGACTCCACAAGAATGGCCCTCCTCTCCACTAACACACAGCACTTGTTTGGACTAGCAAATTATCCTACAACTAGTGTTTCAAGGCCCTCGAGTGCTATCCTACTAGAGAATTTAAAAGAAAAAAGCTATAACCATTACTCTTCCATTCCAAGAGATCACCACAAAATAATTGCAGTGATCATACCAAAGAAAGCTTCCTGTGTTGATAAAAGATAGCTTTGCCTTGGTAGTCACAGGCTAAATTGACCTCTTATTGATGCACATTGTAGTATGGATCCTAACTGTAGGATATTCCAAGTCATTTCAGTAACACAGATGATCCGTTTTCTCAATTTCCCCATTAAACAAGCCAAATAAGCTTGACTGAAGTGGCAAGAAGAGCAAAATCCACAATACCTCTGAGGTTATGTGCATTTAACCATGTTTCTCCATTAACTTATCAATTCAAATGGAAAATAACCAATGAATGATGCTTTGAGTTAGCACGTTAGCAATACCACCACTTTTGTGTCACTCCCCTTCCATCCTCCACCAAGAAAAGGCCAGAACTAAAGAGAAAAGAAACGGTTAAGCTCTTCTTTACTGAAGAAGCATGAGAAACTTCAAGCTGCCCATGGAAAAAAGCCACAACCTCAGAAGCGCAGAGAATTGGCTACTACAGCTAACACCAGTGTAGCTACAGAAATGATTGCACACAACCAGCCCAGAAACTCTTAAGGTGTCCAAGTGAGGGAGAACATGAACTAAGCAGTTTTGTTACGCACCACATTTCCACCTGATGCTTGATTATCTGTCTGGGAAGGAAAAGATATATTTACATTTGTCCATAAAGAACTAGCATCCTTTCTCAATCTCAGGGACTTGGTAGTTTGTAGACTGAACGGAAGCATTACACATACTTCCAGAATAGAGCACCTCATCTACTATGAGACAGTGTTGAAACTAAAAGCCTGGTAAAAACTATGTCAAGCATTCCATGTTAAAAAACAAAATCCTTTTCCTGCAAGAGAAAAGCAACAGCAACAGTACTTATATATTTTAGAAGAGCACCTATACAGCTCGGAAGCTGTGGTATCTTGGCACACCACATTGGATGGACAGGTGAAACTGGCTAACATCAAAATTCACCTATCTTAACAACATCAGCTTTGAGCAGCCATCCCCCTGTTTCAGCAAGGCATCTGATACAAAATGTAAAAGGTTGCTTGGTTTTAGGCAATACAGAAATTATTTGTAAGAGCTGTTTCAACATTTCCCTGTCTCTTCCTCTGGATAGTTACATTGCCCAGGTTTGTGATGGAGTTTTTGGGGAAGGAGGAAAGGACAAGCACGCTAAAAGAAAGCCTGTTAAAGTAATGGAACAGCACAATATAGAGCCACAACACAAACCTGGGAACTACTGAGTGACCTAGGACAGGGTTTAGAGCACGTCTGTGCTCAGTGACAGCTGCTCTGCATGGTCCCAGGTAAACCTTACCCAGCCTGATGCCATTGTTGTCTTAGGACACCCACAATAGTACTTTAAACCAGAGAACAAGGAACTGTAGAATATACCTGCTTACCTGTTTAAATTGCTTGTAGATTACTTTGCTGACTTCATCAGAAGGCTGAACTTTTCCAGCAAGCAGTGAAGAAAGCATGTTACCCAGGGTAACCATGCCTAAAATCACTCTGGGAAAGGAGAGAGAGAGAAGATAGGGCTAAACAACATAAAAGCTTCAGGTGTTCTGTAGAAAAAAAGCGTACACTCTCAGCCAGCCAGGAGAAGTCAGTTGAACTGCTTCATGGTATAAAGCAACATTATTGACAGTATACTTGAATTCTTTGCCTCTGCAGGAGACAGAGTCCAGTTCTCAAATTCTGGAGACTCACACAGAAGTCAGCAGGTGCTGTGGGTGCCTGGCCCTCCTGAGCTCTTTGTACCTCTAGTTCTTGCAACTGGAGACCTTGCAATCTGAGAGCACTTTTCAAAAACACAACTTCATTATTTTACACCCTCATCTGTTCTTTTGAAAGGAGTGATGAGGCCAGAGACATACTCACTTCAATTCTGCTTATTCCCCTTCTCCCTGCAATGATCTTGCAAGGACCTGCAACAATTAATCCCTTGAGTTAGCAAGGTTAGTAAATGGAGAGTAACTGAGCGACTCATTATTCAGCCTGTCCTATATGAGACTTGCAGGGCAATAAGGCGTACCAGCTTGCTGCGGACACCCTGGTTTACAGGGGTCACTTCAACATTGCGCTATAGTGCAATGCTCTGAAGAAACCGGGTAAAAGCTGTGGTGGAGATCCATAGGTTTAGGGTTGTTTGTTTTAAATATGAATTTTTGCTTTGTCAAGTTAAACAGTTATTATAAAAAATAATGAAGTTATCCTGCAGAGACACACTGAGTAAATATATCATAATAATCCTTAGAAGCTTATTATGTGAAGCACAGGACAGTCCTGGCATGACAGCGTATGTCACGGTTTAACTAGAATCATGCCAAATAGAACCATGCAGCCACTCGCTCACACCTCTCCCCTCCCCCCCTCCAAGAAGGGTGGGGAGAAGAGGGGGAAAAAAAGGAGGGGAGAGGGAGAAAAATAAGCTTGTGGGTTGAGACAAAGACAGTTTAATAGAAATAACAGAGAGGGAAAGATAACAATAATAACAATAACACAGGTCACTCTCACTGCTCAGTGAATTGCCACCATCTCAAGCAGTGATTGCGGATTACTGCCCCCGGCTAATCCACATTTATATACTAAGCATAATATCTAGGGTATGGGATATTTCATTGGCCATTCCGTTGCTCTGTTTATGCTTCTATGGGAAGCCGAAAAAAGTCCTTGAATAGCGTAAACATCATTTAGCAACAACTGTTATTGACATTCCTTTCACAGCAATCACTAGAAAGAAAATTCACTTTTTCCCAGCTGAAACCAGAACAGAATATTAAGTCCAGCATTTGCGTGTTTAAGGTAATATTTCTGAACTGTGTTACTATAACTGAAGAAAGATGAGTGAAAGGATTTTATACTTCTGGTAAGTATTTAAAGACATCCCTTGGGACCTGGTAAGGCAAGTGATACATATGGATGAATAGTGATATATGTGGACATACCCAGATTCATCAACAACTGGTACCTGGTCGAATCCCTTCTCCCGGAGAATTTCAACAGTCTTTGCACAGGTAACAGTTGGAAGCACAGTCAGAGGGGCAGAGAGTTTGAGTTCCTGAACACTGATGTTCCACCACCTGGGGACGAAATAAAAACCAAGCCTGTGCAAGTCTTCTGGGAAGAACAGAACCGGTTGTTCATGTACAGTGGCCTTCAACACTACAGGAATGTAAGAAGGCTACAAGAAAAAGTCAGGATTCAGCCAAAGTCAGTAAAGCTTCAAGGCTTTCAAGTTTTCTCCCCTATATCAGAAAGTCACTGAAGTGTGAGAAGGCTTTAAGGCCGAAACTCTTTTCCTCATTTCATCTACTTTCTAGAATTACAGATAGTGGAGAGTACTAATCTCCCAGGTTCCATTATTTGTATCTTACACAGAAAATTTTGTGCTCCTACTCAAAGAGCTAGCCATATTTACAGTCATTATAGGTAGCAATTTAGGGAAGATCCCCCTCCACCTATGTAGGCTTGCAGTGCTTTGCACTCAAGAACTCTGATCTTGAAAGGGTTCTCTGTATACTACCTTTCCATTTCAGAGACAACTCTTTTCATTGAAAAAATACATAAAATCATTAAGTACCATTTTCTTCTGCTGCCATGCAACTCAAAGAAATCAACTAGTTTAAGCAGATTTAATTAATAGCTGCAATTATACATCAACACAATAGCATGAAAGATTAGCTAAATCCAAGGAAGTAATGTAAACTGAAATGAGCTTTAAATTAGCAACTGCCATAAAGTCGATTGAATAGACTCAAGAAAATCCAAATGGATCTGACATGTTTACCAAGGCTTTTTGACAAGGTCGTCTTCTTTCATGAACCCTTTCTGAAACATCCATTTGTCACTCAAGAACTTGGACCTGAAAGCATTGGGAAGTGAAAAGCTCATTACCAGCCTGAACATCTCACAGCAAACCTAATAGAACACAAAGGCAACTGTTTACAGATTGCTACCACTAAAAACTAAAGAGTAATTGAAAATATACTGCGGTTTGCCACCCAAGCTTACCAGCCATGGACATTGAGAAGAAACACTCATAGTAAGAAAAAGGAATCCCATAGGAAACTAAGTCTCATCTACGTCAGTCCCTTGCAATACAATAGAGATACAGCTTGGAAAGGAAAAGTGCCAACCTGTACTCAGGCAAGGCCTGCCTGCAGTTTCTAGTCATCTAGCATTGTGTTGGATGCAAGGGAAGTCGGGAAACATGGCTAAAAACATCATGTTTTGGGATATATTTCAATGCAGTAGGAGAGAAACAACTTCTTAGCACAGCTCAAAGCCCTCACACTTCCAGCTGTAAACTCACCCCAATACTGGCTACTGCTACAGTAGCACTGTGTTCTGCTGTGGACACCAGCAGAGAGAGGGGACAGCCTTACAGTGACCCTTCCAGGAATGGGATAATAGCAATCGTCCCCAATAAATAAAGCAGGGAAAGTAAGTCTTTTCCTGTGAAAGATGCTAACCAGTGATGGTTATGTACTGAAGTCAGACACACAGAGAAGCTTAGCTTTCAGAGTGCTAAGCAACTTTCTACTCCATGTCAGAGCCTTTCTAGATACCTCAGAAGTTGTGCCCCAAACACATTCCTTGCTTTGGTAACTGGGTGCTATAAGAAATATGTATCCAACTTGCCACTGCAGTAAGGAGGTCTGAGGGGCTGCCTCATCCTTTTCCCAAACAGAAAACAGGTTCTTACATGTAGTTCCGGATAGAGTCAGGGAGGATAACAACACAGCGCTGACCTTCCTTCAGCTCTTTGGCTGCCTTCACAGCTACAGACATGGCACTGCCTGAGCTGCCACCTGCCAAAACACAGATCAGGGACAAAACTGACAAATCAGAAGTGAAATGAGAAAGAATGGGAGAGAGGAGGGAAGAAAGTAGAGGAACCCAGGGTGAGGAGCTTCTGAAGTAGAAGAAGGTCTCCCTGACCTGCACAAGGCTTCGCCTCCCACATATTATTCAGAAAAACTCAAAGGAGTCACATCTGCTCTTACCACACAGCAGTCCTTCCTCTCGGATCAGCATGCGCGCAAAAGCAAACGACTCCTCGTCATTGCTCTTGTACCACTGGTCCACTGTCTGGGAAGGGGCAGGAAGACAGAAACAAGGGTTGATTTAAATGAGGAGGGCTAGGGGAGTGACACAACTACTGTGAATTCAACCCATGCTCTTGGAGGTAACAGCTGCCCCACTGAGTCATCTGCCTGGGCTTCCATCCTCCAAATGCCAAGTATTTTGTGGGGTTTTTTGCCAAGGTAAAGACTACCACATTAACACAATAGACTCCTTATTGAAACCTCACTATGAGAACAGGCTGTTTTGAGACATCCACAGAGTATCAATTAGTTTCCTCCCCTCTTGGAGGGCATCCTTGGGACACAGGCTCTGCAAAGGACATAGTCATATCAGTTTTGGCTGAGAGGGGTTAAGGTGCTTTGTTGGGCTTTTTTTTTCTTTGTTTTAAATTGGTTGCTTGGTGTAGTTTTTGAACTTAAAAAAAAAAGTAAGTCCGGTGGTCTAGGAAAAATGTTATCTGCTCACAGCTTTTCCACCTAGCGTTGTAAAAAAAAAAAAAAAAAAAAAAAAAACGCGGCCAGTGCAAAAGACTCCCAAGGACTTTTGCTGACAGAAAGAACAGGAATAGTTCTGACTGCTAGCCCTCCCCTTTCAGCTCGAAGAAATACTTCCACAAGTTTTTCCTCCACCTTTCACCTTACTTCTGCAACCCAACAGAGGGCAAAGGGCAGTAAAATAAGAAGCATGACTTACAGATCTATCCAACACTGTGGGGACAAAATCATATCCGATTCCTTCCACTTCATACATTGTCTTGTCAGTCTTGTTCAGCTCTTCTGGTGTAGCAAGGATGGAGCCTTCAGGATCAACACCTATAATCTGGAGAAGCAGTTTCCACTTTGGATACCATGACACACTGCTTTTGAGAACACAGCTATTTACTCATGAGCACTGGCTTCATTACAGCTGTTGGTGTCATGCTGGCTGCACACACAGCCAAGTTAACAGCAACCTAGTCTCCTATTCATTTCTTCCTGGCAACACTCATCTCCCCTGTGAGCAAAATGTTTTGCTGCTTCTGGCCCCTTGGCAACCCATCCTGTCTCCTGAGGCCGTGGACACTGAGGGGCATCACTTGTTCTATATGGGTTTTGTTTGGCTTAAACAGAGGACAGGGTTTCCCCAAGACAAGATTGTCCTCATTCACATGTCGTCATAGCCAATATATTTCGTGCCAAGTGTAAGCAGAGAAGTTTTATTTTGTTTACTGCTCCCTGCCTATGTAGGAAAATATTCACGACTGAAACACAATACCAACTTCTGTGAGGAATTCTATCACAGCACACAGGTAGACACACAGGCTGGCATGTTCAGAAAATTTCACTTGGTAAAACCTCAGCAGCTCCAGACAAGTTAGTGAAGGCACATTCAGAGAGGAAACAGAAGGTTGCAGTACACACCAGAGAAAGAAGTTTCTCAGACACCCCATGAAGGGATCTGTGGGCCAGTTTTCATCTGCTGAGCCAAACTTGATCTCTGGTAGCCAGTGAGACCAGAGCATGATGATTTAAGAGGGTCTGAAAACCTTTCTTTGCTGCTCAGAACTACCTTCTAACTGTGAACATCCAAGAGGTTCCCAAGGAGATCTAGGGTAGGCTTGCAAAGAATGGGATGTGCCAAGTGGAGCAATTTGAGATTCACACCACTAAAGAGAAATTCTTTAGGCTTACCACTTACTTTGCAACCTGGACACTTTTCCTTTAGCTTTCTGGAGATGCCAGTGATGGTACCTCCGGTGCCAGCCGTAGCCACCAGCATGTCTATTTTTCCTGTTTAAAGGCGAGGGATAGAAGGCAGTTGTGAAATCTCCCCCAGAATGATGAATTAATAACCCACTTAAATCCAAGTATAGAATTTCTCTAACAAAAATGTGAAGCAAAGACCCCTATCTTGCCCAAGAGCTGTGTTATGAGACCTCCCTTGAGACCACCTTGCTCAATCCCCATTTACTGCCACCGTGGTTTTGAAGCATCCATCCAGCAGCCTGGCAAGGCACCAATTTGTGGTACTTTGGCCCATACAACTAACACCTGATGTTTTCCTGTTACTGTATTTGCTGATGTAGATAGCTCATTCTTTAATTTAGAATGAGCAGCCTATTACATTAATTTACTGAATGAGTGCCAAGAGCATGGGATAGATACCCACTGAGAGAACTGTTAACACAACCACTCTCTCATTTTCATGTGAAAAATACTGGTTTGGTCATGGGCACCTAGACTGAGTGCAGGTATGATAGTTTGTTCTTCTGCCACCCCCTACAGTTTCCATAGTGCATCCACATGGCAGCTTTGTTAATAAAAAAATACACGCACCAATTCACGCACAAAACCAAATGCTTGCCAATCAAAAGAATAACACCCTACCAAGCAGGGCTATAAGCTCAGTAATAACTGAACAGTGATCGGCCTATGAGGAAAAGTAAATAAAACCAAGAAGCCTAAAGCTAGAACTCATCTAGACTCTCAGCTTGTGGGCCGTCAGTTTGTTAAAGTATACTCATTTTAAGTCAAACTTAAAGAAAGTTTGTCACAGAAGGACAAGCCAAATCCTCTGAACAACTAGAGTTGCTTTTTGGGGGGTGGGGAGGAGAAGTGGTCCTCACCTTAATGAGATGGAATTTAATAGCCGAGTTTCTTATTAGAGGGCCCCATCAGAAACTGTACTGTTTTACAAGGCAGGTAAGTAGCCTCCTATAAGACTTCCTTTACCACCTATGTATGTCAAATGCCTATGTGGTAGGCTGCAGCACCACACTGAATGCCTCCAGTAGCTCTCAAACCAATTCCTCCACTGGGTGAGTTAGCCCAGCTAAAGCTTTCTGCTGCCACAGCTCAGTCACTTCTGGTACTCCAACCTGGCTGCCTACAACTAACATGAAAGCGACCTCTGCCGAGCAAACAGGTCTTTCTGGTGGCAACTGCAACACAGAACAGTTTGTACTCCTGAGGACTCCTAAGTGAAGAAGCTTCCAGGGTAATGGAGTATTTGGTCTGAGAACGTAAAAATACCTGTGCGGAGTCCTGCACTTGGGTCACAGCAACCCCATGCAATGCTACAGGCTTGGGGAAGAGTATCTGGAAAGCTGCCCAGTGGAATAAGACCTGGGGATGTTCGTTGACAGCTGCCTGAATATGAGCCAGCACTGTGCCCAGGTGGCCAAGAAGGCCAACAGCACCCTCCTGGCTTGTATCAGAAATAGTGTGGCCAGCAGGACTGGGGAAGTGATCGTTCCTCTGTACTCAGCAATGGTGAGGTCACACCTCAAATGCCGTGTTCACTTTTGGGCCCCTCACTACAAGAAAGACATTGAGGTGCTGGAGTGTGTCCAGAAAAGAGAAACGAAGCTTATGAAGGGTCTAGAGCACAAGTCTTATGAGAAGCGGCTGAGGGAGCTGGGGTTGTTTAGCCTGGAGAAAAGGAGGCCAAGGGGAGACCTTATCACTCTCTACAACTACTTGAAAGGAGGTTGTTACAAAGTGGGGGTCAGTCTCTTTCCCCAAATAACGAGAGGTAGGATGAGATGACACAGTCTCAAGTTGTGCCAGGGGAGGTTTAGATTGGATATTAGGAAAAATTTCTTCACCTAAAGGGTTATGAAACATTGGAACAGGATGTCCAGGGAAATGGTTGAGTCACCATCCCTGGAGGTATTTAAAAGACATGTAGATGTGACGCTTGGGGACATGGCTTGGCAGTGTTAGGTGTGCAGTTGGACTTGATGATCTTAAAGGTCTTTTCCAACCTAAATGATTCTGTGATTCTATGATTCTGTATTTGTGATCCGAGAAAGCGATGCTGTTCTTTTACACCACTCTAGCCATGTCTTTTTTTGTTGCTTTTTTAAAGATAACTAAGCATCACTGCTTTCTCCACCTGGTCTCAGGCAGAGGAATCTAAAAAACCAAAGCACCCCCCTTTAATGGGGGGGAAAAAGAAGAAATCATTATTATGACTACTGAAATGAACTAATTCTCTAATGACACACTGCATATGTATGGGATTTGCTGTGTGAAAATCCATGCATTTCTCAACCACCTTGGGTCCCATTCTCCAAGTACCTAACAATAAGAGAATACTAGGGATTCACTGAAGAGGGGATTAGTAGTAGATCAAACATACCTTCGCACTGCTGCAGGATCTCTTCAGCTGTGGTGTCATAGTGCGTCAGGGGGTTGCTGGCATTACGGTACTATATTGAAACATACAAGAACCATTAAGCAGACTAGAAAGACAGCAAAATTCACATTGTGAGGCATTTCAAGAACATGACATTCTCCAAGCCCCACAACAGCTACGTACACTCTTTTCAGTCGGTTTGCTTGTTATCTGGACCTAGGCAGAATGCACAAGGGAAGGTGCAACCTTCCTAAGGGACCTAATTTAAGAGTAGTGCTAAGGTGCCAGCACCCTCCAATGCCAAGATCAGTCCTGTCTGTGGGACAGTCGTACAACACTACCCGTGTACCTATTCTTCCAGGCAGGACTGCAAGTCAGTGGAAAGCCACCCATGTTTCGCAGTTTCTGCAAAAATAGGCTTGTTGCTGCCCTCTAGTGACTACAAAAGCTTGCTACCCTACAGCATGGTGATGCCTCAACTACAGCCCCAGACCTGCGACATTTTTCCTCCAGAGACACACCTAGGCTGTTGAACAGTCAACCAAGGACACTAAGGAGCAAGGCTGCAATGTCTCCTCCCAAGCTACACCTGCATCTCTGATACTTTGGCTCTTACCTGGTCTAGTATATGTGCATTGGGGATTTCATTTTTCAGTCTCCATGCTACTCCCACGTGAGATTCCGGAGAATCAAATCTAGCAGTAGTTGGGGTCCTCACAATCTCAGCACCCAGAGCTCTCAGGACATCCACCTGTAGCAAATAAAGGTGATCACAAAACCCAAAACACGTTCCCAGCATAGAGACTTCATCAAGATGCAGGGGAAAGAAAACATCTTCCCTTTTACCTGGTCTGTAATAGCCTCCTTAACAGTTCTCCTAAACCCCAGCCTCACATCACTGAGCCACGGGTACAAATCCTTAATGTCATTTGGTCTTAACTAAGCTTTACTTGTGAGCTAGATGTCAAATTCATATTTCTATTCTAGGCCTTCAGGCCAGTAGGGACTGTCAGTACACATCGCAAAGCCTCATTCAGGCAAAACACCATCTCTTCTCAATGCCAGTCATGTATGTTCTGCACTCCAACAGTGCTATAGCCCAATATTTTATGTTTAAGTGCAAATTATATATATTTACCTCCTCCTCCGGACACAGGCAGCAAAGGAGATCCTCCAGGGCCCTATGCACCATTCAACTGCTATAAGGGCAAGAAAGTTTATGACACTGAGCTAAGACAAAGCCTGTCTTTAGAGGGGAGGGAGGCCTTTGGTGCTGTGTGGCACATGGCAATGATCATGTGGTACCTCTCCCTCCAGAGCAGGTTAAGAGCAAGCAATGAGCGTAGCCCTTCAGGGGATGTTGTTCTCCTCTGTGCCACTGCCTTTCAATTGGAACACTGGAAGCGTTTGAACTGAGGTAAGTGGTTTTGCTGACAGCAGTTTGCTGCCTCAAGTGTGAAACAGAGGGGATCCCTTCTCTACTCTCTTCTCTTGTTTCAGCTGCAGGTGCAGCACCACAGGACAGGGCTTGCTCTAGAGCTAGATGTTTTGTGCTTTCCACAGAGAAGGTAAATGGACATTACCCAGATGGCTTTTCCTTCCCCTTTGTTGTTGTGGTGACACAACTCAGACGCTTGCCAGTACCCCCCAGTGTAACTTTAGGAGGTAAATGGTCTTCCTCACAGCCTTGCTCAGCCCAGTGCAGAGCAGAAAAATATCCAAAGCTTCAGCACTGCCTTCCTTCCTACTCTTTGCTCAGTGAGGGACAGCTAACCCAGGGACAGGTAGTCTCTTCAGTGTGCTAGATACGTGTCAAGTTCCCTTGACAGTAATGACAGTTTTCCAAGTAAAAGTGCTGTGGGGACAGGTCTTAAAGACATTTTCTGTCCATAGTTGGCCAGCCTGGATTTCTCTGGGCACTGGGCAACAGTCCCTCAGCAGAGTTCTGCCTGGCCAATGACTTCAAGACAAAGAGGCTTCACCTTTGTTGCTAAAGCCACAGCACCCATCTGCACCAGGAACTCTACAAGTGAGAACATGCTTACTTTTAAGTTATTGAAAATAAAAGCAGATCTGACCTTCTCCATGCTCATTTTCTCTGGCATCACAATGATACAGCGGTAGCCCTTAACTGCTGCAGCCAAGGCCAGCCCAATTCCTGGAAGCAAGCAAAGACATGTAGAGCATACAGTGAGGAGCAACAAAGAACAAAACCCACAATGCTAGCTTTGGCATGCCCTGGCTTTAATCAGATTTTCACCAGAGGCTTGAGTACAGTGTCTCTAGAGGGGTGGCAAAGGGGATGTTTCTGACTACTGGGGAGAACTGGATATACAGATGCTGCTAGTACTTTGAGGATCACAGCCAACAGAAAGTTTAGCCAAGGGTGGTAAAACTTGACATGTGCGAACTGCTAGTTTTACCACATGCACGTCACATTTTTCCTCTCTCACCCACTTCATTTTTACAGAAGTAATTTGGGAAAAGAATGAGCTTTATGCTAAAGAAGACTAGAGCAATTGTTTTGATACTGTCAGAAGAGCATTAGAGCCTCTATTGATTCACTTCTGCATTAAATCCCTAGTTTACAGTGTGCCAAAATCAAGTCCTTTCTAAAAGACATGACTACATGTTTGAAAACATAATCCAGGAGTGGAGCACAGACTAGGATCTACCTGGCTGGGGAGCAACTCTGTGGAAAGGGACCTGGGGATCCTGGTGGACAAATAGCCCAATACAAGTGAACAGTGTGCTGCGGTGGCAAAGCAAGCCAACAGGATGCTAGGCTGCATCAACAAGGGCATCACCACCAGAGGTAAAGAAGTCATTATCCCACTCTACTCAGTGCTTGTCAGGCCACACCTGGAATACTGCATTCAGGTTTGGTCCCCACTATACAAAAAAAAAAA